>NC_065540.1:49538260-49874121 GCF_932294415.1 Quercus robur | reverse complement strand
TAGAATGTAACAGTAATTACATAAGAATATGAATAAGTATTACAAGGAATACAATATGTTGTAATGTAATAATAATTATTATTCACTTGTTTGGTGACAACACAATAATAGAGTCGTAAAGACAATGGAATGAAAGCATTTTAAATCAAACTTAAGATATATTTTAGGAAATATCTAACTCATATAATTATATTTTCTAAAAAAATAATATTTTTTAAATTTGAAAGAGAGATTAGTTATTTTTTATGATTTTTTTATTTTATAATTGTTATGTGCATATGGAAAGTTTGTTTATTTAGAAATATATTAATTTTAGAAATTAATACATCTATTAAGGAATAGCTATTACAACATTTTAAGAGATGAATAGTTATTCCTCATTTTAAAGAATAACTATTTATAAGGAATGACAATTCCTTGTAATAAAAACATAACCAAACTACTGAATAGTTAAACTATAGAAATAACTATTATATAACCAAACTATTGAATAGCTAAACTATATGAATAACTATTACAGTCTATCAAATATGCCTTAAGTATTTTAAGCTAGGAATCCCCAATAATAATATAGGTTGCAAATGCAATCATGGTGTACTCAGGGATTGACATTTTCAATCTTGCAATCAATGTAGGGACTTCAAGTTTTCTTATGTTGAGTATAAGCAAGATGATGCTTATAGGTAGTCAAGAATGTGCAATTAGTTTTTTGTGTGTTTATTAATTTTTTATATTAATTTTGATAAAATTTCAGAAATTTGTAGAATAAGGCTTTATTTCCTTATTTTAGATATACAGTTTTTAGTTTCTTAAAAAAGAAAAAGAAAAGAAGATATACAGTTTTTAAGAGTGTTTTAGTCAAATTTGAGCCCTTATATGGAATGGTATAAATTAAGATTTATTTTGAGAATATTTTTTGGCTAAATTTTTTGTTTTTAGACTAATTCAGTGCTTAACACAAATAAAGTTTCCCAATCAAACTAGGGCTTCATTGGTGCTTTCCAATATAAATTGGTGGTTGTAGCCTTAAGGCATTCATACTTCTCTTTAATAAAAAAAATTTTCAAACAATGTTTATTGTTTTTGTTTTTGTTTTTTTTTTCTTCTTCTAATAAATGCTTGAGAACTTTTCGCTCATCCCATAACATTTGCTTGTAATCGAATTAAATTCTTAATATATTTTATTTAGAGATTAAATTCTGTAAGGATGTGGTGTAAAATCCATGTTTTACCCCTTAAATTCTAATATGACATATCATCTTATCACATATTTTAAAAATAAGCACAGCCACACTCAATCAATTCTAATACCCATATATAAATCTAACAAAATTGAGAGTTTATTGAGATGTTATTAAGTGTGGTAGGATGTACTGAATTTTAAGTAAAATGTTGATATGACAATCTCTTATTGGATGATATAAAACATGAGTTTTACACCCTCTCCTTACCAAATTCGGACTCTTTAATTTAAGATAAAATGTGTTAAATTATGTTAAGAAGAACTTGGAAGAATTGTTGTTGGAACTTGGAAGAAGCCCGCTTAAGCTGTGTCGACTTCACGCAGTGCTAAATCAATGCTAGTGCCACATTAATGTGCAAGCAACGTTAGCAACTTAGCATATTTGCCCAGTTGGGAAAATAGAGAGAGACTCTGTGACATTTTGGGCTGGCGGTTCACACCTTCGTTGGGAAAATATCTGGGCTTCCCCATTAAGCACACAACCATTCCTTAGGACTTTGGGTTTATTCTTGAAAGGGTCCAAAATCACCTTGCAGCTGGAAGGCCCACCTCCTATCTTTTGCTGGGAGACTAGTCTTAACCTAGTCCGTCACTTTAGTTGTTTTGAATTATATCATGCAATGCACTGATCCTCCTCTAAAAATCGCCAATGTAGTGGACAGGCTGAGCCGGAACTTTTTTTGGGGTTCAACGGAAAGCAAAAAGAAACCTCATCTTATTAGTTGGAGGAAAATTACCAAGCCTAAGAAGGAAGGAGGCCTTGGGCTCTTCACCGCTGAGCCCAAGAATAAGGCCTTGCTAGCAAAGCTCAACTGGAGATTTCACAAAGAAAGTAACTCCTTGTGTTTGTACATCGTAAGGTTTTGTGACCAAGGAGCTTCTTGACTTTCATCGTGTGATGAACTAAAAAACTTTACAGCTAACATCATTCTCAAGTTGGTGATTAAGTCGAGTACTGGGATCCGCGCAATTGGTTAGTCACTTACTGGGAGCTGTGCATTGAAAATGAAAGATTATTACTACAGAACAAGTCCAAAGTGTGATAAGTGTGATAATTTAAGGTGATAGTATTTAGTCAGATAGTTTAGGGTGTAAAGTGTAATCTAGTGCATAGTTTAGGATGGTAAAACATAATTTCCCCACTTTAATTTCCATTTCAACGTTTGCAAAATGTATTTCAATATAAACATAGTTGGGTCCTTCACATTATAAAGGATAGACATTGTGCAAGTCACTCAAACCATGGAAAATCAATGTTATTAATTTCATGTACTTGGTTTTGTGATTGGAAAAAAAAAAAAAGTTGTGTGTTTTTGTTTATACAATATTTTATTTACTATAATTATATTACAATTTTGAATTCTGGTTTTGTCTATTGTTATAATCTTTTCTTTAGGTATCTCTCACTTACTATTTATATATTTCATGATTTATTATAGGAAAATGAAAATATAGTGATTTATACCTAATTTTTTTTTTTTGGTGAAATATTGGGTAAAAGAGACGAGTTATTTTTTTATAAAAACGATTCATTTTATTAATTACTTGAAAAAAAATTGTTGTTGTTGAAATACAAGTGATATTTCAATAGTAATATTATCATTTTGTCTTGGGGGAATAGTAATTATTTTGAAGTATGACTTTAAATTTTAATAAGGTAATGAAGACATTTACCTAATGAATAATTTTTTTTTTTCTTTTTTTTTTTGAGAAGAGAATAATATTTATTTAGCTGATGAAAGGCATTATTATTTTTCTTTTTTTGGGGGGGGGGGGGGGGGGGGGAACGGATTACAAGCTAAATTCTATTCATAGACTTCTTGATCTAATGGGTTATATAGGAAAAAAACAAAAGCCAATAAACTGCACAACAAAAGCATTTGCTACAACACAAAAATTTAATGGAGAGGCAATGCAATATATATAAAAGAGCATGGACGACATGTTGCAATTCAAATGAAGCTTTGAAAATCAAAATTTCATGCTGCCGATGATATTATTATTAACGTAGACCACATAATTGAAATCGAGTACAACAATAAAGCTCTTATTTAGATGAAAAATCATCTAATTTAAATGAATCTACCAAAAACATTAGGCACTTTGAGAAACCTCCTTAAGAACAATTGATTTGGGAAGAAAGTGGCTGGAACGAAAATGAAGTGTCCCAAGCATAGGTGAAGCTAACTGAAGAAGATGGTTGAACTGGCACACCATTGTTAACAAGGCATTCATTGCCGGACTGAGACAAGACCGAAGGGTCAACTGGTTTCACAGTTTGAAACCCATTGCATGACAATTTCAAATCTGATTGGGAACAAGGGCAGCCATTGTTGATTGTCACACTCCACACTGGCTTTTGTTGCACTACTTCTCCAGTTTTAGATTGTTTGATGGTTACTTGGCTTAGGGTGCATTGACAATTTCCTACAATTAAATAAACATGAACAAATTAGAAATACTAAATCAACTTCAAAAGAATGAACAACATATATAAACATGAACACTGAAACTGACAATAGTCCTGACTCTAAAGCTTCGTTTGAGAGTTCATAAGGGAATGGAATGAAATAAAATGAAATGTATTTAAGTAAGAGAAATGAATGAAAAAAAAAATAGAATGGAAATGAATGAAATTAAGTAACCTTGATTGGATGTTTTAATATAAAGGAATAAAAATGAACGGAATTTATGTAATCTTATTTGGGAATAACATAGAATGAATGTAATGGAATCATTTTATGATAATATTATTATTAGACCATTATTTTAAAATAAAGGGTTGAACATATAAGGGTATTTTGGGAGTTTTAGTAAAAAATTCATTAAATCTAATTTTATTCCCTCCCATTTCTCCTAATTTCGAGGGAAATGAAAATTTGAGATTTTAAGGGAATAGAGAGGAATAAGTGTTCTCTTTTACCCATTTTATTCCCTCCCACTTAAACTCCTAAATAAGAGAATTGATTTTTCATTCCCTTCATTAAAACTCCCAAACAAGAAAAGAGATTCTAAAATTATTTTTTTCATTCCATTCCATTCTCTCCTCCCAAACGAGAATTAAAGATATCAAAATTAATAAAATAAACATAATAAAAATCTTTAAAAACATATCTAAAAGACGTGTATATTATATATGGTAGAAATTAAGATTGCGATGCATTAGATAATTTAGATAGCATGACCAATTCTTGCATCCAAAAACATTCAAAATACAAGAATCGTTCATATGCCTTCATATTATAAAACAAAATGTTCCTTTTCATATAATATCATCTTTTTGTTTAAACGAAAGAAATGCCTTTCAGGATTGTATGCATTGATAGAATCCTTTACCTTTGCCAGCGAGATTGAGTACGAAAAGTACACAAAGAAATTTGATGAAAGTAGCCATTGCTAAAACTTTTCTGATGAAATTAGTTTCTCTGCTTTTTTCTGAATGTAATATATTACAGGACCTTGTCTAATTTATAGTGATTTTTGAATCGGACAAATCAATTGCCTTGATCTTTTACTTTAAAAGCTATATATTTTCCTATTTAGAAAGACCATTAGAATTAAGATTATGAATCAAAACTAGCATTAAATGTTAAGCAAATAGGGTAAATTCTTGGTGATTATGCTAAATCTCTCATTCATCTTATATTTTTGGTAAAAGAAATTATCTTTAGATATAAATTTAAATGATAGCCCCCCTAGATTTTTACTAAAAACATGTAAATCATTTATTTAGATAATTAATGCTTCATTTTTGTTTCCTCTAATCGCTCTTATAATATTAATAACTCAATAATTCAAAATGTATTTAATGTATTTGATAAAAATGGAAAATTTTATATATTATTAATAATCTATTTTTTTCCTCTAATAATCAATCTTATACCATGATAATATATCTTAGAAATATATATAAGTAATTTTTTTTAATAAAAACGTTTTTTTTTTAATTTTAATTTAAAAAATTGGAGATATGAAATTTTATCCTTTTAGAAGAAATAATAAATGTTGATCTCATGGTAATTAGGTGTTAAAAATCTTTTAGTATTTATTAATGTTATATATATATATATATATATATATATAATTTGATATATGTATGAATATTGCATCTGTTAAAAAGGTTATTTTTTGGATTTTTTAAATATATTTAGCTTGGCCCCCTGACCAAATTTTCTAGCTCTACCATTAATCATATTTGATCTCATATATTTGTGGACTTCTCATAGAGTCATAGTTATGACAAATCCGTGATTTAGGATTATGAATTAAAGCGATTTCACCAAAAAAATAAAAAAGCTTAAGAATTAAAGCTAAAAACTATACTGCACACTGCTAGTCTAGTTTCTTGAGAAGTGTTACGTATATAATATTTTCACTACATTTTCACAACAAATCATAGATATTAAAAGTTATTGGTCATAATTAGAGACTTGCTACTAAAATTACTGTTTGTCCACTAATAATAATTCGTAATAATATGATATTATGATTTTTTATGAAAATATTGTGGACATAACATTTTTTTTATACTTTTACAATTGTCTAATTTATAAGAGAAACACTATGTCCACAACATTTTCACAATACTTTCGTAACAAATCTTAAGTGACAGGTTATTGGTTGTTACATATGGGCAATAAAGTAATTTAAATTGTGGATCAAATTAAAACAAATAACATCTTACCACTTTTTTTGAGAGAGTTTTAACCTATGGCATCCGCTCCTGATAATAGCTCTTTATTATCAGACCAAGACACCAATCAGTTTTTGGTGTAGGCGGGGATTGAACCCCAGATCTCTTATACGACCATCAGAGACTTTACCAGTTAAGCTAACTGGAACACACATCTTACCACTTATAATTTGTTGTGAAAGTGTTGTAAAAATACTATCAATGTAGCATTTCTCAATTTATAACGATTTTTTAATCAAATGAAATAATTGCCTTTATAGAAGAAATAAGTCAAAAGAAATAATTTCCGTGATCATATATATATATATATATATGTATGTATGTATATATTTTCTCTTTTGAAAGACCCTTCACCTATTTAGAAAGACCTTTGAAATTTGATACCATAGAATCCCATTTTTTTTTTCCTGGGATCACTTCAAAGAGCTCGAGTCAATGCCAGTTATTAGTTGAATGCACCATGCAAAATTTATAGCTGAGATGGTTGCCACTTTCACTCTCTCCCTTGCAGTTTTGAGATGGCAACATGACCAACATCAAGCACCTCATGCTATTCGAGGCCCTTTTTGAGTATCCTGATAAACTTATATGGAACATTTTTACACGTGTGGCCTCACCTCTGAGCTTGAAAGTCTTAGTCATGGCATTGAAATTTTCATCTAGGAGTATTATGTTCTGAAATCCAATAAAGCCATCACTGAAAAATTTAAGGTTGTAAAGAAAGCCCCTTTTTTTTTTCGAGATGTAAAGAAAGCCCTTAATAATGTTGAATGAATCCTCTTGTGAGTTTCCATTCTCACCAGTATACCAAATTTTGTTCAGCTTAAATATATTACAGAGCAAATTTTCAGACTTTTCATGTTGAAGGGTCCTTACAATTCAGGGACGGAACCACATATAGGTCCAAAGGGGCGCGGGCCCCTCTGACATTAAAAAAGATATATGTATATAGTTATATATTACTCCTTAATTCAATTTGGGTCCAAGAAAACATAACTTCGGCTCCCTCCGAAATGAAAATCAAGACCCAGCTTAAACAATAACATCACCCAGCCCAAACAATCACATTCATCAGCCCAAAAGATAAATAGAATTAAAATCTATTGACCAAAAAACCCTTTGACCTAAAATCATCAACCCAACAACAATCATCAACAATTTTAATAACCCAGCCCAAACAACAAGCAATCATCAGACATTTCACCTGAAATTGACAAAATAATTTCGGTTTGAGAGAGAGAGAGTTGCCGTCTATTTCAAGCTGCCATCATTAAAAAAATAAAAAAGAATAAAAAGAAAAACCAACCCCACTACAACACCAATAAGCAATAAATTTTATCTACTTGTAATAAATAAAGATTGGGTTTCTATTGAATTTGAATGTCATAATTTTCTTGTGAAGCCATCTATTTTCTATGGCTTGAAGATGAATAAGAAAACATGCTGAAAAGTATTGTTATTGGGATAAGTTTTGCATTGGAAGTATGAATTCCCTCAAAATAGTACATTTCATCATCAAACTTGAAGCCCTTGTTTTTCCTCGAAGCAATTAAGAAAAAGAAAAATCTGTGCTCATAACAATTGATATCAGAGCCCGTGTTATGGACAATTCACGCATTAAGCATGTAGGAGCTAAGCCTGGTGATTTTGGTTTATGGCAACGATGCATGCTTAAAAAGGTGCAAGAGATATTCGCTGTATTGAATACTCACCTTGATCAATTTGCGGATAGTGTTAGTAATATTCAAGTTGAAGATTTTTTTTGAGAAAAAAAGTTGAAGATTTATGTGGCTGAAACAAATCAAGATGTAATCAACTTACTTGCAGGTAGCCAAAGTTGTGATCAAGTTGAAGATTTGCACAACCTAAAAGAATCAGGATATCTTAATGGCCAAACTAGTAAAGACCAAGTAGTTCATTCAACATAATCAACTCGAAACTAGCTTAGTTTAATTTGCTCCACTTTAATGGTGATAAAAAAAATCCTCCTGATGTAATTTTTCAGATGGAAAAATTATCGAATTTCAAATATATTAGAGAAAAGGAAATACTTTCTTTAGCTTGTTATCATTTTGGAGGAGAAACATAAGTTTGTCAATAAAAAGAAGGCAAACTTGAAGATTGTTAAGAGAGAGAGAGAGAGAGCCTTCCAAAAGTTACCCATGAGGACAAGGGTATAATTGAGGAGGGAATGCCATTAAGCTTTCTTACCATTTAAAATGGTATTTTTGTTATTATGAATTAGGTAAATAGATAATGATTAGATAAAGGGTCATTCTCTTGTACCTCATCTTTTTTTTTTGTGGGTACGGTACCCACGTGAATTTCAGCCATTAAATTTACTTGTTTTAATCTTAGCCGTTTGTATAATTTGAATAGAATATTAGTTACCGGTTAGTCGGGTTAACATATAAAACCAAAAATAGAAAAAACATACAGTTCTTCTTCTCTCTCGCATTGCATCTGATATGAAGCAGGTTCTTCTCTTTCACTGTCTCTTCTTTCCAACCTTCATCGTTGATGTTCTTGGGTAAATCACTAAATCTATTTGTTGGCATTCTATTTGGATCCCTTTGATTTGGATTTGAGGGGCCCAAATCCAAATCCTTTCCATCCAAGATTTGAGGCATCCAAATCCCTTGATTTCAAATCCTCTCACGTTCTTCTTCAAAGAAACGCTCTCTTCTACGTTCTTCTTCAAGCTAAAAATGAAGTCACCATCGATCCCAGTGCTCAGGTTTGTCTCTCTCGACTCATCTTGTCCTCTTAAACGTCTCTATTTGTCTCTTCCACCAATTGTAAATTTGAATCACAAAATATTGATAGGATTGTCTAGGTTTATCTGTGTCTCCGTGGGTTCCGTTTGATTTGTTTGTGGGTTTTGTTTGATTTGGTTCTTATTTTTTGCGGGCTTGTATCTACTCGTAAGGATGGGAACTGGGTTTTACTACATGCTACCAAAACAAAGTATACCAATTATTGTGTCCTTTCTACTGTTTTGACAATTTCCCAATATCTAAAATGGAAGAACACCCCAATAAATCTATATTTAATTTTTTTATTGATAATTTGATAGTCACAATAGCACAGGATGTAACTAGAATATTCATGTATGTGATAAGTGATTGTCCCTAACGCAACAGTAGAGCAAGGAGGATAATGTCCCTAGCTCTGATTTTCAACCTCTTCCTCCCACCCCCACCTTCCAATTTTGATCCCTTTGCCACACCTTGGAGTTCCGCTCCAATTTGATTAACAATATCAATATTTACAAATTTTATTCAACTAATAATAAATTATAATTAGCAAAATCTGAATAAATATTGAAAAAAAAATCTTCAATTCTTTTGTTTTTATGACTATGTTTCTGTGCATAAGTACGAGTTACAATCTAGTTTTCGATTATTGCAAAGTCCAAAATGACATCATTTTTTGGGACTACAGGAACCAAAATTGGTAGCATCCTTTTGGACTCGTAATTATTAATATAAGAACCTTTTTAAAAAAAAAAAAAAAAAAAAGCTAATAAGAATTGAAAATGGCTTTTTTTTAATAAAAAATAAAATGGCATGTTTTTTTTGTCACATTAACCGCACCCCCTACGTGGACAAGTAGGCCACATCACAGTCTAATTTGGGTACCATATGTAGCTTGACTACACAACAATTTGTTGCTTTCCTCATTTACTAAAATGATTTTCATAGTGCCATAAATTTACAAAAAAATTCATATTTTAACAATGCTTAGGAGGGGAGGGTGGCAATCCTTATGCGCCGAGGGCAACACGGATGGAGATTGGCATTATCGCGCTCAGTAGTGAGAATTAGGGATACTCAAACCCAAGATCTAAATCTTATTGGCCCAACGCACTTTTCCGTCCCATACATTGCTACTTAAGATCCCAGCCCAAAAAAAAAAAAAACACTCACACACTTGCTTCAACACAAAAAATGAAAGGAGAGACATAAATGCTATGAAGGAACATGGCCGTGGTAAAATTCAGTGCTATCCAATGATATATATTATATATTGATCACATAATTAAAATCCCATACAAACAAAATTCAAGCTCTTATTGCTTTCAAAAAAAATTCAAGCTCTTATTTTGACGTTGACTAGAAATCATGTAAAGTGAATCTACCAAGAAGGCAAGAACATCATAAGTTCTTAAGAGATAGTTTTCACCTAAGCAAAGCTTTTAATAAATTTATCTCATTTTTCCTTCGAACTAAGTTAAGATTTTAATAAATTATTTAATTTTTTATTTCTAGTCCTCAATAAATAAGAGAACTCTTTCATTTAGCCTACTATTAGTACTGTCTCATTTGCTTTTAATTGCCATCATATCTCACTCTTTAGTGTTTTACCAAAGCAAAGTTGTAAATGAATGTATATCCATTTAACCTTCTGTGTGCATTTGGTTCCAAATTAAAAAAAGCAGCTTATTTTACTATTCAACTTATTGTTGCTATTATTTATGAGTCTCACTGTATTTTTGTTACCATTCATGAATCTCGTAGTATTATTTCCTCTAACTTTTACCTCTATTTACAATATTTTTAACAAAAAAATTTTAATTTCAGCAAAATAATCGAATCTCAAATAGACAATCTATCTGAGCAAAGATTTTAATAATTTCTTTTATTTTTATTATTTATTTATATTCCACAGTAAATAGTTTAATTTACTTACCATTCAAATTTTAATAAAATTTATCGGAACCACTTACCATTATATAGGAAAAGGAAAAAATAGCTACTTTATACCTCCATACATACATACATACATATATATATATATATACAAAGAGAGAGAGAGAGAGAGAGAGAGAGAGAGAGGTTCATATTATACATAGTGTAATTTTAAGTAATGTTACATCATCCAATACTTTTTAGTTAAATGTGAATTTTGATAAATACATCACTGGATTACATTATCTTCGTATATTCTCTATACTTAAAAAATATAAAGATATGATCAATAATCAATAACTATGTCATCAATTAATTGTTTAAATTTATGTTTTTGTAGCTTAAAATAATACAAAGAATATGAGTTTATAGATCAAATGATAAATTGCATTCGATTGGCTTAAAAATTGCCATGCATGTTAAGAACATATAGAACATTTAATTCAATGGTTGAATTTTCAAAATATGAATTTAATAACAAGTTATTGAATAATGTAATATTACTTAGAGTTTACACTAGGTGCAATTTGAAATCAATCCACACACACACACATATATATATATATATATATATATATTGTTCGTATTGTATTTTGAACCTATTTGACATATTGGGTAAAAGAGACGAGTTAATTATTTTTTTTAAGGAAAATAATCATTTAATTTGTTGAAAAAAGTATTGTATTAAAATTCAAGTGATATTCAAATCGCAAAAGCATTTGCTACAACACAAAAATTTAAAGGAGAGGCAATGCTATATAAAAGAGCATGTACGACATGCTGCAATTCAATTAAATGAATGTTTGAAAATCAAAATTTTATGCTGCCCATGATATTATTATTAACGTGGACCACATAATTGAAATCGAGTACAACAATAAAGCTCTTATTTAGATGAAAAATCATCTAATTTAAATGAATCTACCAAAAACATCAGGCACTTTGGGAAACTTCCTTAAGGACAATTGATTAGACCATGTGCAACTTGAAATCAAAAATTTAAAGGAGAGGCAATGCTATATAAAAGAACATGGACGACATGCTGCAATTCAAATGAAGGTTTGAAAATCAAAATTTTATGCTACCCGTGATATTATTATTAACGTAGACCACATAATTGAAATCGAGTACAACAATAAATCTCTTATTTAGATGAAAAATCATCTAATTTAAATGAATCTACCAAAAACATCAGGCACCTTGAGAAACCTCCTTAAGAACAGTTGATTTGGAAAGAAAGTGGCTAGAACGAAAATGAAGTGTCCCAAGCATAGGTGAAGCTAACTGAAGAAGATGGTTGAATTGGCACACCATTGTTAACAAGGCATTCATTGCCGGACTGAGACAAGACCGAAGGATCAACCGGTTTCACAGTTCGAAACCCATTGCAGGACAATTTCAAATCTGATTGGGAACGAGGGCAGCCATTGTTGATTGTCACACTCCACACTAGCTTTTGTTGTACTACTTCTCCAGTTTTAGATTATTTGATGGTTACTTGGCTTAGAGTGCATTGACCATTTCCTACAATTAAAGAAACATAAACAAATTAGAAATACTAAATCAAATTCAGAAGCATGAATAACATGAACATGAACATGAACACTAAAACTGACAATGGTCCTGACTCTAAGGCTTCATTTGGGAGTTCATCACAGAACGAAATGAAATGGAATGAAATGTATTTAAGCCAGGGAAATGAATGAAATGAAATGGAATTAAATAATCTTGAGTAGAAGTTTTAAAATAAAAGAATAGAAATGAATGAAAATGAATGAAATGTAAGAAATCTTGTTTTGAAATAATATAAAGGGAATGGAATGGAATAATTTTATAAAAATATTACTATTAAACATCCATTTTAAAATAAAAGGCATATAGGGTATTTTGGGAGGTTTAGTAAAAAATTTATTAAATCTAATTATATTCTCTCCCATTCCTCCCAATTTGGGGAGAATCAAAATTTGAGGTTTTAAGAGAATAGATAGGAATGAGTGTTCCATTCTACCTATTCCATTTTCTCCCATTTATGAACTTTTCATTCCCTCCATTAAAACTCCTAAACAAAGGAAATGAAGAATATTCTAAAATTATTCTTTTCGTTCCTTTCCATTTCATCCCATTCCATTCTCACCTCCCAAACAAGAGCTAAAGATATCATAATTAATAAAATAAACATAATAAAAATCTTTAAAAAACATATCTAAAAGATGTGAATATCATATATGGTAGTAAGATTGCGATGCATTAGATAGGATGGCCAATCCTTCCGTGCAAAAACATTCAAAATACAAGAATTGTTCATATGCCTTCCATATTGTAAAACAAAATGTTTTTGGTAAATAGGAAATTTCATTAACAAACTAATGTTGGAGCATTTTAATATTAAATAATTAAAATGAATAATTGTTACAACGTAAATGTAAAGATGTGGGAGTGAATATTGAAGAGGAGGAGTTGTGAAAATGTTTAATCTCACATTGAAAAAGAGAAAGACTATTTTATTCTTTTTGATTGTAGTGATTAATGGGCCAATATGAATTGTCTCAGATATTGGGTTAGATATGTGCGCAAGGGGGAGGTGAAGGGTGGAGGTACTCATTATGAATGAGACCTCTACTGCTAGCCAAACCTGGATTGCCCCTAGATGAACCATCTGAATTTAATTTGAACCAATTACTTAGAGGATGCAGCCACCTCACCTGGATTTTATTTCGACTAGTGTTTTTGCTTCCATTGTTGACCAAATAAGCTACCTCAGCTATTCTAGCCAAGGTTTGGTCTAAAAGATTACGTTGCGGACCTGTTCTACCAAAGACAATACTATTTCTGTGCAGCCAAAGAATCCATACAGCCATAGGAAAAATCGTTCCCCACTCATTTTAGATATGGCGCTAATCCGAGAGCTTCTGCAATTGATTTTCAACCATTCCACTAATGGCATACCAAAGAAGAGATTCGGAGGCATAGGAGGCAGAAGGGAATTCCAAAAACATCTAGATTTTGGGCTGTCATGAAGAGCATGGACAATGGTCTCAGGATCGGCATTGCAAACTGGGCAGACCGGAGAGATTCCCAGCCCCCTCTCATTAAGAATTGCTCTCACAGCTATGCTAGAGTAGCAGCATTGCCAAAGGAAATGCTTTACTTTAGGGAGAGATAAAATCTTCCACACCCAGTACCTGGAAAAAGAGTTCTGTTCAGATTCTCCTCCTTATCTAAAGCCAGCTTGTATGCTTCTTTCAGTTTAAATTCACCATTTGAAGATAAGTGCCATGTTAGTCTATCATCTCCTTGGCAAGAGAATGGGAGGGGAGTTGCCTTTATCTCTAAAAGAATTGAGGTTGGGAAAGAGAGAGACACCTGATCCAAATTTCAGCCAACATACCCAATATCATCCTTAAGTCTGATAATATCATCTTAAGTCTGATAATACCCAACAACATCATTTTCATATAATATCATCTTTTGTTTAAACGAAAGAAATGCCTTTCAGGATTGTGCGCATTGATAGAAATTTTTACCTTTGCCAACGAGACTGAGGACGAAAAGTACACAAAGAAATTTGATGAAAGTAGCCATTGCTAAAAACTTTTCTGATGAAATTAGTTTCTCCGCTTTTTTCTGAATGTAATGTTACAGGACCTTGTCTAATTTATAGTGATTTCAGAATAAAACAAATTGATTGCCTTGATCTTTTACTTTAAAAGCTATATATTTTCCTATTTAGAAAGACCAATAGAATTAAGATTATGAATAAAAACTAGCATTAAATGTTAAGCAAATATGGTTACTTCTTGGTGATTATGCTATGGGAGCTTGACTTTTCAAAAATCTCTCATTCCTCTTATATTTTTGGTAAAAAAAAAAATCTTTAGATATAAATTTAAATGATAGCCCCCTAGATTTTTACTAAAAACGTGTAACTCATTTATTTAGATAATTAATGCTTCATTTTTGTTTCCTTTAATTGCTCTTGCAAATATGGTTACACCATGTGAAACTTGAAATCGACACACATATCATATATATATATATATATGGTTAGGTTAACGAGTGCCCTTAGGGCACTTATTAATAATCCATTTTAGGAAAGTTTTGATACCACTTTTATGGAAAATGGAAAAAGCTGTCAAAATATTAATTACTTAATTTTCATTTCTCATAAAAACTTTTTTTAAATAGATTATTAACCAGTGCCCTAAAGGCACTGGTTAGCATTTCTCATATATATATATATATATATATATATATAGTTAGTATTGAATTTTGAACCTCTTTGAAATATTGGGTAAAAGAGACGAGTTACTTATTTTTTTTATAGAAAATATTCATTTTATTTGTTGAAAAAAGTATTGTATTGAAATTCAAGTGATATTCAAATAGCAAAAGCATTCGCTACAACACAAAAATTTAAAGGAGAGGCAATGCTATATAAATGAGCATGGACGACATGCTGCAATTCAGATGAAGGTATGAAAATCAAAATTTTATGCTGCCCATGATATTATTATTAACGTAGACAACATAATTGAAATCGAGTACAACAATAAAGCTCTCATTTAGATGAAAAATCATCTAATTTAAATGAGTCTACCAAAAACATCAGGCACTGTGGGAAACCTCCTTAAGAACAATTGATTTGAGAAGAAAGTGGCTGGAATGAAAATGAAGTGTCCCAAGCATAGGTGAAGCTAAGTGAAGAAGATGGTGCAACTGGGACACCATTGTTAACTAGACATTCATTGCCTGACTTAGACAATACCGAAGGGTCAACAGGTTTCACTGTCTGAAAACCATTGCAGGACAATTTCAAATCTGATTGGGAACATGGGCAGCCATTGTTGATTGTCACACTCCACACTGGCTTTTGTTGCACTACTTCTCCAGTTTTAGATTGTTTGATGGTTACTTGGCTTAGGGTGCATTCACAATTTCCTACAATTAAAGAAACATAAACAAATTAGAAATACTAAATCTAATTCAAAAGCATGAACAACAAGAACATGGACATTAATAAAATAAACGTAATAAATTTTTTTAAAATCATATCTAGAAAACGTGAATATTATATATGGTAGTAAGATTGCGATGCATTAGATAGCATGGCCAATCCTTACATCCAAAAACATTCAAAATACAAGAATCGTTCATATGCCTTCATATTATAAAACAAAATGTTCCTTTTCATATAATATCATCTTTTTGTTTAAATAAAAGAAATGGCTTTCAGGATTGTTTGCATTGATAGAATCCTTTACCTTTGCCAACGAAACTGAGAACGAAAAGTACACAAAGAAATTTGATGAAAGTAGCCATTACTAAAAACTTTTTTGATGAAATTAGTTTCTCTACTTTTTTATGAATGTAACGTTACAGGACCTTGCCTAATTTATAGTGATTTTTGAATCAAACAATTTAATTGCCTTGATCTTTTACTTTAAAAGCTATATATTTTCCTATTTAGAAAGACCATTATAATTGATATTATGAATCAAAACTAGCATTAAATGTCAAGCAAATATGGTTACTTCTTGGTGATTATGCTATGGGAGCTTGACTTTTCAAAAATCTTTCATTCCTCTTATATTTTTGGTAAAAAAAAATATCTTTAGATATAAATTTAAATTATAGCCCCCTAGATTTTTACTAAAAACGTGTAACTCATTTATTTGGATAATCAGTGCTTCATTTTTGTTTCCTCTAATTTCTCTTGCAATATTAATAACTCGTTAATTCAAAATGTATTTGATAAAAATGGAAAATTTTGTATATTTTTAATACACTATTTTTTTTTCCTATAATAATTAATCTTATACCATGATAATATATCTTAGAAATATATAAGTAAATTTTTTTTAATAAACTTTATTTTTTTAATTTTTAATTTAAAAAATTAGAGATTTTAAATTTTATCCTTTTAGAAGAAATATTAAATGTTGATCTCATGCTAATTCGGAGTTAAAAATCTTTTAGTATTTATTAATATTATATATATAATTTGATATATGTAAGAAAATTGCATTTGTTAAAAGGTTATTTTTTGGATTTATTTTTAATATATTGAGCTTGGCCCTGAACAAACTTTCTAGCTCTGCCACTAATCATATTTGATCTCATATATTTGTGATCTTCTCATAGAGTCATAGTTATGACAAATCCGTGACTTGGGATTATAAATTAAAGAGCTTTACCAAACAAAAAAAAAAAAATTTTAAGAAGTAAAGCTAAAAACTATACCGACTAGTCTAGTTTCTTGAGAAGTGTTACGTTCATAATATTTTTATTATATTTTTATAACAAATCATAGATATTATGTTGTTATTGGTCATAATTAGAGACATACTACTAAAATTACTATTTGTCTACTAATAACAATTTGTAACAATATGTTACTTATAATTTGTGGTAAAAATATTATAGGAGAAAATCCTGGGATTCGGGTTAAACTGGTTAGGGTCCTTAGGGACTTGATGAAAGAAGGAGATAGGGAGTGGGACATAGTGCTAGTGAAGAGTCTTTTTTTTACTCCAGGATGTGGAGGCGATCCTAACTACCCCCTCAGTAACTTGGTTACGAAAGATAGACTAGTATGCAGGGACGGAACTAGGATTCATACCTGAGGGGGGCCAAAGCTTAAAAACAAAATTTTTCTTATGAAAATAAAAACTAACATCTATTTTATATTCAACAAAATACTACATACAAAATTAGTATTTCTTAAACATTTCATATTAGAAAACACATCAACAAAGTATAACATACAAAATAAGTGTTTCTTATTTTGTGCGTGATTTTTGTTTAGTCTTTTTTTTTTTTTTTTTTTTTTGTAGTTAAAGGGGCATGAATTTTATTTATTTATTTATTTTCTTGTAGGTCAATATCTAAATATTTGAGAAGAGGGGAGATATATATATATATATATGTATGTATATGTATTAGGGCAAATCTTAATTTTTTTATACTAATTTTTTTTTTTTTTTTTTTAATTTTGGGGGGGGGGGGGGGGCAATGGCCCCCCTCTGCCCCAGTGTAGGTCCGTCACTGCTAGTATGGGCTGAAGATAAGAAAGGCAGATTTACAGTGAGAAGCGCTTACAAGCTTGCTCAGGAAATAATGGCAGAAGATAATAATGCTAGCTGCTCAGACCCGATGAAATTACAGAGCGTGTGGCGTGGGGTGTGGAGTATGAACCTTCCAAATAAAATCAAGCATTTTGCTTAGAAGGCCTGCAATGATACTTTGGCCACTAAAGACTCTCTCTTTAGAAGGAAAATCACGGTCAACAATTTATGTGAAGCCTGTGGAAAGCATGTTGAAACAATTATGCACATGCTCTGTTTTTGTAGCCGAGGAACAGAGGTGTGGAACGCTAGTAAACTCTCCTTGCCCTTCATTATACGAGAGTCATGGAGCTCTGTGGACACATTTAGCAGGTTTCAGAATTGTTGGGAAGCACAGCCAGGGGTGTTAGAGAAGTGGGTAACGATTTGCTGGGGAATTTGGAAGAGTAGGAATGAGGTTCAGCATGGAGGTCAGAGGTGAACAGGTCTGTGGGTCATGCGAAGCTCGCTGAAATCATTGAAGGAGTTCCAAATTGCCAATGAAACACCGAACCGGATTAGCTCAGACCACACAACAACTTGGAAGCCACCACCACCGGGCTGGTTCAAGGTTAACGTGGATGGCGCGCTCTTCTCGAAAACAAAACAGTCCGGCATTGGAGTGATTGTGCGAGACGAGGAAGGGAACGTGATAGCGGCCTGTAGCAGAAAGCTAGACTTACCTCTAGGTGCTTTGAAGATTGAGGCGAAGGCCCTAGAGGCAGGGGTTCAATTTGCCGAGGAGGTGGGGCTCAGGAATGTAGTGTTTGAAGGCGATTCTTTGCTAGTCTTCAACGTAGTCCCATGGTGTTGCAGAGACAGCGGCATCGGTTCAGAATATCATCCATGGTGTGCTGTGGAAAGTCCAGAGCTTCAGAACATTTGATTTTTTACATATTAAAAGGCAGGAAAATGTCCCTGCCCATTTGCTTGCTCAACATGCTCAAACTGTGGAGAACTCGGTTCTATGGCTGGAAGAATGTCCCAGTCAAGTGGCACATGCGTGTGCGAATGATGTAGTTGCTTTACAACGTGTTGAATAAAAGTATTGAGTATTTCCCATCAAAAAAAAAAAAAAAATGATAGACATAACATTTTTTTTTTATACCTTTACAATTGTCAAATTTATAAGAGAAACATTACTTTCATAACAAAATGTAAGGTTATTGGATGTTTGTTATAAAAATATTATGAACATCGTATTTCTCAATTTATAATGATTTTTTAATCAAACGAAATAATTGCTTTTTTTTTAAGAAAGATGAAATAATTGCCTTGATAGCAGAAATAAGTCAAAGGAAATATTTGCCGTGATCATTTTTTTCTTTTTCTTTTGAAAGACCTTTCACCTATTTAGAAAGACCTTTGAAATTTGATACTATAGAATCCCATTTTTTTTTTTCCTGGGATCACTTCAAATAGCTGGAGTCAATGCCAGTTATAAGTTCAATGCACCAAGCAAAATTTGTATTCGAGGCCCTTTTTTTTTTTTTTTTTTGATGGGAAATACTAAAGACTTTAATAAACCAAAGAAGAAAAGGTTACATCTTTAATCAGAGCTAGATTAAGGAAACACGGTTCCTCCTCTAACCAAACTGAAAAATCATTTATACCAGAGGCATATTTAGCTAATAAATGGGCTGGCCTATTGCCTTGCCTACGGATATGTGAAAAAACAACCTGTCTAAACTCTTGAGAAACAGACAAAGAGCTAGAAATAATAGCAGCCACAGAAGATGGTGGCGAAGAGAGATCCTTCAGAGCATTGATTACCAAAAGGGAGTCGCCTTCAAGAATAAAATCTTGTACACTAAGATCTTTAGCAAATTGCAAACCCACCTCCACTGCTTTCGTCGAGGCCCTTTTTGAGTATCCTGATAAACTTATATGGAACATTTTCACACGTGTGTCCGTCACCCCTGACCCTGAGCTTGACAAAAAAACCCTTTTGCCCAAAATCATCAACCCATCAACAATCATCAACAATTTTAATAACCCAGCCCAAACAACAAACAATCATCAGACATTTTACCCCAAATTGACAAAATAATTGTCTTAAAAAAATTATTTCGGTTTGAGAGAGAGAGAGAGAGAGAGAGAGTTGAGAGTTGAGACTAGTGACTTGGTTGAGTGACTTGAGAGAGAACTGCCGTCTTTTTTCTTTGTTCTTGAGAGAGAACTGCCGTCTATTTCAAGCTGCCATCATTTAAAAAAAAAAAAAAAAAAAAAAAAAAAAAAAAAACCCACTGTGACGCCAATAAGCAATAAATTTTATGTACTCATAATAAATAAAGATTGGGTTTCTATCGAATTTGAATGTTATAATTTTCTTGTGAAGCCATCTATTTTCTATGGCTTGATGATGAAGAAGAAAACATGCTGAAAAATACATTTATTGGGAGAAGTTTTGCATTGGAAGTATGAATTCCCTCCAAATAGTACATTTCATCATCAAACTTGAAGGCCTTGTTTTCCTTGAAGCAGTTAACAAAAAGAAAAATCTGTGCTCATAACAATTTCAAATATATTTGAGAAAAGGAAATACTTTCTTTAGCTTGTTATCATTTTGGAGGAGAAACATAAGTTAGTCAATAAAGAGAAGACAGACTTGAAGATTGTTAAGAGAGAGAGAGAGAGAGAGAGGCTTCCAAAAGTTACCCTTGAGGACAAGGGTATAACTGAGGATGGAATGTCATAAGCTTTTTTACCATTTAAAATGGTATTTTTGTTATTAGGAATTACGTAAATAGATAATGATTAGACAAAGGGTCATTCTCCTGTACCCCTCTTTTTTATAGGGATTACGGTACTCACGTGAATTTCAGCCATTAAATTTACTTGTTTTAATCTTAGCCGTTTGTATAATTTTAATTGAATATTAGTTACAGGTTAGTCGGATTAACATATAAAATCAAAAATAGAAGAAAAACATACGGTTCTTCTTCTCTCTAGCATCGCATTTGATATGAGGCAGGTTATTTTCTTTTGCCGTCTCTTCTTTCTCAACTTCATCGCTGATGTTCTTGGGTAAATCACTAAATCTATTTGTTGACATCCTATTTGGATCCTTTGGATTTGGATTTGAGGGCCCAAATCCAAATCCTTATCCTTTGTTTATATATTTTAAAAAGAGATGGATTTGGATTTGATCCAAATCCATCAAGATTTGAGGCATCCAAATCCCTTGATTTCAAATCCTCTCACATTCTTCTTCAAGGAAACACTTTCTTCTACATTCTTCTTCAAGTTGAAACTGAAGCCTCCATCGCTCCTAGTGCTCAGGTTTGTCTCTCTCGACTCATCTTGTGCTCTTAAACATCTCTATTTGTCTCTTCCATCAATTGTAAATCTGAATCACAAAATATTGATAGGATTGTCTAAGTTTATTTTTGCCTTCGTGGGTTCCGTTTGATTTGTTTATGATTTTTTTGTGGGCTCTTTTTGATTTGCTTCTTATTTTTTGTGGGCTCGTATCTGTTGGTAAGGATGGGAATTGGGTTTTGCTACATGCTACCAAAACAAAGTATACCAATTGTTGTGTCCTTTATGCTATTTTGACAATTTCCTAATATTTGAAATAGAAGAACACTCCCATAAATTTATGTTCAATTTTTTTTGTTAATAATTTGATAGTCACAATAGCATAGGACGTAGCAAAAATATTCATATATGTGATAAGTGATCGTCCCTAAAGCAATAGTATAGCAAGGAGGCAGTGGCGTAGCCACTTGAAGACCAAGGGGGGCTTGGGCCCACCCAAAATTTTTCAAAAAAATATAATTTTTTTTTGAAAATATCCTAAATAACTTGAAATTTTTTAAATAACTTTATTATTTTAGCCTCCCATACCTGATAATATATATATATATATATATATATTTAAGAGAGTCTAAAAATAAACATAATTTTTATTTAAATAAAATACAATCCATAAATACATATGTTAACAAAATACAATAATTAAACATTCGGCATCTTTAGAATAAACACATAGGTATTTTAACAATTACTTCAACAAAAAAGGAAAAAAATATATATATAATTTTCATCCCAACACATTTATGGCTTACTTGTACATAGCAATAGAAAAATTGAAAAGTCATCAATACTTGATCACTTTAAATCTCTTAAAGAGCATAGGTTATAGTTTTGAAAAAAGATGTTTAACTTTTATGGGTTTTTTTTTTTTTTTTTTTTATTTTATTTTTTTTTTTTATGGTGTGTGACTTTGCCCATTTCATAGTTGATTAAAGATATTAAATCGTTTTGTCAATCTTGTCTCATGATTGTTTAATTTCAATTAATACACGTTTGTTTATAGCACATATTGAGTTATGAAGTATTATACATTATTATTTTACATTTCATACACACAAAAAAAAAATAATTATATATGACCCCCCAAAGATAAATTCCTGGTTTCGCCACTGCAATTAGGAGGAGATCATCCCTAGCTCTGATTTTCAACCTCTTCATCCTTCCCCCACCTCCAATTTTGATCCCTTTGCTACACCTTGGAGTTCCACTCCGATTTGATTAACAATGTCAATATTTACAAAATTTATTCAACTAATAATAAATTATAATTAACAAAATCCGAATAAATATTGAAAAAAAAAATCTTCAATTCTTTTATTTTTATGACTATTGTTCAATGTTTTTGTGCATAATTACGAGTTACAATCTAGTTTTTGGTTATTGGAAAATAAAAAATGACATCATTTTGGGGAATACAGGAACCAAAATTGGTAGCATCCGTTTGGACTCAAAATTATTAATAGATGAACCTTTCTATAAATAAAAATAAAAATAAAAATAAAAATACTAATAAGAATCAAAAATGGTTTTTTTTTGTAATAAAAAATAAAATGGCATGTTTTTTTTGACACATTAACCACACCCCCTACGGGGAAAAGTAGGCCACATCACAGTTTGATTTGGGTACTATATGTAGCTTGACTATGTTGCTCTCCTCTTTTACGTAAATGATTTTCACAGTGCCCTAAATTTACAAAAAAAATCATATTTTTACAATGCTTAGGAGAGGAGGGTGGCAATCCTCATGCGCCGAGGGCAACACAGATGGAGATTAGCACTATTGTGCTCACTAGTGGGGATTAAGGATACTCAAACCCAGTGGCGACTCCAAGAAATTTTTTCAAGGTGTTCCTCAATAAGCATAAATTACACAATCTAATAAAAGGAAAATTTTATATATTGACAACAACAATAATAAAAAAAATACACAAATACATAGAATTTACAATTGCCTTCTACGAGTTTTCATATTTTGAAATCGTTGCATAATAGTCTCATTATCAATGCTACAAGCTACAAGCTACATCTTTTTCAATATACACAATCAAGCAATCATTCATCCATTGATCTCCCATTCGATTGCGCAGTTCATTCTTTACATATTTCATTGTTAAAAAACTTCTTTCTACTGTTGCAGTAGCAACTGGAAGGGTCAAAGCTAGCTTCACTAGCAAATAGACTAATGGATAAGTCTCGTGTTTTCTTGTGCTCACTCAAACCATGGAAAATCAATGTTATTAATTTCATGTACTTGGTTTTGTGATTGGAAAAAATAAAATAAAAAATAGTTGTGTGTTTTTGTTTATACTATATTTTATTTACTATAATTATATTACAATTTTGAATTCTGGTTTTGTCTATTGTTATAATCTTTTCTTTAGGTATCTTTCACTTACTATTTATATATTTCATGATTTATTATAGGAAAATGAAAATATAGTGATTTATACCTATATTTTTTTTTTGGGTGAAATATTGGGTAAAAGAGACGAGTTATTTTTTTATAAAAACAATTCATTTTATTAATTACTTGAAAAAAAATTGTTGTTGTTGAAATACAAGTGATATTTCAATAGTAATATTATCATTTTGTCTTGGGGGAATAGTAATTATTTTGAAGTATGAATTTAAATTTTAATAAGGTAATGAAGACATTTACCTAATGAATAATTTTTTTTTTTTTTTTGAGAAGAGAATAATATTTATTTAGCTGATTAAAGACATTATTATTTTTCTTTTTGGAGGGGGGGGGGGGGGGGGGGGAACGGATTACAAGCTAAATTCTATTCATAGACTTCTTGATCTAATGGGTTATATAGGAAAAAAACAAAAGCCAATAAACTGCACAACAAAAGCATTTGCTACAACACAAAAATTTAAAGGAGAGGCAATGCAATATATATAAAAGAGCATGGACGACATGCTGCAATTCAAATGAAGCTTTGAAAATCAAAATTTCATGCTGCCGATGATATTATTATTAACGTAGACCACATAATTGAAATCGAGTACAACAATAAAGCTCTTATTTAGATGAAAAATCATCTAATTTAAATGAATCTACCAAAAACATTAGGCACTTTGAGAAACCTCCTTAAGAACAATTGATTTGGGAAGAAAGTGGCTGGAACGAAAATGAAGTGTCCCAAGCATAGGTGAAGCTAACTGAAGAAGATGGTTGAACTGGCACACCATTGTTAACAAGGCATTCATTGCCGGACTGAGACAAGACCGAAGGGTCAACCGGTTTCACAGTTTGAAACCCATTGCAGGACAATTTCAAATCTGATTGGGAACAAGGGCAGCCATTGTTGATTGTCACACTCCACACTGGCTTTTGTTGCACTACTTCTCCAGTTTTAGATTGTTTGATGGTTACTTGGCTTAGGGTGCATTGACAATTTCCTACAATTAAATAAACATAAACAAATTAGAAATACTAAATCAACTTCAAAAGAATGAACAACATATATAAACATGAACACTGAAACTGACAATAGTCCTGACTCTAAAGCTTCGTTTGAGAGTTCATAAGAGAATGGAATGAAATGAAATGGAATGTATTTAAGTAAGAGAAATGAATGAAAAAAAAAAAAAAATAGAATGGAAATGAATGAAATTAAGTAACCTTGATTGGATGTTTTAATATAAAGGAATGAAAATGAATGAGATTTAAGTAATCTTATTTGGGAATAACATAGAATGAATGTAATTAAATCATTTTATGACAATATTATTATTATACCATTATTTTAAAATAAAGGGTTGAACATATAAGGGTATTTTGGGAGTTTTAGTAAAAAATTCATTAAATCTAATTTCATTCCCTCCCATTTCTTCCAATTTCGAGGGAAATGAAAATTTGAGGTTTTAAGAGAATAGAGAGGAATGAGTGTTCTCTCTTACCCATTTTATTCCCTCTCACTTAAACTCCTAAATAAGATAATTGATTTTTCATTCCCTTCATTAAAACTCCCAAACAAGAAAAGAGATTCTAAAATTATTCTTTTCATTCCATTCTATTCTCTCCTCCCAAACGAGAATTAAAGATATAAAAATTAATAAAATAAACATAATAAAAATCTTTAAAAACATATCTAAAAGATGTGTATATTATATATGGTAGAAAGATTGCGATGCATTAGATAATTTAGATAGCATGACCAATTCTTGCATCCAAAAACATTCAAAATACAAGAATCGTTCATATGCCTTCATATTATAAAACAAAATGTTCCTTTTCATAAAATATCATCTTTTTGTTTAAACCAAAGAAATGCCTTTCAGGATTGTATGCATTGATAGAATCCTTTACCTTTGCCAGCGAGATTGAGTACGAAAAGTACACAAAGAAATTTGATGAAAGTAGCCATTGCTAAAACTTTTCTGTGTGAAATTAGTTTCTCTGCTTTTTTCTGAATGTAATATATTACAGGACCTTGTCTAATTTATAGTGATTTTTGAATCGGACAAATTAATTGCCTTGATCTTTTACTTTAAAAGCTATATATTTTCCTATTTAGAAAGGCCATTAGAATTAAGATTATGAATCAAAACTAGCATTAAATGTTAAGCAAATAGGGTAAATTCTTGGTGATTATGCTATGGGGGTTGACTTTTCAAAAATCTCTCATTCATCTTATATTTTTGGTAAAAGAAATTATCTTTAGATATAAATTTAAATGATAGCCCCCCTAGATTTTTACTAAAAACATGTAAATCATTTATTTAGATAATTAATGCTTCATTTTTGTTTCCTCTAATCGCTCTTATAATATTAATAACTCAATAATTCAAAATATATTTAATGTATTTGATAAAAATGGAAACTTTTATATATTGTTAATACTCTATTTTTTTCCTCTAATAATCAATCTTATACCATGATAATATATCTTAGAAATATATAAGTAATTTTTTTTAATAAAAACGTTTTTTTAATTTTAATTTAAAAAATTAGAGATGTGAGATTTTATCCTTTTAGAAGAAATAATAAATGCTGATCTCATGGTAATTAGGTGTTAAAAATCTTATAGTATTTATTAATGTTATATATATAAAATTTGATATATGTATGAAAATTGCATCCGTTAAAAAGGTTATTTTTTGGATTTTTTAAAATATATTTAGCTTGGCCCCCTGAACAAATTTTCTAGCTCTACCATTAATCATATTTGATCTCATATATTTGTGGACTTCTCATAGAGTCATAGTTATGACAAATCCGTGATTTAGGATTATGAATTAAAGCGACTTCTCAAAAAAAAAAAAAAAAAGCTTAAGAATTATAGCTAAAAACTATATTGCACACTGCTAGTCTAGTTTCTTGAGAAGTGTTACGTCTATAATATTTTCACTACATTTTCACAACAAATTATAAATATTAAAAGTTATTGGTCATAATTAGAGACTTGCTACTAAAATTACTGTTTGTCCACCAATAATTATCCGTAACAATATGATATTATGATTTTTTATTAAAATATTGTGGACATAACATTTTTCTTATACTTTTACAATTGTCTAATTTATAAGAGAAATACTATGTTCACAATATTTTCACAATACTTTCATAACAAATCTTAAGTGACAGGTTATTGGTTGTTACATATGGGCAATAAAGTAATTTAAATTGTGGATCAAATTAAAACAAATAACAACTTATCACTTATAATTTGTTGTGAAAGTGTTGTAAAAATACTATCAATGTAGCATTTCTCAATTTATAACGATTTTTTAATCAAATGAAATAATTGCCTTTATAGCAGAAATAAGTCAAAAGAAATAATTTCCGTGATCATATATATATATATATATATATATATTTTTTTTTTTTTCTCTTTTGAAAGACCCTTCACCTATTTAGAAAGACCTTTGAAATTTGATACCATAGAATCCCATTTTTTTTTCCTGGGATCACTTCAAAGAGCTCGAGTCAATGCCAGTTATTAGTTGAATGCACCATGCAAAATTTATAACTGAGATGGTTGCCTCTTTCACTCTCTCCCTTGCAGTTTTGAGATGGCAACATGACCAACATCAAGCACCTCATGCTATTTGAGGCCCTTTATGAGTATCCTGATAAACTTATATGGAACATTTTTACACGTGTGGCCTCACCTCTGAGCTTGAAAGTCTTAGTCATGGCATTGAAATTTTCATCTAGGAGTATTATGTTCTGAAATCCAATAAAGCCATCACTGAAAAATTTAAGGTCGTAAAGAAAGCCCCTTTTTTTTCCGAGATGTAAAGAAAGCCCTTAATAATGTTGAATGAATCCTCTTGTTGGTTTCCATTCTCACCAGTATACCAAATTTTGTTCAGCTTAAATATATTACAGAGCAAATTTTCAGACTTTTCATGTTGAAGGTTCCTTACAATTCAGGGATGGAACCACATATAGGTCCAAAGGGGCGCGGGCCCCTCTGACATTAAAAAATATGTATATAGTTATATATTACTCCTTAATTCAATTTGGGTCCAAGAAAACATAACTTCGGCTCCCTCCGAAATGAAAATCAAGACCCAGCTTAAACAATAACATCACCCAGCCCAAACAATCACATTCATCAGCCCAAAAGATATATAAAATTAAAATCTATTGACCAAAAAACACTTTTACCTAAAATCATCAACCCAACAACAATCATCAACAATTTTAATAACCCAGCCCAAACAACAAGCAATCATCAGACATTTCACCTGAAATTGACAAAATAATTTCGGTTTGAGAGAGAGAGAGTTGCCGTCTATTTCTAGCTGCCATCATTAAAAAAATAAAAAAGAATAAAAAGAAAAACCAACCCCACTACAACGCCAATAAGCAATAAATTTTATCTACTTGTAATAAATAAAGATTGGGTTTCTATTGAATTTGAATGTCATAATTTTCTTGTGAAGCCATCTATTTTCTATGGCTTGAAGATGAATAAGAAAACATGCTGAAAAGTATTGTTATTGGGATAAGTTTTGCATTGGAAGTATGAATTCCCTCAAAATAGTACATTTCATCATCAAACTTGAAGCCCTTGTTTTTCCTCGAAGCAATTAACAAAAAGAAAAATCTGTGCTCATAACTGTTAGAGATATATATTATTCATATTAGCCCAATGTAATAGGCCCAACCCTAATTCTACTTTGTGTGCAAGTCAAGTCTCCTACTTGTACTAGAAGTCTATTAGTCTAGGGTTTAGTCACCTATATATACTCATGTTAGGGTTCATTGTAACACATGAGGTTATTGTACTACACTCTCATACAATAAAGATGTAGCCCTTAAGGGATTCCTCTGTGGATGTGAGCCGTAAGGTTGAACCACGTAACCCTCGTGTTCTCAGTGTTCCTCCTCTATGCTTCCTCTTCCACATCTACTCTAGCATACACAACATGATATAACACATTGCGTTGCTAATATTTAATATGGTATTAGAGCCAAACTTCGTTCTTGGCATCAAACAAACATCTCTACACAACAAAGAAGATTCTCACGTGCATACCACCATCAGAAGTCACGCATGCTTCTCTGCTGGATCTAGACTCCACGGCATCTCGCAGCCACCGTGGCGTAGTGCTGTGTCCAAAGATCCACTAACTCAAGCAAACCCGTGACATCAATATCAGATCTGTGCACATCAAGCCATCGCCTAATGAAACCAACAAGACATACGTGCTCCATGGCATATCGCGACCAAAACCCAGAAACCCGACCTCCAACGGCAGCCGCACGCGCCACCACGCGCCACCAATGGCTCTGGAACTCTCACACGCGCCGCCGAAGATTCTAGACTCCCAGCTCGGATCTCAGTCACACGCGCCGCCAAGCCGGCCTTGTCGTCCACCGATCCACCTGGCCTGAGAATCTGGTAGTCATACGAGCTCTCACGCGCCTCCACGCGCCGCAGTAGCCTCTGGAATATCTCCCACGCGCCGCCATAGATTCTTGACTTCTAGATCGTCTTCTGGGTGCACGCACCGCCCTGTCGGCCTCCTCGTCCGCCGATCTATGAAACCTGAAATTATGGGCCTCAACCGAGCTTACACACGCTGCCACGCGCCTCCCAAGTTTCTGGCTTCTCCTCCACGCGCCGGTAACGCTGTCACGCGCATTCCACGCGCCGGACACTCCTGCTGATGTCATCTGACGTCATCCGATGACGTCATCACTCCACGTCAGCAGCCATGCAAGCCCTCCACATCAGCCCTAGTCCACTTCAGCGACACATCATCAGCCACGTCAGCAGTGTCGTGTCGTCAGCACCACGTCACCTAGCTGACCGTTGACCCGGACCGACCCGACCCGGACCACCCGGATCTGACCCGTGAGCACTTGACTGTTGACTTTGACCTGGACTAGTTGACTTTGACTTTTTGGGTTGACCTTTGACCAAAAGTCAAAATTTTCAAAAGGGCTTATCTTGCTCAGTTTTTCGCGTAGATTCCAATTTTAGCCTCCATTTCTTCATTTGAAGCTCTGAAATTGGACATTTGGCACATTCTTCATTGTGGTTTCTTCGAAGGCATTCTTCAAGGCATCTCCAAGTGATCTTCTCATGCTTATCCAACCTCAAGTCTTCATCAAGCTTCCGCCTTGAGTTTGAGGGAGGGTGTTAGAGATATATATTATTCATATTAGCTCAATGTAATAGGCCCAACCCTAATTCTACTTTGTGTGCAAGTCAAGTCTCCTACTTGTACTAGAAGTCTATTAGTCTAGGGTTTAGTCACCTATATATACTCATGTTAGGGTTCATTGTAACACAGGAGGTTATTGTACTACACTTTCATACAATAAAGATGTAGCCCTTAAGGGATTCCTCCGTGGATATAAGCCGTAAGGCTGAACCACGTAACCCTCGTGTTCTCAGTGTTCCTCCTCTATGCTTCCTCTTCTGCATCTACTCTAGCATACACAACATGATATAACACATTGCGTTGCTAATATTTAACAATAACAATTGATATCAGAGCCCGTGTTATGGACAATTCACGCATTAAGCATGTAGGAGCTAAGCCTGGTGATTTTGGTTTATGGCAACGATGCATGCTTAAAAAGGTGCAAGAGATATTCGCTGTATTGAATACTCACCTTGATCAATTTGCGGATAGTGTTAGTAATATTCAAGTTGAAGATTTTTTTTGAGAAAAAAAGTTGAAGATTTATGTGGCTGAAACAAATCAAGATGTAATCAACTTACTAGCAGGTAGCCAAAGTTGTGATCAAGTTGAAGATTTGCACAACCTAAAAGAATCAGGATATCTTAATGGCCAAACTAGTAAAGACCAAGTAGTTCATTCAACATAATCAACTCGAAACTAGCTTAGTTTAATTTGCTCCACTTTAATGGTGATAAAAAAAATCCTACTGATGTAATTTTTCAGATGGAAAAATTATCGAATTTCAAATATATTAGAGAAAAGGAAATACTTTCTTTAGCTTGTTATCATTTTGGAGGAGAAACATAAGTTTGTCAATAAAAAGAAGACAAACTTGAAGATTGTTAAGAGAGAGAGATAGAGCCTTCCAAAAGTTACCCATGAGGACAAGGGTATAATTGAGGAGGGAATGTCATTAAGCTTTCTTACCATTTAAAATGGTATTTTTGTTATTAGGAATTAGGTAAATAGATAATGATTAGATAAAGGGTCATTCTCTTGTACCTCCTCTTTTTTTTTTTTGTGGGTACGGTACCCACGTGAATTTCAGCCATTAAATTTACTTGTTTTAATCTTAGCCGTTTGTATAATTTGAATAGAATATTAGTTACCGGTTAGTCGGGTTAACATATAAAACCAAAAATAGAAAAAACATACAGTTCTTCTTCTCTCTCGCATTGCATTTGATATGAAGCAGGTTCTTCTCTTTCACTGTCTCTTCTTTCCAACCTTCATCGTTGATGTTCTTGGGTAAATCACTAAATCTATTTGTTGGCATCCTATTTGGATCCCTTTGATTTGGATTTGAGGGGCCCAAATCTAAATCCTTTCCATCCAAGATTTGAGGCATCCAAATCCCTTGATTTCAAATCCTCTCACGTTCTTCTTCAAAGAAACGCTCTCTTCTACGTTCTTCTTCAAGCTAAAAATGAAGTCACCATCGATCCCAGTGCTCAGGTTTGTCTCTCTCGACTCGTCTTGTCCTTTTAAACGTCTCTATTTGTCTCTTCCACCAATTGTAAATTTGAATCACAAAATATTGATAGGATTGTCTAGGTTTATCTGTGTCTCCATGGGTTTCGTTTGATTTGTTTGTGGGTTTTGTTTGATTTGGTTCTTATTTTTTGTGGGCTTGTATCTACTCGTAAGGATGGGAACTGGGTTTTACTACATGCTACCAAAACAAAGTATACCAATTGTTGTGTCCTTTCTGCTGTTTTGACAATTTTCCAATATCTAAAATGGAAGAACACCCCAATAAATCTATATTTAATTTTTTTATTGATAATTTGATAGTCACAATAGCACAGGATGTAACTAGAATATTCATGTATGTGATAAGTGATTGTCCCTAACGCAACAGTAGAGCAAGGAGGATAATGTCCCTAGCTCTGATTTTCAACCTCTTCCTCCCACCCCCACCTTCCAATTTTGATCCCTTTTGCCACACCTTGGAGTTCCGCTCCAATTTGATTAACAATATCAATATTTACAAATTTTATTCAACTAATAATAAATTATAATTAGCAAAATCTGAATAAATATTGAAAAAAAAAATCTTCAATTCTTTTGTTTTTATGACTATGTTTCTGTGCATAAGTACGAGTTACAATCTAGTTTTCGATTATTGGAAAGTCCAAAATGACATCATTTTTTGGGACTACAGGAACCAAAATTGGTAGCATCCTTTTGGACTCGTAATTATTAATATAAGAACCTTTTTAAAAATTAAAAAAAAAACTAATAAGAATTGAAAATGGCTTTTTTTTTTAATAAAAAATAAAATGGCATTTTTTTTTTTTGTCACATTAACCGCACCCCCTACGTGGACAAGTCCACATCACAGTCTAATTTGGGTACCATATGTAGCTTGACTACACAACAATTTGTTGCTTTCCTCATTTACTAAAATGATTTTCATAGTGCCATAAATTTACAAAAAAATTCATATTTTAACAATGCTTAGGAGGGGAGGGTGGCAATCCTTACGCGCCGAGGGCAACACGGATGGAGATTGGCATTATCGCGCTCAGTAGTGAGAATTAGGGATACTCAAACCCAAGATCTAAATCTTATTGGCCCAACGCACTTTTCCGTCCCATACATTGCTACTTATGATCCCAGCCCAAAAAAAAAAAAAAAAACACTCACACACTTGCTTCAACACAAAAAATGAAAGGAGAGACATAAATGCTATGAAGGAACATGGCCGTGGTAAAATTCAGTGCTATCCAATGATATATATTATATATTGATCACATAATTAAAATCCCATACAAACAAAATTCAAGCTCTTATTGCTTTCAAAAAAAATTCAAGCTCTTATTTTGACGTTGACTAGAAATCATGTAAAGTGAATCTACCAAGAAGGCAAGAACATCATAAGTTCTTAAGAGATAGTTTTCACCTAAGCAAAGCTTTTAATAAATTTATCTCATTTTTCCTTCGAACTAAGTTAAGATTTTAATAAATTATTTAATTTTTTATTTCTAGTCCTCAATAAATAAGAGAACTCTTTCATTTAGCCTACTATTAGTACTGTCTCATTTGCTTTTAATTGCCATCATATCTCACTCTTTAGTGTTTTACCAAATCAATGTTGTAAATGAATGTATATCCATTTAACCTGTGGAGAACTCGGTTCTATGGCTGGAAGAATGTCCCAGTCAAGTGGCACATGCGTGTGCGAATGATGTAGTTGCTTTACAACGTGTTGAATAAAAGTATTGAGTATTTCCCATCCAAAAAAAAAAAAAATGATAGCCATAACATTTTTTTTTTTTATACTTTTACAATTGTCAAATTTATAAGAGAAACATTACTTTCGTAACAAAATCCTAAGTGTCAGATTATTGGTTGTTATGTATAGCTCAAAAAGTAATTTAAATTATAGAATCAAATTAAAATAAATAATAACTTATCACTTATAATTTATTGTAAATGTGTTGTAAAAATACTGTGAACATAATATTTCTCAATTTATAATGATTTTTTAATCAAATGAAATAATTTTTTTTTTTTTTTTTTGGAGGAAGATGAAATAATTGCCTTGATAGCAGAAATAAGTCAAAGGAAATAATTGCCCTGATCATTTTTTTTTCTTTTTCTTTTGAAAGACCTTTCACCTATTTAGAAAGACCTTTGAAATTTGATACTATAGAATCCCATTTTTTTTTTCTTGGGATCACTTCAAATAGCTCGAGTCAATGCCAGTTATAAGTTCAATGCACCAAGCAAAATTTGTATTCGAGGCCCTTTTTGAGTATCCTGATAAACCTATATGGAACATTTTCACACGTGTGTCCGTCACCCCTGACCCTGAGCTTGACAAAAAAACCCTTTTACCCAAAATCATCAACCCAACAACAATCATCAACAATTTTAATAACCCAGCCCAAACAACAAACAATCATCAGACATTTTACCCCAAATTGACAAAATAATTGTCTTAAAAAAATTATTTCGGTTTGAGAGAGAGAGAGAGAGAGAGAGAGAGTTGAGAGTTGAGATTAGTGACTTGGTTGAGTGACTTGAGAGAGAACTGCCGTCTTTTTTCTTTTTTCTTGAGAGAGAACTGCCGTCTATTTCAAACTGCCATCGTTTAAAAAAAAAAAAAAAAAACCCACTATGACGCCAATAAGCAATAAATTTTATCTACTATAATAAATAAAGATTGGGTTTCTATCGAATTTGAATGTTATAATTTTCTTGTGAAGCCATCTATTTTCTATGGCTTGATGATGAATAAGAAAACATGCTGAAAAATATTGTTATTGGGAGAAGTTTTGCATTGGAAGTATGAACTCCCTCCAAATAGTACATTTCATCATCAAACTTGAAGGCCTTGTTTTCCTTGAAGCAGTTAACAAAAAGAAAAATCTGTGCTCATAACAATTTCAAATATATTTGAGAAAAGGAAATACTTTCTTTAGCTTGTTATCATTTTGGAGGAGAAACATAAGTTAGTCAATAAAAAGAAGACAGACTTGAAGATTGTTAAGAGAGAGAGAGAGAGAGAGAGAGACTTCCAAAAGTTACCCTTGAGGACAAGGGTATAACTGAGGATGGAATGTCATAAGCTTTTTTACCATTTAAAATGGTATTTTTGTTATTAGGAATTAGGTAAATAGATAATGATTAGACAAAGGGTCATTCTCTTGTACCCCTCTTTTTTATAGGGATTACGGTACCCACGTGAATTTCAGCCATTAAATTTACTTGTTTTAATCTTAGCTGTTTGTATAATTTTAATTGAATATTAGTTACAGGTTAGTCGAGTTAACATATAAAATCAAAAATAGAAGAAAAACATACGATTCTTCTTCTCTCTAGCATCGCATTTGATATGAGGCAGGTTCTTTTCTTTTGCCGTCTCTTCTTTCTCAACTTAATCACTGATGTTCTTGGGTAAATCACTAAATCTATTTGTTGGCATCCTATTTGGATCCTTTGGATTTGGATTTGAGGGCCCAAATCCAAATCCTTTGTTTATATATCTTAAAAGGAGGTGGATTTGGATTTGATCCAAATCCATCAAGATTTGAGGCATCCAAATCCCTTGATTTCAAATCCTCTCACATTCTTCTTCAAGGAAACACTCTCTTCTACATTCTTCTTCAAGCTGAAACTGAAGCCTCCATCGCTCCCAGTGCTCAGGTTTGTCTCTCTCGACTCATCTTGTGCTCTTAAACATCTCTATTTGTCTCTTCTATCAATTGTAAATCTGAATCACAAAATATTGATAGGATTGTCTAGGTTTATTTGTGCCTCCGTGGGTTCCGTTTGATTTGTTTATGATTTTTTTGTGGGCTTTGTTTGATTTGCTTCTTATTTTTTGTGGGCTTGTATCTGTTGGTAAGGATGGGAACTGGGTTTTGCTACATGCTACTAAAAGTCTAAAACAAAGTATACCAATTGTTGTGTCCTTTCTACTACTATTTTGACAATTTCCTAATATTTGAAATAGAAGAACACCCCCATAAATTTATATTCAATTTTTTTTTTGTTAATAATTTGATAGTCACAATAGCACAAGACGTAGCAAGAATATTCATATATGTGATAAGTGATCGTCCCTAAAGCAATAGTATAGCAAGGAGGCAGTGGCGTAGCCACTTGAAGACCAAGGGGGGCTTGGGCCCACCCAAAATTTTTCAAAAAAATATAATTTTTTTTTGAAAATATCCTAAATAACTTGAAATTTTTTAAATAACTTTATTATTTTAGCCTCCCATACCTGATAATATATATATATATATATATATATATATAAGAGAGCCTAAAAATAAACAAAATTTTCATTTAAATAAAATACAATCCATAAATACATATGTTAACAAAATACAATAATTAAACATTCGGCATCTTTAGAATAAACACATAGGTATTTTAACAATTACTTCAACGAAAAAGGAAAAAAAAAATTATAATTTTCATCCCAACACATTTATGGCTTACTTGTACATAGCAATAGAAAAATTGAAAAGTCATCAATACTTGATCACTTTAAATCTCTTAAAGAGCATAGGTTATAGTTTTGAAAAAAGATGTTTAACTTTTAAGGGTTTTTTTTTTTTATTTTTTTTTTATTTTTTATGGTTTGTGACTTTGCCCATTTCATAGTTGATTAAAGATATTAAATCATTTTGTCAATCTTGTCTCATGATTGTTTAATTTTAATTAATACACGTTTGTTTATAGCACCTATTGAATTATGAAGTATTATACATTATTATTTTACATTTCATACACACAAAAAAAAAAAAATTATATATGGCCCCCCAAAGATAAATTCCTGGCTCCGCCACTGCAATTAGGAGGAGATCGTCCCTAGCTCTGATTTTCAACCTCTTCATCCTTCCCCCACCTCCAATTTTGATCCCTTTGCTACACCTTGGAGTTCCACTCCGATTTGATTAACAATATCAATATTTACAAAATTTATTCAAATTATAATTAACAAAATCCGAATAAATATTGAAAAAAAATAATCTTCAATTCTTTTATTTTTATGACTATTGTTCAATGTTTTTGTGCATAATTACAAGTTACAATCTAGTTTTTGGTTATTGGAAAATCCAAAATGACATCATTTTGGGGACTACAGGAACCAAAATTGGTAGCATCCGTTTGGACTCAAAATTATTAATATATGAACCTTTCTATAAATTAAAAAAAATAAAAACACTAATAAGAATCAAAAATGGCTTTTTTGGTAATAAAAAATAAAATGGCATGTTTTTTTTGTCACATTAACCACACCCCCTACGGGGAAAAGTAGGCCACATCACAGTTTGATTTGGGTACTATATGTAGCTTGACTACGTTGCTCTCCTCTTTTACGTAAATGATTTTCACAGTGCCCTAAATTTACAAAAAAATTCATATTTTTACAATGCTTAGGAGAGGAGGGTGGCAATCCTCACGCGCCGAGGGCAACACAGATGGAGATTAGCACTATTGTGCTCACTAGTACGTGGGGATTAAGGATACTCAAACCCAAGATCTAAGTCTTGCTGGCCCAATGCACTTTTCCATCCCATACATTGCTACTGAAGATCTCATCAAAAAACCAAAAAAAAAAACACACACACACACACTTCCTGCAACACAAAAAATGAAAGGAGAGACATAAATGCTATGAAGGAACATGGCCATGGTGAAATTCAGTGCTATCCAACGATATATTTTATATATTGATCACATAATTAAAATCCCATACAAATAATATTCAAGCTCTTATTTTGACGATGACTAGAAATCATGTAAAGTGAATTCACCAAGAACAAAAACTCTATGAAAACGAAACCTCCTTAATTAAGAACAATTTGGATGGCCAGAAACTGGGTTGAATGAAAGTGAAGTGTCCCAAGCGTAGGCAAAGGAAGTGTCAGATAAAATCGTACCGGTACCACCATTAGCAATGACTTGTAATTGGTTTCCACTTTGAACTATGACGGTAGGATCAAGAGGTAATGCAGTTTGAAACCCATCGCTGCTCAATACCATACCTGTTAAGGTACATGGGCAGTCAAGATTGATTGTCGCATTCCACACTGTTTTTGATTGAGCAACTGATACACTGCTTAAGAAGCATTGACAATTTCCTGCAATTTAAGAAATATCTGATAAATTAAGAAGCATGAACACAAACATTAACAATAACACCTCATTATTAATTCATATCTTTAGACATTTCTATTTAGTTATTTGTTGACAGATTTTAATTTTATTTTAAGTTTAACATTAATAATTAACTATCAAAATGTTTAATGAAGACAGACATGTTGGAGTGACTCAAGCTAGCTAGTGTGTAAAATCAAGAGTATATATGCATGGTATAGTAAGAAAGCCATGCATTTCAGGGATATATTGCATGCACTGCAAGAATCTTTTGCCTTCGCTAACAAGACTCAGGAAGAAAAATACAAAAAAGAAATTTGATGAAAGCTGCCATTGCTAAAATCCTAAAACCAACTAGTTACTGATCCATGCAATGTACGAGAAAGCTATTGATTATGAAAAAAAAATCTGATAATGAATGAAGAATTTAAGCTATTACTTTTTTTTTTTTTTTTTTTTAATAATGAATAAAGAGTTTAAGCTATCACCTATGCAATTTTTTTTTGTGCATTTCAGTTAGACTTTAGACAATAATAATATGGTTATTACTTCTACTATTTTTGGGTTGAAATATATATATATTTTTTTTCCTGAATTGAAATAAAGTTATTTGTTTACTTTTTTTTTTATGTCGGAATTTATTTACTGATATTATTAAGCTAAAATATTTAAAAATGATTATCTGATTATTTATTTAAAAGAAATATTTTTATAAAATGATGTAATGGCAGTTTTGTGAATAAAAAGGCATGTGATGGCATTGTAAAGGAAACACCTTCCTAGAAACTTCCTTTCTACCCCTCCTAAGTGTCATAAATGTCATCTCAATTTTTTTTTTAACTCTTTTTATTCCTCTTCTTAGACTACTCAAGCGTCTGCAAATCTATAACACTCCTTCGTCTCTTCTTCTTCGCTCAACCCTTTTTTTTTTTTTTTTTTTTTTTTTTAAATCAGTTTTCTTTTTTAACGTCTGCACTGTCAAATCCAAAAGAAGCTACTCAGTGAAAACACATTCTTCATTTAGCTCAAAAATTCATATTTTGTTCGGAATGACGAAATTTCAGTCGGAACGCCGGTACAGGCCAAATTTTGGAACGGAATAGAATAGTGGGGTTACCTATACCAAAACGAAAAATTCCGACTGGAACAAAACAGTATTTAAAACATTAATCTTGTACAGTGTTTGAAGAAATTTATGGAATAAGGAGGAAGATGACGAAGAAGGAGATGGGATTATTTTGTGTTTATTTTTTTGAAAAACTTTTGGTTTGGGTTTGTGCTCATGTTTACTGTTTTGGTTTGGTTTTGGATTGTGTTATGCTTGTGATACAGAGGAAGATGGGAGGGGAAAGAGTTGATCGAGTTTTTATAAGGAAGGAGGAGTATTGGGGAGAAATAGTTATTAAAATCAGATTTTTTTTTTTTTGTTTTATGATGCTGATGTTTTAAAAATAATGATGACGTGGAAAATTGTAGGAGTTTCAGAGGTTTCGGTTATATATATATATATATATATATATATAACCGAAATGTAATAGGGCCTTATGTAATTTATAGTGATTTCCAAATCAAATGAATCAATTGCTGTGATCTTTTACTTTAAAGCTATTCAAATGGAAACGTTTTACTATTTAACTAGAAAGACCTTTAAATTTATTACCTATTTGGCAATACGAATATTCTAAAAAATTATCTCATTTTTCTATATTTGGTAACTGTAGGAACCAAGTACAAGACTCCTGGGCCTTAGATCACTTGGGCTCACAATTTATTTGTAGTGGGCTTAAGGATTTCCTACAATGGGTCGTTCTCGGCAGAGAGACTCAAAGCAACACTCAGTTGATACCCTCTCCTTGACTGTTTTCTCTCAATTTTTCTGAACCCTTTCTTCTCCCAACTTTCTTCTATTTATAGACAAGGTTAGTGGGGAGATTATGATTACAGCCACCGTTAGTGCTACTAGAGGTCCAATATTATCTGATTAAAGTGGATGTTTAGGTGAGAGGGCGGTGCAGCATTTATGATCTTGGAACTTGGTTCCATCTTGACCGACTATGTTCGGCAACTCAGTTCCCTGTGAATATCACATTTTCCCGGGAACAGTTCGTATATTTGACCGAGAATGTTGGACCGATCACCTCTCGGCATTCAATACTCTACGCTTGTTCGTACCTTAAGGAAGCTCCAAGAAGGGCGCAGGACAACTGGACCTTTCTGCTGGGCCTGTGCCCAAGGCCGGTATGGGACTCGGCCCAGGGCCTGTGTGGGACTGGGCTCAGGGCCTGTATGGGACTGGGCCCAGGGCCTGTATGGGCCTAGGATCTCGGTGCCGTACAATAGCCCCCTCTTGATTCATACTCAGTCGCCGAGAAGAATCAAGGAGCTGTCTGGGCCTTTTGACCTCGGGAATCTTCTCGCCTGGGACTTATGACTGTTACTTCTTACTAATATTCATCTCAAAAGATGCGCCGTTTCGCGGCGCCAGGCGCAGTCGTCATTATTGCCTGACGGTTCGTGGACCGAAGCGGCGCGCGAATCGGTTACGTTTGGCAGTCGCTGGGTCGCTCGTAAATTGTGCCCATTTATTGCTTGATTAAACGTTTCTTCTTCCCCCACTTCTTTTTGGCTTTATAAATAGTCCCTCTCTGAACACCATTCCATTTTTCCTTCGCCTCTGATCTTTAGTGCTTACTCTCTGCCGACCACATTTCTGTGCGCTTGCTTGCTCAGTGTTCTTTTCCTTCTTAGAACCCAAAGTAAGTCTTTCTTCCCCTTCCTGTTCCTTCAGCTTTGTTTCTTTGAGTTCACTTTTGTAGTTTTAGGCTTTATAGATGGGTTACTCTTACCTTCTAGAATCCCCGGCTGCTTTGGCCACCTTTAGGAGTAAATTTAATATTCCCGATGACGTGGATGTGGCTTACTGCCATGAGAGTAATATGGAACTCCAACGAGGGCAGGGTACAGCCTTCTTTCCTTTGATGTCCATTTTAGAAGGTGGGGTCAGGTTCCCCGTAGATCCCCTCTTGAAAAACACACTCACTTACTATGGGCTGTGCCCTGACCAGCTTCCCCCCAATTTTTACCGGGTAGTTAGTTGTGTCAGTAAGTTGAACCACACCTTTAACTTACAGTTAGACCACCATGACATTAACCAAATGTACAGCCTCTGTGGGAGCAAAGCCACCAATTATTACCTAAAGACAAGGGATGCTCGGGTACGGCTGATATCATGCCTACCCGATTCGAACAGGAACTCCGCCGGGGAGTTCGTCAGGGTGCGCGACAATTGGTTTGCCGGGGAGATCCCTTGCCCCCTTACACGACGTGAAGTGGGTTCGTACCATCCCCTTCATATAATTGCTTTCCTTCGCCTCTTCTTTTCTTCTTATTGGAGTAAAAAAAAATTTTTATTGTTAAAGACTAATGCGCCACCTGTTCTTTTGCAGACGGCAAAGTGTTTGTTCAGGACCTCAGAGCCGTCCACGCCAAGGATTTAAACTTTGTCCTCCGTTCCGAGATATACGTGCATTGGGACGGACAACTCCGGGCCTCGCACTTGATCCTCGGAGTGGAGCCGGTTTATTCTACTTGGCAGGCTTTCAAGCAGGCACTGATAGTTGACAGCCCACTGCTATCACACATAGACGTCCGGTACGTAAACTTTTTGCCGCCGAAGCTTACAACCGGGGAAGCGAGGGAATTTGGTCGGCGGTTTACTTGCGCGGACGAGCTAGCCCCTTTGCGAGACGAATCCGCAGAAAGAGCATCCCGGCGTCTCAGGGAGATAGCCCACGAAGCCATACAGCAGGGAGACCAAGCGCAAGGGCAGCCCATTCCCGAGAATCCAGCCGCCGTTCCTCAACAACAAGTGGCAGAAGCGGCTGCTTTGCTAGCTGAAGCTATCCAACCTGGTGGAAGGATGGTATCAAGGAAGGTGATGTCAATAGAACGGTTCGTGCCAGGTGCCCGGCAACCCAATCAGCCCCCGCCTTCCCAGGGCCGGGGTCAAGTGCCTCAGCCCCCACCCTCCTCGCAGGCCGGACGTGCCCGAAAGAAACAAAAAGTTACCGATCAACCTTCCACGGGCCCGGGAGATGCCACTGTCCAGACTCCTCCCCGACCAACAGGTGGAATCGTTATCCACGAGCCGCCAACCGAAGTTGGCACGGGGGGCGTGTCCTCCTCCCAAGTGGCTCCAGCGTGGAAGCCAAAGTTCCTTTTGGACGGCAAGCCGTTGCCCTCAACCGCCTGTGTCCGGATGTGGGAGAAGGGCGAGGGCGGCCGTATTGCCCAAACTTTGGCCGAAGCTCTCCTACTTCCCGAGGACGTACATGCTTTCGAGGAGGGGTCCGAGGAGTCTGTGGGGCGCCGGTTAGAGTGGCAAACCATCGCGGTAATTCTTTTGTCTATCTACTCCTTCATATAGATTTCCTTTTGCTTCTTTTCTAACCTTCGTGCTTGCTAGGCCGCTCAACTGGCTCACATTGTGGCTGCCCGGGCACGGGAGCTTGCCGAGGAAAACGAGCGCGAGAAGGGGGCGCGGGAGTCAGCAGTTAAAACGGCTAAGGAAAAGCTGAAAGCTGCTGAGTCTGCTGAGAAGAAGGCTGCTGCTGCGGAGAAGTACCGGGCATTGGCCGAAAAGAGGTATGCGGAGCTCCTGACCAAGCAGAATGAGACGGAAGTCAAATTAGCCGAAGCCATCAGCCTTAACACTTCCAACGCTGATGAGATAGCCGATCTCAGGGCAGGCTTGGCGGCCGCGGAACAAAAGTGGTATGACGTAGGTTTTGCCGATGCCGAAAATTCCGCAGAGCCGGTGGTGGCTCGGGCTCGGAATATGGGTTTCGAGGCCGAGTGGTTTGCCGCTCTCCAGGCAATGGGAGTTCTTGAAGATTCGTAGCTGAGAGATCTCGGCCAAATTCCATTTCCGAACCCTGTACCTGCCGTCCAGGACGCTCCGGCTGCTATTGACAAGGAGGAGACGGCCAGTATGAGGGAGCTGGTTGAGCAAATCGATTCTCACGCCGAGCCCGAGGAAATGGAAGCCACCAGCATCCCTACCGTGCAGGAGCTTCTCGGTGAGGACCTGCCTTTCCCTCTGACCGTCCAGCAGGAAGTGACACCACCGACCCAACCTCCCAGCTGATTTTACTTTTATTTACTAGCTTATTTTTAATTTGTTGGTTTTATTTGCCTATGTCACCGGGATGTGGTGACTGAACAATTGCCTTATTTTGCTGGTTTTATTTGCCTACGTCACCGGGATGTGGTGACTGAACGATTGCCTTTGTTTTAATTAGCAGACCGTTTCCTTTTCCCGTTTCAATTTGTTGAATGAATTTATATCTATTTGTGTGTTTTGCTTGAATTATGCCAGTGCTATGGCCGCTTAATAGAATGGTACCCCCGAAAACCTGTTGTGCGGTGCTTTGGGTAATTTGAAAGCGCTAATGGACTTAGTATTTGCAAAAGAGTTAGGTTTTCTTCAGGCTTTAGTATAATCGAGAATCGTGTTTTCGTCCTTAGAGTATTCGCTTGTAAGGTTTCCACCTGTTCGGAGATTTGAGTTTAACCGAGAATCAGGTTTCTGTCCTTAGGGATTTGTTTGTAAGGTTTCCACCTGCTCGGCGATTTGGATCGAGCCGAGGGTCAGGTTTCTGTTCTTAGAGATTTATTTGTAAGGTTTCCACCTGCTCGGCGATTTGGATCCAGCCGAGGGTCAGGTTTCTGTCCTTAGAGATTTATTTGTAAGGTTTCCACCTGCTCGGCGATTTGGATCGAGCCGAGGGTCAGGTTTCTGTCCTTAAAGATTTATTTGTAAGGTTTCCACCTGCTCGGCGATTTTGATCGATCCGAAGGTCAGGTTTCTGTCCTTAGAGATTTATTTGTAAGGTTTCCACCTGCTCGGCGATTTGGATCGAGCCGAGGGTCAGGTTTCTGTCCTTAGAGGTTTGTTTGCAATTCTCTGGGTGTGCGGTTATGGAGTCAAAAACACCATATAAAAAACGTTCATCATGCTCTTAATTTCAATGAAATACGAGTTCTGGCTTACACGGATGATCATGCATAGAATTTCTTCAAGTTGTTGGCGTTCCATGGTCGGGGGAGCGGCCTCTCGTCAAGGTCCTCCAAGTAGTAGGCCCCAGCACCCGCAATGGCTGTGACTCTGTATGGCCCCTCCCAGGTTTGAGCAAGCTTCCCTGCAGCCACGTCCCGCATGTTCCCCACTACCCTTCTTAACACTAGTTCCCCGGCAATGAATTCCCTCCCCCTTACATTTCGGTTGTATCTTTGGGCCAACTTCTGCTGATACTCGGCGAGTCGTACGGTCGCGGCCTCCCTGCATTCTTCTAGCCAATCCAAATGCTCCATCATCAGGTCGGCGTTCTGGACAGGGTCAAACCCGGCGACCCTTGCACTGCATAGGCTCACCTCGGTTGGTATCACTGCTTCTGCTCCGTACATCAGAGAAAACGGGGTTTCCCCCGTGGATCTCCTAGGGGTCGTGCGGTAAGCCCACAATACACTGGGTAGCTCCTCCGCCCATCTTCCTTTCACCCCGTCCAACCTTCTCTTGAGCCCGTTCAAAATAGTCTTGTTTACCGCTTCAGCTTGGCCGTTGCTTTGTGGGTATGCCGGGGTTGAATACTTGTTCCTGATGCCGAGCTCGTTGCAGAAGGTCCGAAAAGCATTGCTGTCGAACTGTAGCCCATTGTCTGTTACAAGCGAATTCGGCACCCCAAACCTTGTAACTATGTTTTTCCATACAAACTTCTTTACGTCCGTATCCCGGATATTAGCCAAGGCTTCGGCTTCAGCCCACTTCGTAAAGTAATCTACAGCTACCAATACAAAACGGCGGTTCCCCGTTGCTCGGGGGAATGGTCCGAGGATGTCAAGCCCCCATTGTGCGAACGGCCACGGGCTGCTGACAGGGTTTAGGTGTCCTGCAGGCTTATGGATCATTGGGGCATGCTTTTGACACTGTTCGCAGCTCCGAGCGTATTCAGCGGCATCCTTCTACATCTGTGGCCACCAAAACCCCTGTGTCATCGCTTTGTGCGCTAAAGATCGTCCCCCGGCATGCCCGCCACACACTCCTTCATGTAGCTCGGTCAGAAGCTCTTTGACTTTTTCAGGATGTTGGCACAAGAGGTAAGGGCCTGCGAAGGATCTTCGGTACAACTTTCGGTCCGCAGAGAGCCAGTATCGGGGAGCCATCCGACGAATCTTGTTGGCCTCGGCCTCATCCTCTGGAACTTTATCTTCGGCAAGGAAGTCTATGATCGGGTTCATCCAACACGGACCAGCCACTGCTACCTGCGCAACTTCTACTCCGGCCTGGTCGGGAACATTCTTCACATAGATGCTTGGCTCCCTTATAAGTTCTATCGTGATAAGCCGCGGCGTGTCCTCGGTGGCCGATGAGGCTAACGTGGCAAGAGAGTCAGCGTGCTTGTTTTGTGACCGAGCCACCTGGGATATCTTTACCGTTCCAAACTGACCGATAATCTGCTTTGCCATACTTAGGTAAGCTTTCATTCGGGGATCCCGAGCCTCGAAGTCCCCCGTGATCTGATAAACGACCAGCCGAGAGTCTGAGTAAATCTCAACATCCTTCGCGCCCAGATGCAATACGGCCCTCAATCCAGCCAGTAGGGCCTCGTACTCGGCTTCATTGTTCGAGGCTTTGAACCCCAATCTGAAGGAGTGTTCCAGTCGTATGCCCTCAGGGGTGATTATGACAACGCCAGCCCCGGCCCCCATAGCATTTGATGCGCTGTCCACAAATACCCTCCATGGGCGAATCTCCGCACTACAGATTACTTTGCCATCGTTCTTAGGTGTGAATTCTGCGATGAAATCTGCGAGGACTTCTCCCTTCACCGAGCTCCTAGGTCGGTATCTGATGTCAAACGATCCCAACCGAGTCCCCCATTTGGCAATTCGGCCCGTGAAGTCTGATCTCTTTAAGAGTGACTGTAAAGGATACTCGGTGAGAACGAACACCGTGTGAGCCTGGAAGTAATGTGGCAACTTCCTCGTGGCGTGCACCAGGGCCAAAACTAACTTCTCCAGAGGCAAGTATCTGGTTTCAGCATCTACCAAGGTTTTGCTTACATAATACACTGGCATTTGTACTCCTTGGTCCCTTAGCAATACAGCGCTTACGGCATGTTTGGTAACTGAGAGGTACATAAACAAATCCTCCCCAGGCTTTGGGGCCGTCAACCTCGGCGCCTTTGCCAAGTATTCCTTCAGCTCTCGGAAAGCCTCGTCGCATCCTTCGTCCAAACGAAACCCCTTCCACTTCTTCAGAAGTTGATAGAATGGCCGGCAGCGATCGGCAAACTTGGAAATGAATCGGTTCAGGGCGGCTAACATCCCAGTGAGCACTTGCACCTCCTTAGGATTGCTTGGTGGTTTGAGGCGATTGACGGCTTCTATTTGGTCGGGGTTAGCCTCTATTCCCCGAGTGGAGATCAGATAACCCAGGAACTTGCCAGCCCCCACTCCGAAAGTGCACTTTTCGGCATTCAGGCGCAATTTGTGCCGGCGTAGTATCTCGAATACTCCTCGAAGGTCTTCAGTATGCCGCGACTCTTTTCTGCTTTTTACCACCATGTCGTCGATATAAACTTCAACCGTGCATCCGATTTTTTCTCGGAACATCCTTGTCATCATACGCTGGTAGGTGGCCCCGGCATTCTTCAATCCAAACGGCATGACCTCGTAGTGATAGTTTGCGTTCGGGGATATAAATGTTGTCTTTTCTCGGTCCTCGGGCGCCAAGGCAATCTGGTGGTAGCCTTGGAAGGCGTCAAGGAAGCTCATCCTCGGGTGCCCGCACGTGGCATCTACTAGCTGATCAATCTTGGGCATCGAGAATGGGTCCTTGGGACACGCTCTGTTCAAATCTGTGAAGTCCACACAAACTCTCCATTTACCATTCTTCTTCTTCACTACGACAGTGTTTGCTAGCCATCTCGGGAAGAATATTTCTTTTATGACCCCGGCTTCCTTCAGTCGTTGGACCTCCAGGTTTACTGCATCGACGTGTTCCTTTGATGCTCTTCTCGGTTTCTGCTTCTTCGGGGGAAATGATGAGTCCACGTTGAGTTTGTGAACAATGAACTCGGGGTCTACGCCGGGCACTTCATACGGGTTCCATGCGAAGACATCTATGTTCTGCAACAGGAACAACAACATCTCTACCCTTTCCCGGTCATTCATGCTTGTACCTATCAGGAAATATCTGTCACTATCTGGAAGAATTCTTACCTTCAGCACCTCCTCGGCAACGTCCGCCCCAGTTTCCCGGGGTTTCTGTAATTGCTATGCAGTCTCTTTCTCGGCGTGCCCAGCTTGACCGAGCTGTTCATTTTCCCACCTGACCGCGGCTACAAGGCATTGCTTCGCCACCTGTTGGTTCCCCCTTACCTCTGCAACTCCATACTCGGTAGGAAATTTTACTTTCACATGAAGGGTGGACGGAACAGCCCCCATGGCGTGAATCCACGGCCTCCCCAGGATTGCGGTGTAAGGTGCGAATGATCGGACTACTATGAATGTAACTATAACTCCCTTGCCTTCCATGTCCACTGGGAGAGAGATTTGCCCCTCGGGAATCACAACTCTCCCGTCAAATGAGACCAATGGCGTGTCATACTTCGCCAAATCCTGGGTCTTTAACCCTAGCCCTTCGAAGAGGTCCGGGTACATGACGTCAGCCCTGCTACCTTGATCAATCATCACCCTCTTCACCAAGAATCCGCCTATCCGGGCTGTCACCACCAAAGCATCGTCGTGAGGTTGGATCGTCCCTTCCAAATCATCTTCTCCGAACGAGATGGCCAGCCGTCCAACTTTCTTTTTCTTTTTGGATGATTCTCCCTCCGCGCAAGCCACTGTCATTACCCTTTCTGCCGCTGCTGCTCTTCTTGGTGCGGCATGGATAACGTTGATTACCCCCAGGGGTGGTGGAAGGGGGTTCCTTTTCTGTTGGGCGCCCTGCCCGGGTTCTCGGTCAATGGAATCTGCTACAAACTCTTCCAGGTACCCTGCCTTCACTAGCTGTCCGAGATGATCTTTTAATACCCTACACTGCTCGGTGGTGTGCCCCTTGTCTCTGTGATAGGTGCAGTACAGGTTTTGGTTCCTCCGAGATGGGTCGCCCCCCATTTTGTTCGGCCATCTGAAGAATGGCTCGTTCCTGATCCGTTCCAAGATTTTGTGCACGGGCTCTTTAAACACCACATTAACCCCTTCGATTTGCACCTCTGGTTCCTGCATTCTGAAGTCTCTTTTCGGCTTTGGCGGCAAAATGCTTTGCCAAGATCTCCCCGCAAAAGGAGCTTTCCCCCTGCTTTGCAGCCGGTCATCCTCCAGGCGTTTGTACTCCTCTATGCGTCTCATCAGTTGCCTCATGTCCTCCGGGGGTCTTCTTGTCAGCGACTCCCGCAATTCAGAATCTTCGGGGAGCCCCATCCTGAAGGTGCTTGCCGCAATTTTCTCGTTTCTTCCACCAATCTCGTTGTAGAGTTCCCAATATCGGCTGGCATAACTCCGAAGGGTTTCCCCGACCCTCATTTTCATGGAAAGCAATGCGTCGACCGGCTGTTGCACTCGGCTGCATGTTACGAACCTGCTGCCGAATTCCTGAATCAGCTCGGCGAAACTGTGTATAGAACCTTTCCGCAACCCATTGAACCATCTCAGTGCGGTAGAGCCGAGACTAGAGGGGAAAACTTTACACATCAATGCATCGTTGTGCGCATGCAAAGACATCATGTGGATGTAATGACTGACATGCTCCACGGGGTCTGTCCTCCCCTCATAGGAATTGAATGGTGGTCGCGTGAATCTGCTCGGCATGGGTGCCCGTTCAATCTCATCGGAGAATGGAGACCGGGCTGCCATCCGTAAGGCTCTGCTCATGGCGTCCATTGCGGCGTTGTGGTGCCGCCGCTCCTCTGGCGACTCTGACCCTTGGTCATCATATCCATTCGACCGGGAACGGTCCCGTCTACGACGTGTCTCCCGGGAGTGTCGATGTGACTCTTGAGAGCGTGATCGGTCTCGGTATTGTTGCGTAACAGATCGGCTGGAACCCTCCTCGCCCCGGTTTCTCCTTGGTTGGGGGTTGCGGTTCCTTTCATGGCGCTGACCCCTTGCCTCCAGCTCCAAGTCCATTACCAATCTGCGTAACTGCTCCAGCTCTCGATCTCTATCATCATATTGCCGATGTGCTGAAACGCCTGAAATCGTCCGGTGTGTCTGGGCCGATCCTTCTCCCAATCCGGACCTTTCCTCTCCTCTTGGATGCTCCCTATCCTCCCGCCGTTTTTGCCTTCTCTCCCTCCACGTCAATCCCCGAGAAGATCCTATGGAATTGCTCGGAACATGCCCTCCTGAACGCTCCTCAGACATCTCCCTTGCTTAAGTCTCACTCGAACCACAGCTTCGTAGGAGGGCCCCACGGTGGGCGCCAATTGTAGGAACCAAGTACAAGACTCCTGGGCCTTAGATCACTTGGGCTCACAATTTATTTGTAGTGGGCTTAAGGATTTCCTACAATGGGTCGTTCTCGGCAGAGAGACTCAAAGCAACACTCAGTTGATACCCTCTCCTTGACTGTTTTCTCTCAATTTTTCTGAACCCTTTCTTCTCCCAACTTTCTTCTATTTATAGACAAGGTTAGTGGGGAGATTATGATTACAGCCACCGTTAGTGCTACTGGAGGTCCAATATTATCTGATTAAAGTGGATGTTTAGGTGAGAGGGCGGTGCAGCATTTATGGTCTTGGAACTTGGCTCCATCTTGACCGACTATGTTCGGCAACTCAGTTCCCTGTGAATATCACATTTTCCCGGGAACAGTTCGTATATTTGACCGGGAACGTTGGACCGATCACCTCTCGGCATTCAATACTCTACGCTTGTTCGTACCTTAAGGAAGCTCCAAGAAGGGCGCAGGACAACTGGACCTTTCTGCTGGGCCTGTGCCCAAGGCCGGTATGGGACTCGGCCCAGGGCCTGTATGGGACTGGGCCCAGGGCCTGTATGGGCCTAGGATCTCGGTGCCGTACAGTAACAAGTACTAACAACTTTAAATGAATTGAAAAACTATATTTTGACTTCTTTTTTTGAAAAATAATTATAACATGCTGCTAACCCCATAGCTTGAACCCTTTCCCCCCTAGACCCTCAAGTACTTTGTATATGGGGAGGTGCCAATTCAGCTACAAGGCCTTTGACATAGCATGAGATGATTGCCAAGAAAATTTTAGTAGAAAACAACTCTATCTCAAGTAAAACTAAATAAAAAAAAGTTAAAAGATAATTTTCATTTAACTCATATTTTTTATATATTACAAAACACAAAAACTTAAGAGATAGTTTTCATCTAAGAAAAGCTTTTAATACCAATCTCTAGTGCAAATTTTGTAGCTCCTCTAATTGCCATTACTTCAACCTAAGTCATTGTTGCTGGATTACATTATATTCGTATATTATCTATACTTACAAAATATAAAGTAGATCAAAGATCAATAGATTTGTTATCAATCAATTGTTTAAATTTAAGTTTTTGTAATTTAAAATAATACAAAGAATAGGAGTTTATAGATCAAACGATAAATTGCATCTGATTGACATGAAAATTGGCATGCATGTTAAGAACATATAGAACATTTAATTCAATGCATGGTTGGATCTTCAAAATATGAATTTAATACAAGTTATTGAATAGTGTAATATTACTTAGAGTTTACACCAGATGCAACTTGAAATCAACCCATATATATATTGTTAGTATTGTATTATGAACCTATTTGAAATATTGGGTAAAAGAGACGAGTTATTTTCTTTTTATGGAAAATATTCATTTTATTTGTTGAAAAAAGTATTGTATTGAAATTCAAGTGATATTCAAATAGCAAAAGCATTTGCTACATCACAAAAATTTAAAGGAGAGGCAAAGCTCTATAAAAGAGCATGGACGACATGCTGCAATTCAAATGAAGGTTTGAAAATCAAAATTCTATGCTGCCCATGATATTAATTATTATTAACGTAGACCACATAATTGAAATCGAGTACAACAATAAAGCTCATAGATGAAAAATCATCTAACTAAAATGAATTTACCAAACACATCAGGCACTTTGGGAAACTTTCTTAAGAACAATTGATTACACCATGTGCAACTTGAAATCAACCCATATATCATATATATATTGTTAGTATTGTATTTTGAACCTATTTGAAATATTGGGTAAAAGAGATGAGTTACTTATTTTTTAATAGAAAATATTCATTTTATTTGTTGAAAAAAGTATTGTATTGAAATTCAAGTGATATTCAAATAGCAAAAGCATTCGCTACAACACAAAAATTTAAAGGAGAGGCAATGCTATATAAATGAGCATGGATGACATGCTGCAATTCAGATGAAGGTTTGAAAATCAAAATTTTATGCTGCCCATGATATTATTATTAACGTAGACAAAATAATTGAAATCGAGTACAACAATAACGCTCTTATTTAGATGAAAAATCATCTAATTTAAATGAGTCTACCAAAAACATCAGGCACTTTGGGAAACCTCCTTAAGAACAATTAATTTGGGAAGAAAGTGGCTGGAATGAAAATGAAGTGTCCCAAGCATAGCTGAAGCTAAGTGAAGAAGATGGTGCAACTGGGACACCATTGTTAACTAGACATTCGTTGCCTGACTTAGACAATACCGAAGGGTCAACAGGTTTCACTGTCTGAAAACCATTGCAGGACAATTTCAAATCTGATTGGGAACATAGGCAGCCATTGTTGATTGTCACACTCCACACTGGCTTTTGTTGCACTACTTCTCCAGTTTTAGATTGTTTGATGGTTACTTGGCTTAGGGTGCATTGACAATTTCCTACAATTAAAGAAACATAAACAAATTAGAAATACTAAATCAAATTCAAAAACATGAATAACAAGAACATGGACATTAATAAAATAAACATAATAAAATTTTTTAAGAACATATCTAGAAGACGTGAATATTATATATGGTAGTAAGATTGCGATGCATTAGATAGCATGGCCTATCCTTACATCCAAAAACGTTCAAAATACAAGAATCGTTCATATGCCTTCATATTATAAAACAAAATGTTCCTTTTCATATAATATCATCTTTTTGTTTAAACAAAAGAAATGCCTTTCAGGATTGTATGCATTGATAGAATCCTTTACCTTTGCCAACGAAACTGAGGACGAAAAGTACACAAAGAAATTTGATCATGAAAGTAGCCATTACTACTACAAACTTTTTTGATGAAATTAGTTTCTCTACTTTTTTCTGAATGTAAACAGGACCTTGTCTAATTTATAGTGATTTTTGAATCAAACAAATTAATTGCCTTGATCTTTTACTTTAAAAGCTATATATTTTCCTATTTAGAAAGACCGTTAGAATTGAGATTATGAATCAAAACTAGCATTAAATGTTAAGCAAATATGGTTACCTTTTGGTGATTATGCTATGGGAGCTTGACTTTTCAAAAATCTCTCATTCCTCTTATATTTTTGGTAAAAAAAAAATATCTTTAGATATAAATTTAAATGATAGCCCCCTAGATTTTACTAAAAACGTGTAACTCATTTATTTGGATAATCAATGCTTCATTTTTGTTTCCTCTAATTTCTCTTGCAATATTAATAACTCGTTAATTCAAAATGTATTTAATGTATTTGATAAAAATGGAAAATTTTGTATATTATTAATACACTATTTTTCTCCTCTAATAATTAATCTTATACCATGATAATATATCTTAGAAATATATAAGTAAATTGCTTTTAATAAATTTTTTTTTAATTTTTAATTTAAAATTTTAGAGATCTAAAATTTTATCCTTTTAGAAGAAATATTAAATGTTGATCTCATGCTAATTCGGAGTTAAAAATCTTTTAGTATTTATTAATATTATATATATATAATTTGATATATGTAAGAAAATTGCATTTGTTAAAAGGTTATTTTTTGGATTTATTTTTAATATATTTAGCTTGGTCCCTGAACAAATTTTCTAGCTCTGTCACTAATCATATTTGATCTCGTATATTTGTGATCTTCTCATAGAGTCATAGTTATGAAAAATCCGTGACTTGGGATTATAAATTAAAGCAACTTCACCCAAAAAAAAAAAAAAAAAGTTTAAGAAGTAAAGCTAAAAACTATATGGCACGTGGCTTGTCTAGTGAACATAGCATTTCTCAATTTATAATGATTTTTTAATCAAATGAAATAATTGCCTTTTTTTTTCTTTTTTCTTTTTTTCTTTTTTTTGAGGAAGATGAAATAATTGCCTTGATAGCAGAAATTAGTCAAAGGAAATAATTGCCGTGATCATTTTTTTTTTCTTTTGAAAGACCTTTCACCTATTTAGAAAGACCTTTGAAATTTGATACCATAGAATCCCATATATTTTTTCCTGGGATCACTTCAAATAGCTCGAGTCAATGCCAGTTATTAGTTCAATGCACCAAGCAAAATTTGTAGTTGAGATGGTTGCCTCTTTCACTCTCTCCCTTGCAGTTTTGAGATGGCAACATCAAGTAGCTCATGCTATTCGAGGCCCTTTTTGAGTATCCTGATAAACTTATATGGAACATTTTCACACATGTTGCCGTTACCCCTGAGCTTGAAAGTCTAAGACATGGCATTGAAATTTTCATCAAGGAGTATTAACTATTATGTTCTGAAATCCAATAAAGCCATCACTGAAAATTTTAAGGTTGTGAAGAAAGCCCCTTTTTTTCGAGATGTAAAGAAAGCCCTTAATAATGTTGAATGAGTCCTCTTGTGAATTTCCATTCTGTCCTGTATACCAAATTCTGTTCAGCTTAAATATATTACAAAGCAAAATTTCAGACCTCATGTTGGAGTGGTGGAGCTAGGAATTTATCTTTCGGGGGTCATATAAATTTTTTTATTTTTTTTATTTTTTTTTATGATGTGTGTATGAAATGTAAAATAATAATGTACAATACTTCATAACTCAATATGTGCTATAAACAAAAGTGTATTAATTAAAATTAAAAATCATGAGACAAGATTGACAAAACGATTTAATGTCTTTAATCAACTATGAAATGGGCAAAGTCGCAAAACATAAAATAATATAAAAGTTAAACATTTTTTTTTCAAAACTATAACCTATGCTCTTTAAGAGATCTAAAGTTATCAAGTATTGATAACTTTTCAATTTTTCTACTGCTATGTACAAGTAAGCTTTAAATGTGTTGGGAGGAATTTTTTTTTTTTTCCCTTTTTTGTGGAGGTAATTGTTAAAATACCTATGTATTTATTTTAAAGATGTTGAATGTTTAATTATTGTATTTTGTTAACGTATGTATTTATGGATTGTATTTTATTTAAACTCTCTTAAATATATATATATATATATTATCAGGTGTGGGGGCTAAAATAATAAAGTTATTTAAAAAATTTCAATTTATTTAGGATATTTTCAAAAAAAAATTATAATTTTTTGAAAAATTTTGAGGGGCCTAGGCCCCCTCGGTCTTCAAGTGGCTACGCCACTGGGAAGGTCCTTACATCTAATTTATCCATTGGAGTATATATGAGTGGAATTGTTTAGATTAATAGGAAGTTATTTCTTATGTCTTTTTATCATTTAAAATTGTATTTTTGTTATTAAGACGTGGGTAAATAGATAAAGTTTGGATAAATTATTAGATTAGTTTTTAAATAAATCGTATCTACTTATAGTAAATAAAGATTGGGTTTCTATTGAATTTGAATGTTATAATTTTCTTACAAAGCCATCTATTTCTATGGCTTGATGATGAATAACAAAACATGTTGAAAAATATTGTTATTGGAAGAAGTTTCACATTGGAGGTATGGATTCCCTTGACATAGTACATTTCATCATCAAACTTGAAGGCCTTGTTTTCCTCAAAGTAGTTAACAAGAAGAAAAATTTGTGCTCATAACCACTGATATCAGAGCCCACGCTATGGACAATTCATGCGCTGTGCACGTAGGTGCTAAGCTGTAACATTTTGGAGGTTGGTTTCCTTATAAGAAAACCGTTTGCTCTTATGCATGTTTTTGTCTATTTGTGAGGTGCTTGTGATCCAAGCACAACAATTAATGTTATGTGTAGGAAAGTAGCACTTAAAATCCAAGAATGCATTGGGCTTTAGATCAAAATAGGCCCATAACATATCATTTCAAGATAAGGGGCCTAACTATGGATGCACATGCCCTGGAACACAGGAAAAAGGTGAAAGAAAAAGTCATCAGAAATGGCCCAAAGATCTCAAACCCCGAAAACTGACCTAATAGGATCCATCACCTTTTGTCCAAGTACGAGTAGACCACTTGAACCATTCGAGGTGAAGGCCTATTGACTACACTATCTACACCAATTCATGTTCCAAGCTACCAAAGGCATCCCACCAAGGTACACACAAAGTATCCGAGAAAGTCCTCTTCATCTTCCTGATAAATCCACAACAACCCACCTAACACAATTGCATTTAATGCAACAGATAACTTATTATAATAAAACAAAAAGGCCCAAAAGTCTTTTGTTCATCATAACCTCAAAAAAAGAAGAGCCTAATGGGACAACACCTACTATGGCACATGCTGGAGAAGAAAATAAGGAGAACCAAGCTAAAGATAAGGATGAAGAAGAAAGATAAGGGAGATTATAAAAGGAATTAAGACAAACAAAGAGTGGGTCTTAGAAAAAATCTGAGTAGTGAAACAAAAGAGAAGAGCGAAACACATAGTGAATAATGTAACAAAAAAGATCATGTTAATAAAGTTCAAAGCATATTTTTGCAAAGTATAGAATAGTTTGTTTCTTGTTCAAATCTCCCATTGCGAATTATGTTAACCCCATAATAAAAATTAATTTTGATTATAAGCGGGCCACTAAGCTAAGGCCAGAGTCCGTCTTCCACATTATGAGCCTAATTTATTTTTGTAATTACTATTACAGTATTGTATAATTTAGGATATGTTTAGAAATAAATTTACTTAAAATAATTAGTTTTTTTGGAGTCTTTAAATATGCATGTAATATCATATTATATTATATATAATAAAAATTGGGTTTAGACGTTGTGGTTGCGCCATGTGACTTCACCGAATTGTAGAAATTTTATTAAAATTTTAGATTTTTAAAGAACTAAAAGGGAATAGTATACTACCAAGACTCTAATTCATTCTTAACATTGAATAAAATTAGATTAACATTATTTTTTTTATTTGTTAAGATATATTTCTTAAATTAAGGGATAATATTTAACATACAAAAATTTAATTTAGATAATATTTATCATCTAATTAACATTATTTTTTGATTTTTTATGATATATTTCATAAATTAGGGGATAATATTTAACATACAAAAATTTAATATAGATAATATTTATCATCTAAATTTTCAAAATTTTAATATTATTAAATCAATATTTTTTATCAGAATATCAAGCTAAAAAACTTGATTATTAAGGGATAAGCACAATCCAAATTCTTCAAGAGGTGATTAATATAAATCTATCCCAAGAAATAGTATATATCTCCAATAATTTGATAATCTCTATACATTCCAAAAAACAGTATATATCTCCATTAAATTGATAATTTTTATGTTGATGACATTTAAAATATATATATATATCAAAATTCCTTATAGCTATCAACCACGTTCTCTTTTTCTCTCTTTTTTTTTAAGTTTTTTAATTTTTAATTTTTTATATGTTACATTATGTTGAATCAACTTTTTTTTTTCTTTTTTTTCATTCTATTCATTTTACCATTTTTTAATTCCAAATTTTATGGGATAAAAACAAACACATTGATTCGATATCTTTAATTTCAATAAAATTTAAATGAATTATATTTCAAATGAAACTCTACCAATATATATAACCCTATATATCCTTTTTGGAGTGTAGCTTATTTCAATATGTAAATGCCTAAATCTCATGACAATGCAAGTATGCATTCTTTCTTCTTTTATTATTATTATTATTATTATTATTATTTTCATTTTGTTTATTTTCTTTAGTGTTATTATTGGTTTTTTGTCTTCATGTGATTTTAATTAATGAATTCAAAACAATCGAAAACATTGTCAAGTTTTTAAAGGCTCCTTCTTTGTTTTTGTATTTTGTTTTTATTAAATTGATTAGGTTTTGTGTATTGGTTGCCTTTTGTTTAAACTAATTTTCTTAGCTTTGATCTAATTTATATGATTAGGGTTAGGGTCTTAGAATTAATTATTAAATATGGTTAGAATTAATAGATTAATTTGACAATTTTCTTATTTGATTTTTATGTTACATCAAATTATCAAGATGTTCTACACGTGTATTCTTGAATTATCAACTTTAATTTTAATTTATAATATTATCAAGATTATATTAATTTTAGATTTATCAATTGTTTAGTATGTTTTTTTAAAAAATAATTATCAATTTAAAATTCAATTTGGAATTATCAATTTAATTTAGTTTTAGGAAGAAATCTTACCCCTTATTTTAGTGAGATAATTATTTACACTTGATAATTTTTTCTTTTATATTTATTGAATCTATTAAAATATATAATTATTTGTACATTTATTTTATAAGTTTTTTCATAAAACCGTGCCTATAACTGGTGTAAAATAAGAATGCAATTCAAAAATTCATCAATAAAATTTCAAAAGCTTAAATGATATCTAACCTCCATCATGCTTTCCATTCTTTGTCAATATGAAACTAAAAATTTGAAATCAATATTATATTTGACTATTTGTATGTGAAAAAGTTTTTTTCAAAATGTTAAAATTTAATGCAAGCTACAAGTTTAGGGACTATTTGACCTTATTGATTAAATAACAATTTTCAGTGTTTAAACAACACATGTCCTGTTATCCACTTCACTAACACACTCTCTCTCTCTCTCTCTCTCTTTCTCTCTCTCTCTGCTTCTCTTCGGCAAATGAGCAATGGGAACCAATGCCAACACCATAACCTTGAACCTCAACCTTAACCTTAAACTCAGTCCAACTCGACCCAAAACCAAAATCCTCTACAAGAGCAACTCCACCTTCGAAGAAAACAAGCAAGTGAGCGTGGATTATGACGAGGGCAAGCACGAGGTCTCCACGCACCTCACCAGCCTTACGAAAGATGATATTCAAAGACGCTACCACCTCCGAGTCGAGGCCAACCGCTTCCAGAGGGATTGGACTTTGTCGGAAGTGGTCCATGAAATCCTCAGCCTCCGCCCTCATGACGATGTTGAGGGCTTGTTAAATTGCTGGATTGGCCGCTTCACCAGAAAGAATTTCCCGCTTCTTATTAGGTATTCAAAAAATCAAGCTTTTCCTTAATTTTGTATTGCTAGTTAGCTTAGTTGGATACCAAAATTAAATAAATTTGATTAATTTGAGGTGGGTTTTATGTGAAATGGGTTTCTATGCTCATGCTATGCCAACTAAAATTTAGTAAGTTTTTTATGAATAAATCTACTACACTTATTTATTTTTGCCCAGTTTTATTAATTTTTTGTTTCTAATTAGCTTAGTTGAATACGATAATTGAGTTCAATTTGGAGAATTTGAGCTGGGTTTTTTTTTTTTTGTGGAATGGATTTGTATGCTCATGCTGTGCCAACTAACATGGTGGGGTTGTGTTTACTTTAGGGCAAAACATGGTTATTACTTATTAGTTATTAGAACAGCTTCTTGTTAAGAACCAGAACTGTGATCAAAACACCAATTAATGGTTGATTATTGTTTGAGTTAGTGTCATTTTGATCATGGCAGGAGTTTAGGCAAAACTCCACCAGTGCTTTGTGTCATATATTTTGTTTACAGCCGGCCCCAAGCTCAAAAAAACAAGAAGGGTTGTGGTAGGTTGATTACTAGCATAAAATTTAATCACTTTAGTATGAATGGATCTACTGCAAATACAACATGTGACCTATCTTATTATTTTTGTTGAGGATCCATAGCTGACCTACAGTTTTGGAACTGAGGGTTGTTATTGTTCTAGGCAAAATAGTACTGTACGTACTTGTGGTAAGATGGAAAACTTGGCCTCTTGCTCAAAATGACCCTTCCTCCTCCCATAAATACAGAAAGAGGGATAGGTCCTAGATTTAAGACCTATTGGGTGCGACGTAATGTACTAATTAAAAATAAATAAACTTGATGTGAATATTGAAAGTTCAAAAACGTGTACAAAAACACTTTTGAACGTTTAGACCCCCAAAAACCAATTTAATCAACACACGCAATATGTTAAACAATAGTGTGCGGAAACTTAACATATGCTATAACATGGTATTGATTAAACAACTATCTAAGCCACAACAAAATAAATCACAACAGATAATGTAAAGGCAGAGATAGAGAGGAAGGAAGATGCAAACACAGCGATAACACCAGATATGTTATCGAAGAGGAAACCGAAGACCTCGGCGAAAAACCTCTCCGCCGCCCTCCAAGCGGTAATCAATCCACTAGAAAATACAGTTGGGATACAAGGACAGCAATAGACCCTCCAAGCCTAATCTACCCAATGCACCTAAGCCCTCCAAGCTTCTTGCTCCAACGAGGTTGCGCCGAACCTTTTTCTTTTCTAGCTTTCCGGATTCCGCTACTTCACCGTAGCATCAACCAATAAAGATTGGCTCCTTCCTAACTGCTTCCCAGAACTCCAAACGACTGTCTCACAGAGATGATAATGGTGAGAACCAGGTTTGGTATAAAGGCCTCTCAAGGATTTGACAATGGAGAGGAAGAGAGTGAGGGATTTTGATGAGACTCTAAGGTAGAGATTGTGGGTAAAACAATCTGGTTTTTCTTTAGGGTTTCTCTCTCAAAATTCTCTCTGGAAGCTCTCTTTCAATCGTGGGTTAAAAGGGTATTTATACTGAAGAGGAGTGGAATGCGAAACGTCAGGTTTTTCCAAAACAGGGGTGGCTCGCGGCTTGACCTCGCGGCTTGACTAAGTCGCGAGTTCCAGTCGCGAGTTAACCGTATGGCCAGTTGTCCTGTTTTGTCCTGTAGTGCTCCAGCTAGCATGACTGTTCATCTTCCAGCATGCTTGGCACGTGTGCAGATTCTGGCGGGTTGAAGCCGCGAGTCCAGTCGCGAGTCCCAGCCGCGACTCTCTGTTTTCTTGCACACTCTTGAGCAATCTTCACACTATCTCACTCACTACCCTTACAACAATCCCACCTAAATACAGGGTTACTAAATGCTGAATTACAAGCAAATTTGGCACGGAATAAAGCCAATTAGATGGTTGAATAAATTCAACCTTACAATCTCCCCCTTTGGCTATTCCGTGACAAAACCCTAAAACAGACTCTAGACTTAACATGTGAGTTGGGAACAGTTGATCAAAACTCACTCACACCTAATTCTAGAAGCTGTGAAGCACTTGAATCATATGAACATAAACTCCTGAAACACAACAATACACCATGATCATTGTAAGCAGAAAATTATTAATGCATATGAAACAGGCAAAAAGAGATCAAGCATAAGATGGAGTTAATGAACAAACCATGGCTTGATCAACCAAGTGAACACCACAAGGTAGTGATCACAGTGTTCATTCACACTTGGAATGAACACAAAGACATACAAGTTAACAAGCACAAGGCAAGACACTTGTATGCTCAACACTCAACCAATGCATAGCACACAAGGCATATGCATCTAGGAACAATCCTACAAGGGCACAAGAGTGACAGTATATAAACCACAATGCTGAACATTTAGATTTAAAATACTGATTTCACATAGCATAAAGGCTGCACTTAAGCATGGTACATACCACAAGGCCTACAAACTATGCATAAAACATAAACCCTCAAAGCTTACAAAAGCATATGGGTACAAACAAACAAATACCTGAATAACAGTTTTACAAAACATAATATATCAACTTAAAGAGAAGAAGGAAACAAAAAAAATAAAGACACTCCCCCTTAGGGTAATATCCTCCCCCTCTGAATATGCCTATCACTCCCCCTTTTTGTCATGGAATAGGCTAGTCATCCTCTTCTAGTTTTCTCTGAATTTGATCCAACTGAGTCTGAAGAGAAGTAAACTTCATGTCCCATCGGTTGCTTTGATGGTGTAGAGAAGCAGTGAGTCCAGACATCTTTGTATTCACCTCGTGGACAGAGGAAACAATGCGATCAAGTTTCTCATCGAGGGAGAGATTGCTGAACTGAGAGTCACTGTGAGATGCAGAAGTTTCTGGTTTGACTCTCTTCCGACTATGTCCAACACTTGCATTGTATGTACGCATGTTGATCGGACTCGGTTTGGGGATAGGAGACTCATCAGTCGATGGATAGATCCCCTTGAGCTTCAAGATTCGTGAAATGAGACTGCAGAAAGGAATGCAGATCCGAGACTCACTGCGAAGAACTGTTTTGCGCAGAACATGAAAGATGTGAGCACAAATGTCAATTTCTTCATCAGAAACCAGATCATGAAGAAACAAAGCTCGTCCGAGATTCATATACCCAGTACTGGACAAAGGGTACAAATTGTGAAACATCACAATTGTAAGCACTCGCAGTTTCGGAGAAAGGGAGGAAACACTGATGGATTTTCCATTTGGCGAGAATTCCAAGTCTTGACCAAGACTTTGTTTTAGAAGCTCCTCATCAGGACATAGATCATCATAGACCGGTGAATGATGAAAAATTGGTCTGTTAATGTGAAGAATTTCTGCCAGGTATGTAGGAGAGACAGAAAAGCTCTTTTGCCGAACCCAGCACTTAAGTTCATCTCCCTCCACAATTGCATTAGCATAAAATTCTTTAACCAACTCGTCATACACGATATCCGGATCCGAGAGAAGGTAATTCCAATCCTTGTGAGCAAAGCATATCGGGATGTCAGTGTTATGAAGTGAAGGCAGATCCACTGCTCTCTCTAGTAGTGGTGTGGCATGAAGAAAGAAGTTCTCATATGACTGATATGCTGAATAGGATCTGAACTTATTGGGATCGAATCGCTGTGATGAAGAGCGAGTCACTTTCGGGAGAGGTGTGTCTTCATCAACATCAATTACGGGTTCCTTCCCTTTGGAAGAACCTCCTTTCACAGCAGCCTTTTTGAATGGAGACATGACCAGTCTGTATTATAAACAAGGGAAATGACAAAAACACAATCCAACAGACAATATCAGCAGAGGGTTAGTGAAAGTGAAGAAACCCTAACAGCTGGATGAGTATGGTCAGAAAGTAACAATGAGGGACACCAAAGGCCCAAATTAGAACAACATAGTAGAGAGATCAAATATGCCCACAAAAACAGCTGTAAAGGGACCAAAATCAACACCACATCAACAAGATACCACACAAGATCAAAGTGAAATATGATGGCAACAACAGATCAGACAAAAATTAGCTGACCCTAGCGAAGCACATGATGAAGAACACAACCAACAAAATAACTTAGCTCAAAACCAGAAACACAGGTTACCATAAGCTAAGAAAGGACAACTATGACAGCAGAAACCATCACAAAACCCACACTCAAAAGAGAATAATCCAGAGGGAAGACCATAACAACAGGAAAATTAGAGTGCAAGACAAGGAACCATACCTGTGAGTCGACGATTTTTAGCTGAGAAGAAGCAAACAATGGAGATCGACAATGGAGGCACGGTGAGAAAGGGAAAGTGCAGAAGAAAAAGACAATGAACAGTCACAAAAAGATCGAGGGAAAAACAGAAAATTTTAAAAACTGCCCCTGTATGACCAAAACACGTGATTTTCGCGACTGAAACAAGTCGCCACACAGTCGCCAGATTAAGCCGCCAAAGAACACAGAAACAAAATTTTGAGAAATTTTTCTAAGTGTTTTTCGCGACTGGAAGGTCTACCCGCGAGTGAGTCGCGAGCTGAGCCGCGAAAATCTCTGAGTGAATCTCGCGACTGGACCTTCCACTCGCGAACAAGTCGCCAAAACTGACCAGCGAAGATGCGACTGAGTCTCGCGACTTGACATACCCGCGACTGAGCCGCCAAAACAGGGCAAAAACTGGATTTTTGAAATTTTCAGATTTTTCAACAAAATACTTTCCAAAACCACCCAAAACACTCAAAAATCTTTTTGTGCTTGAATTAACAAAGATTGAGCATGTGGAATCACATTTTATCAAGTACAATTACACAAATGAATATGGCATTTATTGAACATAAACTTGTGTGTTGTGTGTGGATATCAACAATGAGATAGTCCTTTGTCTAATGTGAAGCTTCAATGATCAATTCAACCAAGACATACACAATTAGCACTAGATCATGTGACCAATCTCAATTATAGAAATATGAATATATGACCTCCCACACAACTTGATAACATAACTTGGAGCTTTTCATTTGACTCCACTTTCAGCCTTAACATTTGATCGTTTGAGACAATCATCTCTCATTGTGAGAGGGATATATAACATTTCTCTTTTGAAGAACAGGCCTTTGGCCCTTTTTGAAAGAAATTTCACTTTTGATATAAGGTCGCTTACCCTTTTTCCTAGTCAAATACTAGAATGTGCGACAGGCTTTTGCAGCTCAATATCTCTTTTCATTTGGAGATTTACATTTAGTGAGCTCTTTTTAACAAAAAAAATAAAAAATGGGAAGAGATATAGACACAAATCTATGCATGTTTCAAGATCGACATAACCATTCACTAATCATTCATGACAAGCTTGAAGATCTATTTACAACAATCACATGGATTTCCAGATTTTTCCCATAGTGATATGAGTGCATGAAAACAAGCAATGCTCGAAAATGCACAAAGCCATTAGCACAAAGGTACAAGGCAAAACGAGTTTTAAGACAAAACTCAACAAAGTCAATCAAGCGTTTTGATTTTCAAATTCTTTGTGTAATTTTTTTGGATTTTTGACTCAAGAAACAAAAAGAATGAAACAAACACAAATATAATCAGCAGCAAACACAAAAGAACAAGCAAACAAGAAACAAGTTGCAAAAAGAAGTGTGTGCTCCAACACAGACAGATATATAAACAGTGAAGCACACAACACACAAGAGAGTCAAGGAATTGTACCGACACCAATGGTCTTACGGAGGAATTCAAACCGTGGACCATCGAGAGGCTTGGTGAAGATATCCGCCTTTTGATTGTCAGTGTGTATGAACTCAAGATACACAACTCTTTCCTCTACCAAATCCCGAATGAAATGGTAACGTATCTCTATGTATTTGGATTTTGAATGCTGAACAGGATTTTTGGAAAGATTGATGGCACTGGTGTTGTCACAGAAGACACACATCGTTTCTTGAGGAATTCCATAGTCATGAAGTAATTTCTTCATCCAAAGAAGCTGAGTGCAGCAACTTCCAGCAGCTATGTACTCTGCTTCTGCAGTAGATAGAGACACTGAATTCTGCTTCTTGCTCATCCACGAAACAAGATTGTTACCAAGATAAAAACAGCCACCTGAAGTGCTTTTCCGATCGTCTACACTTCCAGCCCAGTCAGCATTCGAATACCCAGCAAGACACGCATTTGAGTCTTTTGAATACCACAGACCATAGTTTGCAGTACCACTCACATATCGAATGATTCGCTTAGCAGCAGTCAGATGAGATTCCTTCGGATTAGCTTGGTACCTGGCACAAACGCCCACACTGAAAGCAATGTCCGGTCTACTTGCTGTAAGGTAGAGCAAACTTCCAATGATGCTCCTATACAATGTGGGACTTACTTCAACTCCTGATGAATCCACATTCAGTTTAGTGGCAGAGCTCATGGGAGTGGAGGCATGTTTTTTGGATTCTAGGCCAAACTTCTTGACAATATTTCTGGCATACTTCTCTTGAGATACAAATATACCCTCCTTCTGTTGTTTGACTTGAAGACCCAAAAAGAAAGTGAGCTCCCCCACCATGCTCATCTCAAACTCCTTCTTCATCTCCTCAGAAAATTCAGTAGCACGATCTTCGATAGTTGCTCCAAACACTATGTCATCAACATAGACTTGTGCCACAAGGAGATAATCTTCATCATTTTTGACAAATAGAGTTCGATCAGCATACCCTCTCTTGAAGCCTCTATCTAGAAGATAATGTGTAAGACGATCGTACCAGGCTCTAGGCGCTTGTTTTAAACCATACAGTGCTTTCTTCAATCTTAATACATGATCTGGAAAATGAGGATCCTCAAATCCTCTTGGTTGCTCAACAAATACCTCTTCATTTAGATATCCATTCAGAAAAGCACACTTAACATCCATTTGATAAAGTTTGAACTTCAAAGTGCACGCAATGGACATGAGGATTCGAATGGATTCGAGTCTTGCCACCGGAGCAAATGATTCATCAAAATCCACCCCTTCGACTTGTGTGTAGCCTTGAGCCACCAACCGAGACTTGTTTCGAATTATCTCTCCATCTTCATCAGTTTTGTTTTTTGAAAATCCACTTTGTGCCTATAACATGAATGTTCTCAGGCCGTGGAGCAAGTTCCCACACGTCATTCCTCACAAACTGATTCAGCTCGTCATGCATTGATTCAACCCAATTCTCATCTAGAAGAGCCTCTTCAACCCTCTTTGGTTCAAACTGTGCAAGATAACAGTGATATGTTACATGATTGGCTAGCAGAATATTTCCTTTCCTGAGGCGAAGACCGTCATCAAGTGATCCTATAATATTACTTTCCGGATGATTCTTGAGAATTCTTGAGGAAGGCCTTTTTGAAGTGGAAACTTCATCACTACGAGAGATAGGAGGATGAACTTCTGGAGGAGTAAGAGGACTTGAAGTTCTAGACATCGATCTCGTTTCCCTTCTTGGGTTGATGGGAGTCGATTCTACTTCTGGTATAGGTTCTTCACCTTCTATATCCAAAGCTTCTACCTCAATATCAGACTCTTCGGTGCTCGGCCCTTCTACATCCTCAATCATTTCCACCTTAGGTAAGGCATCATCAATCTTGACATTTATGGATTCCATCACAGTCTTTGTTCTCTTGTTGAACACTCTATATGCTCGACTTGTAGTAGAGTAGCCAAGAAAAATACCCTCATCACTTCTTGCATCAAACTTCCCAAGATTCTCTCGATCATTTAAGATATAACATTTACTTCCAAATACCCGGAAATACTTCACTTTAGGCTTCTTCTCATTCCATATCTCATATGCAGTCTTCATTGTACCAGCTCGAAAGAAAATCCTATTGCCAATATGACACGAGGTGTTGACAGCTTCTCCCCAAAAATTTTGAGGTATTTGCTTATTAAGCAACATGACTCTTGCCATCTCCTGAATCACACGATTTTTTCTTTCTACCACTCCATTTTGTTGTGGAGTTTTAGGAGCTGAAAACTCTCTTTTAATACCATTCTTCTCACAGAAGGACTCGAATCTTGCATTCTCAAATTCTCTCCCATGATCACTTCTAACTTTGGCTATCGGAATCCCCTTTTCATTTTGTAGTTTCTTGCACAGAATCTCCAGCCTCTCACAAGCTTCTGATTTTTCTCTAAGGAATTCAACCCAAGTGTATCTTGAGTAGTCGTCCACAATGACCATAATATATCTTTTTCCCCCTAGGCTTTCAGTTCTGGTGGGCCCCATCAGATCAACATGAAGTAACTCCAAACAACGAGAGGTGGCTATCACATTTACCTTGTGATGACTTGCCTTAGTTTGCTTCCCCATTTGACATGCACCACAAATGGTCTTCTTTACTTTTCCAAACTTAGGAAGTCCCTCGACTGCTTCAAGTTTGGAGACTTTGGCTACTTGTTTGAAGTTGACATGCCCAAATCTGTGATGCCACAGCTCCAACATATCCACCCGAGCACTTCTACATGATATTGATGCCGTGGGAACTATTCCATAACAGTTATCCGTAGTCCGATTTCCTTCCAAAACCTGAATCCCCTCTTTATTGATGATCAAACATCCTTTCTTGGAGAATTGTACCAGGAAGTTGTCATCACAAATTTGAGTGATGCTCAGCAAATTCGCCTTCAGCCCTTTTATGAACAGCACATCTTTCAACAGAGGCAAACCGGGTATCTCGATGGTTCCTTTGCCTAGGACTTGAGCATGGCTTCCATCCCCAAAGGTCACATAGTCACCCACCTTTTCTTTGAGTGACTTAAATAATGACTTATCCCCTGTCATATGGCGAGAACACCCACTATCAAGATACCACAAACATGCATTAAACACTTTTAATGAGGTATGCACAAATAGGTTCACATGTGACAGACAATCTTGACCTTCAAACACAAACTCATCATCAGGTTTCATGCTAATTTTAGATTGATTTTTCATTTTCAGATTCTCAATCATCTCACACAACATTCTATTCTTTCTTTTATATTTCTTAACCAATGATTTTGATTCACATATGCTACTGTGTAAGACAAGATTCTGATTCTCAAGAACTTTCAGCATGTGAACAAAAACTCTAGCATGTTTCTTAGTTTTTAATAACTCTACAAGGTCATCAGTAAGACACCTTTCAGTCGTATGCATAGAGACATTTTCACAAACACTTGAGCTACAGTTCAGCATGGTATAAACCAAAAATAACAACCACAACTCAGGGGTCTAGGATCACACAAATGGTAATGAAACCAAACAGATGTGTACCCGCTCTGATACCAATTGAAAGTTCAAAAACGTGTACAAAAACACTTTTGAACGTTTAGACCCCCAAAAACCAATTTAATCAACACACGCAATATGTTAAACAATAGTGTGCGGAAACTTAACATATGCTATAACATGGTATTGATTAAACAACTATCTAAGCCACAACAAAATAAATCACAACAGATAATGTAAAGGCAGAGATAGAGAGGAAGGAAGATGCAAACACAGCGATAACACCAGATATGTTATCGAAGAGGAAACCGAAGACCTCGGCGAAAAACCTCTCCGCCGCCCTCCAAGCGGTAATCAATCCACTAGAAAATACAGTTGGGATACAAGGACAGCAATAGACCCTCCAAGCCTAATCTACCCAATGCACCTAAGCCCTCCAAGCTTCTTGCTCCAACGAGGTTGCGCCGAACCTTTTTCTTTTCTAGCTTTCCGGATTCCGCTACTTCACCGTAGCATCAACCAATAAAGATTGGCTCCTTCCTAACTGCTTCCCAGAACTCCAAACGACTGTCTCACAGAGATGATAATGGTGAGAACCAGGTTTGGTATAAAGGCCTCTCAAGGATTTGACAATGGAGAGGAAGAGAGTGAGGGATTTTGATGAGACTCTAAGGTAGAGATTGTGGGTAAAACAATCTGGTTTTTCTTTAGGGTTTCTCTCTCAAAATTCTCTCTGGAAGCTCTCTTTCAATCGTGGGTTAAAAGGGTATTTATACTGAAGAGGAGTGGAATGCGAAACGTCAGGTTTTTCCAAAACAGGGGTGGCTCGCGGCTTGACCTCGCGGCTTGACTAAGTCGCGAGTTCCAGTCGCGAGTTAACCGTATGGCCAGTTGTCCTGTTTTGTCCTGTAGTGCTCCAGCTAGCATGACTGTTCATCTTCCAGCATGCTTGGCACGTGTGCAGATTCTGGCGGGTTGAAGCCGCGAGTCCAGTCGCGAGTCCCAGCCGCGACTCTCTGTTTTCTTGCACACTCTTGAGCAATCTTCACACTATCTCACTCACTACCCTTACAACAATCCCACCTAAATACAGGGTTACTAAATGCTGAATTACAAGCAAATTTGGCACGGAATAAAGCCAATTAGATGGTTGAATAAATTCAACCTTACAAATATCAAGGCATTTATACACTGGGCACTGAAAAGTATTACATCTTTTGCTTTTTGTCGGAGATAACACGGGGTTCTATGGAACGTAGCATTCAAGTTTTCTGGTGGATGAAAAATCAAAAGAACTATTGTCCTCGGAATGATATTTATAATATGATGATCAGACTACATGCTAGGCATAATCGGACAGATCAAGCACATGGTATTCCTTTTTTTGAGATGCAAGAGTGGAGGTATGCCTTTTGTTTTTGCATGTGGCTACTCTGGCTCTTCCTTCTCCAATAAGAGGTGGTGGAGCCTTGAAGGGTATGGTTGTGAGTTCAAAACCTATTGGGTGCGTGTGAAAAAAAAAAATGTCACATTGCTGGGATTTGCATGGTTTTTATTAGTTTGTTGATGCGACTTTGTAGCAATTCAATTCACCCCCGTAATGCTGTATCAGTGGAAGATTTAAAGCATAAGTGTCGAAATCTTATTGCTTTTGTGTTCTTTTTAAATATGCCTTTGAAATTTATATAGAAAATTAATTTGGAAAATAGATTTCGTCTGATTCCATTCAATTTTCTTACCTGTGGCAGAGAATTGGCTAATTCCTCTTAACACTTGGCCTTGAACTGTTGCCTTCTCACAATCAAAGAGTGGTGGAGTATTTCCAGCACAGTACTTCTAGTTTTTAAGAACCTCTCTTGAAACCCTCCTCAGAAACTATTGCTCTTGATCCTGATGAAGACATAGATGTGAAAACAGAATGAAATAGGGTACTTTCTAGTTCAATTGATAATGCCATCATCTACTTGCGTAATCTTCAGAAGGTACTACTTGAAAAATTACTTGTTCTGGAGGAATGTATAACTGCACTAAGGTCGCAGTACAGGCACTGACTTTCTCAGTTCAAGCAGGAGAATGTTTTGGTGTTTTAGGTACAAATGGAGCTGGGAAAACCACGACACTTTCAATGCTGTCTGGCATGTAAAAATTCTGTAATGATACATGAGTAATATATCTGTGGAACATCTAAGCATACCATATCCTGCCACGAACAGTTTCTAATTCAATTAATTTTTCGGAGGAGCCAACTTTAAAAAAAAAAAAAAATTACACATTTATGTGATAATTGAGAACTCTATTATGTGGTGCCTCTTCTCCCTCCCAGCAGTTTCAATTAATTGCTTTATTTATTTATTGAAATTTACATTGCTGAAGTTTTATGCGGTCCTCAACTTGAGGGATTTCATAAGAACATGACAATGATAGAAACTTTTACCAGTATCAAGATTTCTGATCTTTCTAATAATTAAATACCTTCAAATTCGTCTGCTTTTGATTATGTTAGCATAATAGTATGTTTCTGAATTTTAAAGTATTAGTGAGTAAAAATGAATTTGACTAAAATTCATTTAAGTTCTCTAATTTTGAATTCGATCAATTGTGTCCTCTAAATTTTCCCAATTAAGGCCTCTTCGTCAACTTGCATTAAAATGTTTTTTTTTTTTTTTTTTTAATCTGGAAAATATTCAATTATTAATTAGAATTTTTTGAATTTAAAAAAAAATCAAAAAATATAAATAAAAACTTGAACACGTAACTGCAAACATTTAACAAAATTTGATAAAAATTCCTTAATTGAATAAACTTAAAATCTAAAACACTCAATGAAACAATAATAAGTTAAAGAATTGAATTGAATTTTGATCAAATTTAAAGGGTCGAATTTACTTTTTTGCCTATTAGGAATATTCAACAATATTTATTGATATTATATATATTGCTATTTGATGGTTTTTAGACCCCTTAAAACAATTGATTTAACCTAGTTAATTAGCCAAGTTGTTACTTAGTCCAAATTCCAAGTCTAGGTTATCACAATCAAACAATCATATCATGCATAGCAGCGGAAAATAAATAAGACAATGATATGATTACCCAGGAAAACCAAACCGGTAAAAAATCTGGGGAGGATTTAACCTAGCTATCCTCAAGGTAAAAAGCAAATCCACTAGAAAGAATCGAAGTTCGTACAATAAGACTTACAAGCCCCCACGCTCGACTTCTTATTGCTACCAACCAGTAGAACTTACTAACACGACCACGTGCAAGCTCCGAATCCACGGACTCCTTCTTTCTTTGGCCTTTGCAAAACATAAACACCCCCGTTTGTGATTTTGAGATCCCACTCAAAGGTTTAGCAACACAAACACTCTTGTTTGTGACTCCAAGACCACCCTTGAAGGTTTAGATCATCAACACCTTTGATGACTAGAGAAGGCAGCAACTTCTACAATACCGGATCTTGAGATTTTTCAAGGAATAATACCGGTAGAAGACATAAGAGAGTTTTTTAGGAACAAAACCCTAAATACAAAAGAGGCACACTCTTTTCTCTCTGAAAAGCCACATAAAAATGTGCTTAGGGTTTCCTTTATATACTGGGAGAAGTAGATTAGAAACCCTAATCCTAAATGGGCTTGAACTGCTGTTTGGGCTTAATTAAAATTCTGCAGATACGACTTTCGATCGGTCGAGCCTGTCTTTCGATCAATCGAACCAGACAGATTATGAAATCTTCTTCCTACAGCTTGTATGTTCTTGAATCTTGACTTGAATCACCTTGAGCATTGTCTAATAAAACCTATAGACTCTAAGAACTATATCTAGAAAAATTTGTGTTCACGATTTGCCAATTGTTCTAAACATTTAGAACCTAACACTATTCTCACTTTTCCCGCTCCGTCGGACCAAAACCTCCCCACTAGAGTGATGACTCAATAACACTCTATATGACCGGGCCTTAATTACTCCCAACTTTCTCATAATGCTATCTGCACCCAAATAAAGAAAACAAAACAAACAATTACACTTACAGTACATGTATAGACAAAAATGCTAAACAAACATTTCTATAAGTACACTAGGTAATACGAAGGTATCAACCCCAAATAATTTAAGTTGAACACACGCTTTACATTACAAACATTTTCTCAGATCTAAATATGTTGGCTTTCATTTTAGGGGTGCAAAATTACACTTTAGAATTTAGAAAATACCAAAATTATTGTGAGGAGTGGCATTTTCTAACAGTATCAATAGTGACTGGCACTAGCAAAAATAAAAAAGGTATTAATAGTGACTAGTGAGCCCTTGTGAAAGTAAGGTTAGTAAAAAAAGAGCACTGTTTTATTATACACACTTTGTTCCATTGTGATATGTTGTTTTTAAAACCTGAATCAAATTTTTATTTTTATTATTCACATGACGTTTAGTATCCTTTCATTTGTGTAAAATTGTTATATTTCTTTATTGTTTTCAGTTAAGAGTAGACAATATTTTAATTAGAGAGCTCAAATGGAGAAAGATATTCTTGATCCTGAGAAGAAGGGCCAATGGTGGTTGTCCACAATGGACAATGTTGAAGAGGTTGCTAGCACAATAGACAAAGAGGTTCTTGAAGCCCAAAAAATGTTGTAGCTTGCTGCTGCACAGCGGATGAACACTGATATTAGAAGACAAATCTTTTGTATAATAATGAGTGGGGAGGACTACATTGATGCATTTAAGATACTTTATCGTAGGATTTTTTTTTTTTTTAAATTATTTTAGGGTAAAAATTATTTCACACACCCTATCATACACACTCACACACACTTAAATTACATATAAATCATGACTTGAAGAAGTCACAGACTTTCAGTGTGTGTGGGTGTGTATAATAGTGTAATAAACACCACCCTAAATTTTAATTTTATATAAGAGGGAGATGATGAAGACAAATGCTTCTTCCAGCTTCAAAAACACTACTTCAAAATGTGTTTGATCGACAAAGATTTGGTTTCCATAAAGACTGAGCGGGGGATGGGTCCTACCTCTATCACTCTTTTTGACTTTTCATCGATACCGTCAAATATTAACGTTTCGTGGTTGCACATCTCATCTTTCTCTTTGATTGTTTTTTTTTTTTTTTTTTTGGAGATGCTATATATGGTATCTTTCTATGTATCATATGTACCTAGAATCAATGGCCAACTATTTCCTACATTAACAACAACAAAAAAATTAATAAATACATTTACAATAATGATGCAAGTTGAGAAAGAATTATAAAACTAATCAAAGTATAATTAACTTAATTTATAAACCATTCAAAGTATAATTGATTTTAGTTGTATTGTTAAAAAGAATTCAAAATATGGACAGTTGTGGCCAGATAGCATTGTGACATGCAGGCTTTCATGTTCCAATATCTTACTTTTATGCTTATGAAATAAGATTGTAGAAATATAATTTCCCTCATATATTTGCAATAGTTTTTTATGGTAGAAAAATGAGTGATGTTAAGAATATTACAAATTTAATTTACTGCATCTTATTTATAAATTAATGCGTCACAAATCAAAAATTAATGAGTGATTTCATGATTAATGATTCTAAGAAAAAAAAAGATTTCAATATTAATTGAATCAAACTTTAAATAGAGGAATAGTAGCGGTAAAATGGAAGGCAGGCCCAGTAAAATTTGTTATTTTTAAACTTTAGTGGAAGAGATAATTACTATTATTATTATTATTATTACTTGGGTGAGTCTTGGCAGGAAGAGTAGGGAAAGGATTGTATTCTTTTGCAAACCAAACAAATAAAAGATAAGAATTTTCTCTTTTTTTTTTCTTTTTTTCTTTTCCCCTTACCCTTACCCTTCCCCTTCCTACTTGCAAACATATCTTACATCATTTCCTACATCATTTCTTTCCCCATTCAAAACATTTCCTTCATCATTTCTTCCTCTCTTTTTTTGGCAAATATTATTTTTACTAATTTATTTTATTATTTAACTTATTTTTGCTATTTTTTATGAATCTCATTGTACTTTTTAGTACTATTCATATTTCTTATTTTATCTATAGTACTTTCAGTAAAAAAAAATTCAGTTTCAGCAAAAGAAACGAATCCCAAATGAGTTCTTTTTTTTTTCTTTTTTCTTCCTCCATTTGCAACCAAACACAGTGTTGGTTTAAGAGAAAATGATGAGAGAGAGGGAGTGGGCTGGCTTTTTTGAGACCTTCGAAACACTTTCAAATCATGTCCAATTACTATATTATCCTCAATCCCCATCCTGGCGGTGGAAGAAACAGCGGAGAGACGGCAATAATAGCGAAAGATGAGCTATTTGTGTACAAAAGGATGAGGAGGATTGAAGAAAGCGAAGAAAGAGCGCATCAGCAAAATATACTCTCTCTCAGGTAGGGCTAGGGTTTTGTGTCGTGGCTATGCATGGCGCTGTTGTCACTATCGGATCCTGGATTGAAATCAGATACTGGCGGTGGAAGAAACAGCGGAGAGGCAGCGATGATAGCGAAAGATGAGCTATTTGTGTACAAAGGATATGGAGGATTGAAGACAGCGAAGAAAGAGAGAGGTTGCGCGGCCAAAGAGCGCATCAGCAAATTGCCTCCCTTTGCCGCCCGTAAAAGCAGCTCCATCTATCGTGGTATCACCTAGTTCTCTCTCATCGCAAATTTTCGTTTTTTTAGCTTTCTATTCTTCTTTAATGTGTTTGTGTTCATGTTGATGTTGATGATTTTTATTTTTTTTTTCTTTAAAAAAAAAAAAACAGATGGACTGGTCAATATGAAGCTCACCTTTGGGACGAAAGTACTTGGAATCAGAATCAGAACAAGAAAGGAAAGCGAGGTCTCTTCCTCTCTCTCGCTTTGTATTTAGGGAAAATCTTGTATTAGTTTAATTACCAATTAGCTTGACTCGTATATTTTTAATTTCGTTTGGAATATAATTTTCATTCCTAATCTATATATATATATATATATATATATAACCGAAGCTTCTGAAACTCCCACAATTTTCCATGTCAGCATTTATTTTATTTTATTTTATTTTTTAAATTTTATTTAAAAATAAATCTAATTTTTCCCTACCAAATACACGTTAAAACCAAAAAAGGAACAAATCTTTCTTCTCTTCTCACACACTAACTTATTGTGCCACATAAGTTTTGGAGCCTCCACAATTTTCCACATCATTATTATTTATTATTATTTGATTTATTATTTGGTTTTTTTTTTTTTTGATACAGATTTATTATTTGGTTTTTAACTCTATAAATCTACCTTCAAACCCTAAACCTAACGCAACCCTATTGTTGTCCCACTCTCATCCGTTTCTCCCTTCATCCCAGCCAAACACTACAAATTTGATTCTCACTATCAGATTTATGAATCAGCACCAATATTGTCTCCATAAGGCTGCTTTTTTGCTTCTACGTCCATCTTTCTTTTATCAAATTCAAAATGTTAAACCCTATAACTTCTTCTAAACAGTAAACTCCACACACAGTTGAGGCCGCACAATAAATGAGTCTTTGAATCTTTGGTCTATTGTAGGTCTAGGTGAGTCTTTACAGTAAGGTTTTTTTTTCCCCCCTTTTTTTTTTTGGGTTTATTTAGAGAAGTTTTATGGTGAGGTTGACATCCTTTTGGGTGAAATTTTGCTCGAGTAATTTTGGTGACTCCATTTTTTCCCCCCCTCTAAATGTACCATGCTACTGTAATTGCATCTTTTATAAGAAAAAAAAAAAGAGACTATATTGTAACCTTTGTTGTGTTTAAATTTCTATCTCCAATTTCATAATTTAGATTTTTATTTTGCTAATGATGACTTGACTTGTGAACATCATTAGTTTTTTCTTTATCAGATGCTACTATTGAAATATATGCATACAGGTAATTTTCTTAATATCTTATCTTTCTTTCTTTTTTTTTGTGCTTTTCTTTAGTTTTAGTCTTTGTTTAGCTCCTGTGAAATTTGTGGTACAAAGTATTTAGCATCATAGGTAATACTTAGCCTCTTATTCAAATTTGAGAGAGTCTTCAATGTCAGCTTTGATTATTTTAATTGGTTTATCAAGCATGGGTTAGTTGAGAAATCTGGTCCTCATATGCAATTGACAGATGATTAATAAGAGAGACAATAACTTATTATAAATAGAGGTTGAGGAGTTTAACAAGGTTTTGGGCGTGTGGAAAGAATGGCTTAATGAGTAGCAACATGAGAGAAGTCGATGGAGGGGAGGAGACTGGAGAGTTTTTGGACTCTTTTTTTTTTTTGTGAGAATTTTGTAGTGTATTATTTTGGGTATTGGGTATTTTATTATCCAAGTAGGAAATAGAAAACCTAGGTATAAATAGTTGATTTGTTATTTGTTGTTTCATATATCTAAATTGTTTCTATAGTTTGTAAGTGTATGGAAGGAATTAGGGTTATATGGAGTGTGGTTTTTGGTGGATAAGGCTAGAAAAATATATAGAGGTAAGGTTTAGAATATATAGCAATGTATAGATCCTATGAAGTGCTATGCATTTTTTTGCAAGGAAATATATGAACTTAACTGAAATTTTACATGATGAATAATGTTATTTTTTAAATTTTATTTATGGATTGTGGCAAGATGGTTGAGATTTCTATGCAAGATACAGATGGAGTAAATACAAAAAAAAAGAAGAAGAAGAAGAAGAAGAAAAGCTAGAGGTATAAATGCCTGAAATTATTTAACATTTGTTAATTATCCCGTGCATCGCACGGGTTAGCGACTAGTATTTGGTTTAAATATAATCTTCATCTTTCAAAATAAAAAAAGCTGTAATTTTCTCCTTCAAATACTTAACAGCAAATCATTAATACCATTCTAGTTGTATACCCTTAAAACATGGAGCTAATCTGTGCTTTATAATATATTTATGTATCTTAAACTCTGTCTGCAGAATCCCAAGGCTAGCTGCTTTTATTTTTGGCAAAGATATACGTTCCAATCCCGAGGCTAGCTGCTTGTCGGCATGTATATCTTGATTTATTTATTCTTTTCTTTCCTTATTTATTTTCTTGAATGTAGACTCAGTGTCTGTAATAGTGTAATGTAATGTACAAATGGAGCTTAATTAGCTAATTTATTTTCTTTTATTATTCAATTTCAGATTGGGTATTGGCCACAATGATCTGGATAGAAGATGTGTGTGTTTTAGTTCAAACCTATACATATTTCATTTTACTGCATCAACTGGTTAAATTATAATGTGGTCTGCTCCTGCAGTCACGACCAACTTTCATATATATTTTATTCGCTCAGATTTTATTGTGCATCAATGAAGAGATGTCTTTCTTCTGGGTTCCTTTTTATCAGTTTGGGATTGAATGAATTAGTTAGACAATCTGGTTAGTTATGAGTTATGATCTTGATCTGGTTTATTGTTCTCAAATATTTGTTAATTTTAGATAGGTATCAAGAATTTGTATTAATATATAAAATAAAGAGTACAATAGTTCTTTGATGCGGAGAAGATACTGGATGTTAATTGACAATTCATGCCCCCTAGAAAGTTCTTCTATTTCTCTTCCTCCACGTTCCACAAAGTCCACAAGCACGTACGATGATAATAATTTCCAAGCCCTGTGTCTGAAGGAGCTTGGTTTCCTTCTCCAACCTTTAACCATCATATGTATATACATACACATATATTTAACCATCACACACCAAAGATCACCGCTTTTCTTACACATAGAATATCAGTCAACCATGATCATCCTTTACATTTGAGATTTAAGTTCAGGATTTCATAAGAGTCAAGTTTTTTGCATAAGAGTAATGCTACAGATACAAATGATTTTACAACATTTTTACAAATTGCTAACGTGGTTTTAGTATTTTCCAAATAGTTATTGTAAGTAAAAATGTGATGTTAGTGATCGACTTATATTGGAACTAGTAAAAATTATTGTAAAATAGTTTATATCTGTAACATTACTCTTTGCACAATGCATGTTGAATATTGCCTCAAATTCTTAATTAGTTTTGGTTTGAGTTCACTTGACCTAGAAATAAAGGTTTTACTTGGTATGGAAGACAAGAATTCTATAAGGAAAATGATTTTTTATGGAAAAAGTAATGGGTATTGGATTGAACCCTTATAAATAAATATTGTTGCAAAGAGTTTAGTGGTTTTTGCTCAATGTTCCTTCCACCTGAGGAGAGGTGATAAACTCCTAAAAGGATATGATGGGTTTCTTCAAAGAGTAGTACATAGATTATTTGGGATTGAAAGATTGTCCATGCTTGTGTGTTGAGAGTTGTTTGTTTTGTAAGTATGAGAAAGTTATTGAGTGTGTGAATAATGTGCTTCGACTAGGCTCAAATTACAGTAATTGATATTAGAGCTTTCGTTGCATTGTACAACAATATTTATGCTATTTGGTATATAGCGACAATCATGTTTTGGATTGATCTTAGGATAAATAATAATGATCCCCTAACAGAACGTGATATAAGAAAATCTTCCATAAAATAGGAAAAGTATTATATGAAGGTTTGGGATAGAGATCCTTCCAATTACACTTAAGAACATAAATTTGGAGTAAAAATAAGACTGTATCGGATCTATAATATGTATGTTCAACAATATTTGTTGATATTTATTGCTATATATTCTCACTTTTCCCTAGTAGAGTGATGACCCAAACTCTCCCTATGACTGAGCCTTAATAACACCCAACTTTCTCATGCTATCTGCACCAAAATAAAGAATACATATCAACCAATTAATCAAACTTACATTAGATAGTAAAAAATGCTAAACAAAAATTTCTACCTAAGAACACTACCTATGATGAATTACAAAGGCATCAGCCCCTAATAATTCAAGCTGAACACACGCTTTACATTACAATCATTCCTCCAATCTAAATATGTTGCCTTTCATATTAGGAGGTGCAAAATTATACTTTAGAACTTAAAAAATACTAAAATTGTGAGGAGCACAAATACCGTGTAAATGAAGGGAACTTTATGCCCTCCTGTGCCTGATCTTTTCACCTTCTTATGCTTTAACAACCTGCATGGAACCAAATTCAATTACCATGAAAAAAATGAGTGATGTGAAGGATACAAGGTGTGAAGGCCATTGAGGAGTGAGAAGTAAATCAAAGCAAAAAACTAAGTGTGATTGGATGCATCTCAAACTGTGTGGTTTTAGGATGTAATCGAAATGTTGAGGATTGAAATGATAGTGTTTGTGCACTCACACTTAGCCAAACGAACAAGCGGATATACTGAGTCTTTTTTTTTTTTTTTTTGGATAACAGACATACTGATGCTGATGCATAGCAAGTACCAAAGTTTAGGAAAATAATAATGATCTAGGCCGTAACACAACGTGATACACTACAAGAAAAAAGACTTAATACAATAAAATAAGTCATTGTCATAACAACTAATGTCATTGTAATAGGTGTTATTGCAACGATAAAAAAGTCGATGCAAGCCGTTGTAATAAACTCCAAGACAATAGGTTTATGCAACACTAGATTTTCGTTGCAATAAGTACCACATATTGCAATGATTTAGTTTGAAAATCTCGTTGCAATAGGTGTTATTCCAATGACAAAAAAGTTGATGCAAGCCGTTGTAATAAACTCTGTTGTAATAGGTTGAAAAAATCTCAATGTGAAATAAAAGATTACCTATGGCAACAACATATCTCAATGTATAAAAAGAGTTACCTATTACAACAACACATTTCAATGTAACATAATAATTACTGCTACAATCTCATATTGATGTAATAAATTTAAGTTACTATTACAACAAAAAACAACCTAGAGATGCAATAGTATATATTTTACCTCCATTATTTTTTTTGTTGCAATAATATTTGTTGTATTATGTCTTTTTTCTTGTAATGATAGATGAAAATATTTCATAAAGTAGGAAGAGTATATATATGAAGGTTTGGGATAGAAACCTTCCATTTACACACTTAAGAGCATAGATTTGGAGTAAAACTTGAGCAAAGATGCCATAAGACTGTCGTATCTATAATATGTATGTTCAGCAATATTTGTTGATATTATTGCTATTCTCACTTTTCCCCATCCGCCAAACCATAACATCCCTAGCATAGTGATGATCCAAATTAAGTCTCCCTATGACTGGCCCTTGATAACACCCAACTTCCTCATGCTATCTGCACCAAAATAAAGAAAACAAACAACCAATCAAACTTTCATTGGATAGTAAATAGTGCAAAACAAAAATTTCTACTGAAGAGAGAGATTAGAGAGATCACATTCTAAGAGCTTTGCTTGTGTCAGGGCTGTCACCAAGCTCTTGGCGGATTTTCACTTCGATGTAATAGCCACCAGAGATCAACTTCAATATCGCATCAACTCAGTGCTGCATGTGAGGCGGAGAGTTAAGACAAGGAGGTGTGGCTAAGTCTGCAGAGTACTGAAGTAGAGACAAAGCAACTTCGCTTTCAAGAGGAGATGGGAAACTTTCCATTGACATTGTCTGTTTATTTCTCTCAACTCTAAAGCTGGGGGGTTGCCTAAGTTTTAATGGATCTTCTTTTCTATCATTGCATACACTTCGAGTAGGCCTTAATTAAATGCGCACACACATTTGAGATATTCTTTCTTCCTTTGGATGGCTTTGAGCAAGTGGTTTAAATTAGTTTTTTGTAAAAAGAGTAACGAGATTGTTTATAATATATTTACAAAAGCTTCTGTGTTTCTGTGATGCGTTTGCATTAAGCAAGAAAACCCTACATTCTTTGGAAAATAAAGAGGGTTTAAACCATTTCACTTTTATTAAAGGGGGCTTTACTTCATTTACTTTTAGGATTAAAGAGGGATAGGTTTGCATGTACAAACAAAAATGCTATAAGTCATAGACTTCAAAGAAAAAGGGAATGCTAAGGCCAAAGCAAAAGAAAAAAAGAATATCACATGTCTGTATATCTCATATCTATGTGTGTGTATTTTAGGGCCTATTCAAACCGTATGCAAAGACAAACATAAAAATTCAAGCAACTCTCCCATCTCCTCTAGAAAGCGAAGTTGCTTTGACTATACTTTTGCTCTCAGTCTCAGGCACACCTCCTTTCCTCTCTCCACCTCACATACACCACTAAGCAGACGCCATTTAGAAGTTGCTCTCTGGTGGCTGTTATAGCCTTGACAAAAGCAGTGCTCTTAGAATGTGATCTCTCTAATCTCTCTCTCTCTCTTAACTTTACTACTTTCCATGCATTTGTTAGCTCTTAGTATGTTTGTTTGTTCGTTTGGCTAATTGTGAGTGCACCAAAACACTATCATTTTTGTTAACATGTATTAGGGCATGTGGCCTTTAGGCCCACCTTGTTTACTTGTATAACACACTTATTTGTACTGCATACTTTGCCTCCTATATAAAAGGCACTCATGTATATTCTATTACTTGAGAAATACAATACAATAATTTAGTATGTTTGTTTGTTCGTTTGGCTAATTGTGAGTGCACCAAAACACCGTCATTTTTGTTAACATGTATAGGGTATGTGGGCTTTAGGCCCACCTTGTTTACTTGTATAACACACTTATTTGTACTGCATACTTTGTCTCCTATATAAAAGGCACTCATATATATTCTATTACTTAAGAAATACAATACAATCATTCAGTATTTCTAACATGGTATTAGAGCCATCATTCTGATTTTTTCTTTACAATCTTGTTTCTCATTGGTGTTATTCTAGACTCACAATTGCTTCTGCCATTACAATTGCTACTACAACCATTCGCGGTTAAACCTCTGACACATCTCAGTCATCATCTTTGGTTCCAGACCTGCAACTGCCATCGTTTAGAGTCTCGAGACCACTGCCATACCATCGTCACCGTGATCCTTGCCCCGATTGTTTTTTTGCAAGTACCACTGAGATTGCCCTCCGCTGATCTACTACTTTATGGAAACTTGACCGTCATCGGAGGCTCCAAATGCCCTCACGTGCCACCCAAAGTTTCGGCGAGATTGAACCATGCGCCTCACACACCCCAAGCGCCACTAGGTCACCTACTGACGCCATCACCACCATGTCAGCATCCACATAAGCCCCATCTGACGTCATCATAATGAGTTGACCGCACCGTTGACCGTTGACTTTTTCTCATAGTTGACTTTTTGCTGTCCAGGTGCTCCTTATCCAGTTTTTCGCGTAGATTTCATTTTTTTAGTCCGTCTTTGCATATTTTGCTTCTAAATGAAGAATAAGGACAAGTCTTCTTCTTGTTGCAATAATCGTCGCCGACAATCTAGCAAATGTTTTTGCAACTTTTGCAAACGTTTTGGCCATAATATTAAGACTTGCTATCATCGCAACAAATCAGTTATTTCAATTTTTGCTGCTACTGTTGCTAACATTGAAAGTGTCCAACCAATGGCTCCCGTCTCTGCGCAATCTAAGTCTTCAGGACACACTTTCACCATGTCCATAGATTACCTTAAAAACATCATCACTAATGTCATTTGTATGATTGGTAATGCATCTTATTCCTCTTCTCTCTCAACTTTATCTGGTATGTCTTCTTCATCTTGGCTTATGGATTCTGCTTGTTGCAATCACATGACACCTCACTTGTCCTTATTTTCTGAACTTAAACCTGCACCACACCCTCTTAATATTCGCACAGTAAATAGTTCCACAATGTCTGGTCATAATATAGGTTTCGTTTCGACCTCCAACCTCTCGGTTCCTGAGGCCTTTAATGTTCCTGACCTTTCTTACAATTTATTTTTTGTGGGACAATTAGTTGAGTTGGGTTATCGCATTATCTTTGATTATTCTGGGTGTATTGTGTAGGATCTAAGGATGGGACCAGAGCTTAGGACCAGTCTCAGAGGTGGTGGAAACCTAACCATCATTAGAGGCTCCACGCACCCTCACGCACTGCCTAAAGTTTCAGCAAGATTGAACCACACGCCCCACGCATCGCTGGGTCACCTTTGATGTGCACTTTATGGCCTTAAACAAGCTCCGCAAGCTTGGTTTGCCAAATTCAGCACTACCATCTCTCGCTTAGGTTACATGGCCAGTCATTACTTCTCCTGTATGTGGATGATATGATCATAACTGGTGATGACCTCAGTGGCATTCAAGAACTCAAGGATTTTCTCAGTTAGCAATTTGAGATGAAAGATCTTGGACATCTCAACTACTTCTTAGGTCTTGAAATCACTCATTCTACAAATGGACTTTATATTACTCAAGCCAAGTATGCCTCTGAACTTTTGTCTCGAGCTGGATTCACTAATAGCAAGACTGTTGACACTCCAGTTGAGCTTAATGCGCATCTTACTCCCTCAGGAGGGAAACCATTGTCTGATCCCTCTCTTTACAGACGCTTGGTTGACAGTCTAGTTTATCTCACTGTCACTCATCCAGACATTTCCTATGTTGTTCACCAGGTGAGCCAGTATCTGTCTACTCCACGATCGACTCACTATGCTACTGTTCTGCGCATTCTTCGATACCTAAAGGGCACTCTCTTCCATGACCTTTTCTACTCTGCTCAGTCTCCTCTTGTTCTCCCTGTATTTTTTTATGCTGATTGGGTAAGAGACCCCACTGATCGCAGGTCCACCACTGGTTATTGCTTTCTTCTTGATTCTTCTTTGATTTCTTGGCGAAATAAGAAACAAACTCATGTGCCCCGCTCTAGTACTGAAGCAGAATATCGTGCCTTTAAGTAAGGAGCTGGCAAACATCGATTTAACCCTCAAAATTGACAATTCATGCCCCATAGAAAGTTCTTCTATTCCTCTTCCTCCACGTTCCACGAAGTCCACAAGCACGTACGATGATAATAATTTCCAAGCCTTGTGTCTGAAGGAGCTTGGTTTCCTTCTCCAACCTTTAACCATCATATGTATATATATACACATATATTTAACCATCACACACCAAAGATCACCACTCTTCTTACACATAGAATATCAGTCAACCATGATCATCCTTCACATTTGATATTTAAGTTCAAGATTTCATATGAGTCAAGTTTTTTGCACAAGAGTAATGCTACAGATATAAATTATTTTATAACATTTTTACAAATTGCTAATGTGGATTTAGTATTTTCCAAATAGTTATTGTAAGTAAAAATGTGATGTTAGTGATCGACTCATATTGGAACTAGTAAAAATTTGTCACATTAGCAATTTGTAAAAATGTTGTAAAATAGTTTATATCTGTAACATTACTCTTTGCACAATGCATGTTGAATATTGCCTCAAATTCCTAATTAGTTTTGGTTTGAGTTTACTTGACCTAGAAGTAAAGGTTTTACTTGGTGTGGAAGACAAGAATTCTATAAGGAAAATGATTTTTTATGGAAAAAGTAATGGGTATTGGATTGAACCCTTATAAATAAATATTGTTGCAAAGAGTTTAGTGGTTTTTGCTCAATGTTCCTTCCACCTGAGGAGAGGTGATAAACTCCTAAAAGAATATGATGGGTTTCTTCAAAGAGTAGTACATAGATTATTTGGGGTTGAAAGATTGTCCATGCTTGTGTGTTGAGAGTTGTTTGTTTTGTAAGTATGAGAAAGTTATTGAGTATGTGAATAATGTGCTTCCACTAGGCTCAAATTACACTAATTGATATTAGAGCTTCTGCTACATTGCACAACAATATTTATGCTATTTGGTATATAGCGACAATCATGTTTTGGATTGATCTTAGGATAAATAATAATGATCCCCTAACACAACGTGATATAAGAAAATCTTCCATAAAATAGGAAAAGCATTATATGAAGGTTTGGGATAGAGATCCTTCCAATTACACTTAAGAACATAAATTTGGAGTAAAAATATGATTGTATCGGATCTATAATATGTATGTTCAACAATATTTGTTGATATTTATTGCTATATATTCTCACTTTTCCCTATTAGAGTGATGACCCAAACTCTCCCTATGACTGAGCCTTAATAACACCCAACTTCCTCATGTTATCTGCACCAAAATAAAGAATACATATCAACCAATCAAACTTACATTAGATAGTAAAAAATGCTAAACAAAAATTTCTACCTAAGTACGCTACCTATGATGAATTACAAAGGCATCAGCCCCTAATAATTCAAGCTGAACACACGCTTTACATTACAATCATTCCTCCGATCTATATATGTTGCCTTTCATATTAGGTGGTGCAAAATTATACTTTAGAACTTCGAAAATACTAAAATTGTGAGGAGCACAAATACCGTGTAAATGAAGGGGCCTTTACGCCCTCCTGTGCCTGATCTTTTCACCTTCTTATGCTTTAATAACCTACATGGAACCAAATTCAATTACCATGAAAAAAATGAGTGATGTGAAGGATACAAGGTGTGAAGGCCATTGAGGAGTGAGAAGTAAATCAAAGCAAAAAACTAAGTGTGATTGGATGCATCTCAAACCGTGTGGTTTTAGGATGTAATCAAACTGTTGAGGATTGAAATGATAGCGTTTGTGCACTCACACTTAGCCAAACGAACAAGCGGATATACTGAGTTTTTTTTTTTTTTTTTTGGATAACAGACATACTGATGCTGATGCATGGCAAGTAGCAAAGTTAAGAAAGAGAAGAGAGATCACATTCTAAGAGCTTTGCTTATGTCAGGGCTATCACCGAGCTCTTGACGGATCTTCGCTTTGGTATAACAGCCACCAGAGAGCAACTTCAAAATGGCTTCTGCTCAGTGGCGCATGTGAGGTGTGGAGTTGAGAGATGGTATAACAGCCCCTATTTTTGTGCTGTACAGGTAATGTATTTGACTATTTGTCAGCTTCCTTACCCTTCCTTAAATGCTATGTCTTTTGTTTTAAATTTTTTATTTTTTCTATTTTTGCCATCCCACATACTCTTCTCTTTTGTCACTTGTGTTTTAAAATTTGAATTTTTTTTCTTTGTTTTGTTTCTGTAAGCACCACGAGACTAACAAAAAGAATGAATGTTCCAGCCTTAACCCTCTTCCACTGTTCCACCTACTAATATTAACATCAAGGTTTTTTTTTTTTTTTTTAAATTCTTACTCTTATTATATTTTATAAATGATTGAATTGATACTTATTATTATTATTATTATTTGGGCTTAAAGATTACATATTAGTTGAAATTTGTACTTTTACACCACTATAAGTTTCTTTAAAAAAAACCTTCTCTTCTCTCTCCCCGTATGTGTTAAAAATACTTAGGGGCTGTTTGGTACATAATTTTAAATACATGTTTTCAATTTTTAAACAACATTACATATATTTCCACACACTTTTTCACCCACATGTATTTCCAAAAAAACTGAAAACAGTTGTTTAAACACACGTACTAAATGGACCCTTAGTATTCTAAAAAAAAAAAAAAACTTCTTTAAAACCCTTTAATAATTTATATAGGTATTTTTTTATTAATAATATATATATATATATATAATTATAAAATAGCGTAACTCCAAAACACTTTGGAACGATATGCTAAAATAGGCTAGTACTGAAATATTTCGTTCCAATGAACAAATCGAAATGGGTCCAAAACGGTATTCATAACATTAATAAAAAACAAAGGAAACTATAAAAAGTGAAAAATACAATAATAGACATGAAACAGCTTACGCGGATCACTCTACCATTGTCTTCTATGATGAGCATGTTTTTATGTTTCTTCTTCTTTCGTGAAGACCAAAGTCACAACCTCTATTTTTGAAGTGCGTAAATAGTGCTTAATAGTGCATGATCAGTGCTCAACAGTGTACTCTGTCGGGAGAAAATTTGAAACGCGTGCAACAAAAAAAAAATGAAAAACGCAAAACGCAAACATTGAAGGAAACGCTGGATTCAAACGCTACCTTAGTTTTATATCTTCTTGTTAAGTGTGCAGTGTGGCAGTGTGCTAGTGCCTATAGCTGGCTTGTTGAGCCACCCACCCACCCACGTGCTTTGATTGCACAATCTTACTTTAATTCAAAATTTTGTACTATAACCAATACTCTGTCAACATGGAATGGAACAAAGAGCTTTTTATATTATTATTGTGGGTACCTAAGGCATGCTTGGCAACGTCCTAGGCATGCTTGCAACGTCCTCGGCCGTCCTCGGCATGCTTTGCAACATCCTCGGCATGCTTAACAACGTCCTTGGCCGACCTTGGCATGCTTTGCAACCTAGGCGTCCCACATCGAAAGAAAACCCCCCCACTTTCTACCTTATAAGCTGTAAAGCAAAGGGAGTAGTGTACCACCAAGTATCTCTATGATCACAAGAGACTTGGTGGTACACTACTCCCTTTGCTTCACATCTTATAAGGCAGAAAGTGGGGGGGTTTTCTTTCGATGTGGGACGCCTAGGTTGCAAAGCATGCCAAGGTCAGCCAAGGACGTTGTTAAGCATGCCGAGGACGTTGCAAAGCATGCCGAGGACGTTGCCAAGCATGCCTTAGGTACCCACAATTATTATACTTCAATTTTTGTTGAAAATATCTAAGTGCATTTAATGTTTTGTTTTTGTTAATAAAATGACATGTTAAATAAATTATGGAATTTTTAAGAAAAATACATTTAATTTTATTATTTTATTTTATTTTTCTATTTGTATTAATTTAATAAATTTATTTATATTTTTGAAATAATTATTAAATTAATTATGACATTATCACGATTTGATTTCGGTTCGACCTCGGTCCGACCTTCAAAACCTTGAATCTTGAACCTCTTCCTTTAACGGTTCATTGAACGGTTCGGTTTTGAAAATCATTTATACTTACACTTTACACCACTATTCACTATTCGTGGGAAAAAAATTTCCCTTGTCAATTTTCCCTTTTCGGCAATCCAATGGATCCTATATTTTACGCAAAATATTTTTTTTATATATATTTTATGTCCTTGTACTGGATTGAAACCCTAAAGCCTCCACTAATTATTTCTCTCTCTCTCTCTCTCTCTCTCTCTCTCTCTCTCTCTATTCCTTGTCTCTTCACTTTTCGCAATTTCAAATTGGTTTTTGTTGTAAACCCAAAATTTTCACAATTTGAAAGTACGAATTTTTGTTGTCAACCCAAATTTTAATAACTTAGGAGAATAGACCGAAAAATGTTGAATTATAAATTTTTTAGCATGTTTGGGGAAAAAAGTGATTATAAAGGTGTGAAAGTCAGTGAGAAGTGAGGAGTAAATCAAAGCGCTAGCACTCAAAAAACCTAAGTATGATTGGATGCATTTCAAACAGTGTAATTTTAGGATGTAATCAAATAGTTGAGGATTGAAATGGTAGAGTTGGTGCACTCACAATTAGGGAATACTGAGAGCTAACAAAGTCAGGACTGAGATTAGACAGATCACATTCTAAAACAAGCGCTAGCTAGTTCGCTAAATTTTGCAATTCTTCCTCTCTTCTTCCTTGTAATAACTATGCTTATAAAGAGAGATGTCTCATAAGATACTTTTTGCAGGAAAAAAAAAATTAGAGTAAAAATTAGTTCACATACCTTATTATACACACTCACACACACAAACTCAAACTGCACGTAAATCATAACTTGAAGTTACAGACCTTCAATGTGTGTATGAGTATGTATAATAGGGTGTGTGTAATAAATACCACCCTAAATTTTAATTTTATGTAAGAGAGAGATGATGAAGACAAATGCTTCTTCCCATTTCAAAAACTCGGCCTCAAAACAGACATACTGATGCTAATGCATGGCAAGTACCAAAGTTAAGGAAAATAATAATGATCTAGGCCGTAACACAACGTGATACACTACAAGAAAAAAGACTTAATACAATAAAATAAGTCATTGCCATAACAACTAATGTCATTGTAATAGGTGTTATTGCAACGATAAAAAAGTCGATGCAAGCCGTTGTAATAAACTCCAAGACAATAGGTTTATGCAACACTAGATTTTCGTTGCAATAAGTACCACATATTGCAATGATTTAGTTTGAAAATCTCGTTGCAATAGGTGTTATTCCAATGACAAAAAAGTTGATGCAAGCCGTTGTAATAAACTCTGTTGTAATAGGTTGAAAAAATCTCGATGTGAAATAAAAGATTACCTATTGCAACAACATATCTCAATGTATAAAAAGAGTTACCTATTACAACAACACATTTCAATGTAACATAATAATTATTGCTACAATCTCATATTGATGTAATAAATTTAAGTTACTATTACAACAAAAAACAACCTAGAGATGCAATAGTATATATATTACCTCCATTATTTTTTTTGTTGCAATAATATTTGTTATATTATGTTTTTTTTCTTGTAGTGATAGAAGAAAATATTTCATAAAGTAGGAAGAGTATATATATGAAGGTTTGGGATAGAAACCTTCCATTTACACACTTAAGAACATAGATTTGGAGTAAAACTTGAGCAAAGATGCCATAAGACTGTCATATCTATAATATGTATGTTCAGCAATATTTGTTGATAATATTGCTATTCTCACTTTTCCCCATCCGCCAAACCATAACATACCTAGTATAGTGATGATCCAAATTAAGTCTCCCTATGACTGGCCCTTGATAACACCCAACTTCCTCATGCTATCTGCACCAAAATAAAGAAAACAAACAACCAATCAAACTTACATTGGATAGTAAATAATGCTAAACAAAAATTTCTACATAAGTACGCTATGATGAATAATTACAAAGGCATCAACCCCTAATAATTCAAGTTGAACACATGCTTTACATTACAACCTTTCCTCAAATCTAAATATGTTGCCTTTCATTTTAGGTGATGTTTTTTTTTTTTTTTTTTTTTTTTTTGAGAAGGAGGTGGTGCAAAATTAGACTTTAAAACTTAGAAAATACTTAAATTGTGAGGACCACAAATACCATGTAAATAAAGGGGTCTTTATGCCCTTCTGTGCCTGATCGTTTCACCTTCTTAAGCTTTAACAACCTGCACTGAACCAAATTTAATTAACATAAAAATATAGGCATTTTTAGCTCTCATAGTCTATAGTCACGTTTTTCTAGGCACAAAATTGTTTATAATCTTATTCATTGTTGTTGATGAGTTGCATGGTATCAATTATGACTAGTGAGACGATGTGAAAGTAAAGTTAGTAAAAAAATGAGTGATATGAAGGATACAAGGTGTGCGAAGGTCAGTGAGGAGTGAGGAGTGAGGAGTAAATCAAAACACTTAAAAAGCTTAGTTTGATAGGATGCATTTCAAACCGTGTGGTTTTAGGATGTAATCGAACTGTTGAGGATTGAAATGATAGTGTTTTTGCACTCACAATTAGCGAAACGAACAAACATACATACTGAGAGCTCACAAATGCATGGCAACTTAAGAGAGAGATTAGAGAGATCACATTCTAAGAGCTTTGCTTGTGTCAGGGCTGTCACCAAGCTCTTGGCGGATTTTCACTTCAATGTAACAGCCACCAGAGATCAACTTCAATATATCATCAGCTCGGTGCTGCATGTGAGGCGGAGAGTTAAGACAAGGAGGTGTGGCTGAGTCTTCAGAAAGCTGAAGTAGAGACAAAGCAACTTCGCTTTCAAGAGGAGATGGGAACGATTCCATTGACATTGTCTGTTTATTTCTCTCAACTCTAAAGTTAGGGGGTTGCCTAAGTTTTAATGGATCTTCTTTTCTATCATTGCATACACTTCAAGTAGGCCCTAATTAAACGCGCACACACATTTGAGATATTCTTTCTTCCTTTGGACGGCTTTGAGCGAGTGATTTAAATTAGTTGTTTGTAAAAAGAGTAACGAGATTGTTTATAATATATTTACAAAAGCTTCTGTGTTTCTGTGATGTGTTTGCATTAAGTAAGAAAACCCTACATTCTTTGGAAAATAAAGAGGGCTTAAACCATTTCACTTTTATTAAAGGGTCCTTTACTTCATTTACTTTTAGGATTAAAGAGGGATATATTTGCATGTACAGACAAAAATGCTATAAGTCATAGACTCCAAAGAAAAAGGGAATGCTAAGGCCAAAGCAAAAGAAAAAAAGAATATCACATGTCTATATATCTCATATCTATGTGTGTGTATTTTAGGGCCTATTCAAACCGTATGCAAAGACAAACATAAAAATTCAAGCAACTCGCCCGTCTCCTCTAGAAAGCAAAGTTGCTTTGACTTCACCTTTGCTTTCAGTCTCAGGCACACCTCCTTTCCACTCTCCGCCTCACATACACCATTAAGCAGACGCCATTTAGAAGTTGCTCTCCGATGGCTGTTACAGCCCTAACAAAAGCAGTGCTCTTAGAATGTGATCTCTCTAATCTCTCTCTTTCTCTCTTAACTTTGCTACTTGCCATGCATTTGTTAGCTCTTAGTATGTTTGTTCATTCGTTTGGCTAATTGTGAGTGCACCAAAACACCGTCATTTTTGTTAACGTGTATTAGGGTATGTGGGCTTTAGGCCCACCTTGTTTACTTGTATAACACACTTATTTGTACTGCACACTTTGCCTCCTATATAAAAGGCATTCATGTATATTCTATTACTTGAGAAATATAATACAGTCATTCAGTATGTTTGTTCGTTCGTTTGGCTAATTGTGAGTGCACCAAAACACCGTCATTTTTGTTAACATGTATTAAGGTATGTGGGCTTTAGGCTCACCTTGTTTACTTGTATAACACACTTATTTGTACTGCACACTTTGCCTCTTATATAAAAGGCACTCATGTATATTCTATTACTTGAGAAATACAATACAATCATTCAGTATTTCTAACATCGTATCAGAGCCATCGCTCTGACTTTTTCTTTAGAGTCTTGTTTCTCATTGGTTTTTTTAGACTCACAATTGCTTCTGCCGTTACAACTGCTATTGCAGCCATTTGCGGTTAAACCTCTGACGTATCTCAGTCATCGTCTCTGGTTCCGAACCTGCAGCTGCCGCCGTTCAGAGTCTCTAGACCACTACCATACCGCCATCACCATGATCCTTACCCTGATTGTGTTTTTGCAAGTACCACTGAGATTGCCCTCTGTCGATCTACTACTTGATGGAAACCTGACCGTCATCGGAGGCTCCACACGCCCTCACGTGCTACCAAAATTTTCGGCGAGATTGAACCACGCGCCTCACACGCCCCAAACACCGCTGGGTCACCTACTGACGTCATCGCCGCCACGTCAGCATCCATGTAAGCCCCAACTGACTTCATCACAGTGAGTTGACGGCACCGTTGACCGTTGACTTTTTCTCATAGTTGACTTTTTGCCGTCTAGGTGCTCCTTATCCAGTTTTTCGCATAGATTTCATTTTTTCAATCCGTTTTTGCATATTTTGCTTCTAAATGAAGAATAAGGACAGGTCTTCTTCTTGTTGCAATAATCGTCGTCGACAATCCAGCAAAGTTTTTGCAACTTTTGCAAACGTTTTGGCCATAATATTAAGACTTGCTATCATCGCAACAAATCAGCTGTTTCAATTTCTGCTGCTACTGTTGCTAACACTGAAAGTGTCCAACCAATGGCTCACATCTCTGCGCAGTCTAAGTCTTCAGGACGCACTTTCACCATGTCCATAGATTACCTTAAAAATATCATCGCTAAAGTCATTTGTATGGTTGGTCTCTCAGCTTTATTTGGTATGTCTCCTTCCTCTTGACTTATGGATTCTGCTTGTTGCAATCACATGACACCTCATTCGTCCTTATTTTCTGAACTTAAACCTGCACCACACCCTCTTAATATTCACACAGTAAATGGTTCCACAATGTCTGGTCATAATATAGGTTCCGTTTCGACCTCCAACCTCTTGGTTCTTGAGGTCTTTAATGTTCCTGACCTTTCTTACAATTTATTTTCTACGGAACAATTAGCTGAGTTGGGTTATCGTATTATCTTTGATTATTCTGGGTGTATTGTGCAGGATCCAAGGACGGGACCGGAGCTTAGGACCAGTCCCAGAGGTGGTGGAAACCTAAACATCATTGGAGGCTCCACGCGCCCTCATGCACTGCCCAAAGTTTTGGTGAGATTGAACCACGCACCCCACGCGTCACTAGGTCACCTTCAACATGCACTTTATGGCCTTAAACAAGTTTCACGAGTTTGGTTTTCCAAATTCAACTCTACCATCTCTCGCTTGGGTTACATGGACAGTCATTACTTCTCCTGTATGTGGATGATATTATCATAACTGGTGATGACCTCAGTGGCATTCAAGAACTCAAGGATTTTCTTAATCAGCAATTTGAGATGAAAGATCTTGGATATCTCAGCTACTTCTTGGGTCTTGAAATCACTCATTCTAAAGATGGACTTTATATTACTCAAGCCAAGTATGCCTCTGAACTCTTGTCTCGAGCTGGACTCACTGATAGTAAGACTGTTGACACTCTAGTTAAGTTTAATGCGCATCTTACTCCCTCAAGAGGGAAACCATTGTCTAATTCCTCTATTTACAAACGCTTGGTTGGCAGTCTAATTTATCTCACTGTCACTCGTCCAGACATTTCCCATGTTGTTCACTAGGTAAGCCAGTATCTGTCTGCTCCACGATCGACTCACTATGCTACTGTTCTGCTCATTCTTCGATACCGAAAGGGCACTCTCTTCCATGACCTCTTCTACTCTACTCAGTCTCCTCTTGTTCTCCCTGCATTTTCTGATGCTGATTAGACAAGAGATCCCACTGATCGCAAGTCCACCACTGGTTATTGCTTTCTTCTTGGTTCTTCTTTGATTTCTTGGCGAAGCAAGAAACAAACTCATGTGCCCTGCTCTAGTACTGAAGCAGAATATAGTGCCTTTGCTGATGCCACATCTGTGCTCTTTTGGCTATGATGGCTTCTCAAATACATAGGTGTGTCAACATCCTCTGCCACTCCTCTTTATTGTGACAACTAGAGTGCCATTCATATTGCTCACAATGATGTCTTCCATGAACGGACTAAACACATCGAGATCAATTGTCATTTTATCCATTATCATCTTGTTCATGGTGCTCTTAAGCTGATCTCAGTCTCCTCTAAAGATCAACTTGCAGATATCTTCACCAAGTCGCATCCTAAGGGACGCCTTCGTACTTTGGTTGAAGACCTCAAGTTGGTCTCACATCCACCTTGAGTTTGAGGGGGGTTGTTAACATGTATTAGGGTATGTGGGCTTTAAGCTCACCTTGTTTACTTGTATAACACACTTACTTGTACTGCATACTCTGCCTCTTATATAAAAAGCACTCATGTATATTCTATTACTTGAGAAATACAATACAATCATTCAGTATTTCTAACAATTTTAATCCTCAACTGTTCGTTTACATCTTAAATCCACACAGATTGAAATGCATCCCATCACACTTAGGGGGCATTTAGTTCGCATAATATGCATACATACATACATACATATATATATATATATATATATATATTACATTATAGTGTATTCTTGTAAAGTTAGATTCATGAAATCTTATTATGAGAATACAACTTTACTTGTTTGGTTGGTTCCTAACATTCCTTAGGATCATTACAATTTTTGTTTTCAAATTTCCAAAAAAATTCTTGAGGCTGCTCTTGAATGTTCCTAAGCACTAGGCTAGTGGTAAACAAATAATTAATGCATGCAATGCAACCCAATCAGTTAATATTTCTTTCTGAATACGAGTTGAATGAACAAAATGGTGTTATGCATCTCAACTGTGGTGATAAGATTATAGGTACATAACAATTAATTAAGCTTTTAGGCATTCAATATGAGCCTGTGTTGTTGGTACAAATATTCTCTCTTTTAACAAAAACACACATAAGTTGAGGATACACATGAATACAAATATTCTCTCTTTCAATATATGCAAACTTAACACTATGTAACCCATAAACAGATGCATGCAAACACTTCAGGCACAATCAGTTAAGACTATACAATATAGATCTTAATAATATAAAAATTCAATATACAAAGTGTTTTCATGTGTCAAGGTATTTTGAATTTAATTCAACCTCAAAAGTAGAGAAAATATTTGCCCATTTATTATCCACCATATCTCTAAAAAATATTCCCAAATTTTAGCTATTCATACATCTAGAAAAATAGCATATGCTAAAATATACATAATCCAAAAATTAATTAATCAATTTTTAAATCAAGTTGAGCACCCAATTTAGCAAAGTGTATGTGTGTTGTGTGCGAAACCAATCTATGAGAAAGATGACTGCAAAAATGCAAGATAGATAAAGTAAACAATGTGTGGTGGGCCTTTTTGTATTTCTGGGCTGGACTGCTTCCTGCCGTATTGTGGCCCAATAATTCTGGGGTAGGAGAGTCGGGACTAGCTCGATTAAAACTCACTTCAAGCCAGCTTGTGTGCAGGCTAGGATCCCTTCACCAAGATCTTGTTCGCATGCTTACGTCAAAAGTTACTGTTACAAAAATGTTATGGCAAAAGGCACATAATATGATATAACAATAAATATGTGCTTACTACCAATGAAAGATGATAGTTAAACTACTTTCTCAGTAAGAAGAAACACAATTATTTGAATATAACAGAAGTTAGTTAGTGACAATAAGAAAAAGAACAAGATTAATGATCAATCAATCACAATAAAAGAGGGAACGAGGATTAGTCTTCTATACTTAGTTCCTTAGTGAATTTAAGTCCAAGAAGGAAACCAGTCTCCAATGTAAGCAATCTCACAAGGGAATCCTGCCATAGAAATTGCTTACTTTGAAAGAATGGACCTAAATGGCTTAATCCCAAATCCTTTAACTTGTTAAAGAGTAGGCTATTGAGAGGGAGAGAAGGGAATAGCCTATTTGTGCATGCCTTATCACAATCTTATTTCCTCACTTTTTCTTGTTACCCTTTCTGTTCTTTCGTTGTTTTCTTACTTGTTCCTTCTTGCCTCTTACCCCTCTGTTCCCCCCCCCCCCCTCGTTCGCTGTGCACAACTAAGGTCCTTTTATACTACTTGCCGTGATGGGTATTACTATTTTGCCCCTTAACTACTTTTGACTTGGTGTGGGTGTCCTTCCCGGGTCACCCACTGACTAGCCGGCCGCTTAGCCAACACCACTACCCTACATTGGCTGCACCACATTCCATTCCCAAACAAAATGAGTTTTTGTTTTATTTTCTTGCCTTCCATGGCATTCCCATCGATAAGGATTGGGTATTCTCTCTTACTAACTCCTATGGCATGCACCTAGTGATTCCAGCTCATCTTTTACCATTTTAGCTTTTAACAACCTTTGGCTGGCTTGGGTGTCCTTACCGACCACTTACTGGTTTGTCAGTCACTTAACCACCACCACTTACATGTTGAAAGTTCAAAAACGTGTACAAAAACACTTTTGAACGTTTAGACCCCCAAAAACCAACTTAACCAACCCAAGCAATATGTCAAACAACTAGTGTGCGGAAACTTAACATATGCTGTAATATGGAATTGATTAAACAACTATCTAAGCCACAACAAAATAAACCACAGCAGATAATGTAAAGGCAGAGATAGAGAGGAAGGAAGATGCAAACATAGAGATAACACCAGATATGTTATCGAAGAGGAAACCGAAGACCTCGGCGAAAAACCTCTCCGCCGCCCTCCAAGCGGTAATCAATCCACTAGAAAATACAGTTGGGATACAAGGACAGCAATAGACCCTCCAAGCCTAATCTACCCAATGCACCTAAGCCCTCCAAGCTTCTTGCTCCAACGAGGTTGCGCCGAACCTTTTTCTTTTCTAGCTTTCCGGATTCCGCTACTACACCGTAGCATCAACCAATGAAGATTGGCTCCTTCCTAACTGCTTCCCAGAACTCCAAACGTCTGTCTCACAGAGATGATAATGGTGAGAACCAGGTTTGGTATAATGCCTCTCAAGGTTTTGACAATGGAGAGGAAGAGAGTGAGGGAATTTGATGAGACTCTAAGGTAGGGATTGTGTGTGAAACAATCTTGTTTTTCTTTAGGGTTTCTCTCTCAAAATTCTCTCTGAAAGCTCTCTTTCAATCGTGGGTTAAAAGGGTATTTATACTGGAGTGAAGAGGAATGCGAAACGTCAGGTTTTTCCAAAACAGGGGTGGCTCGCGGCTTGACCTCGCGGCTTGACTAAGTCGCGAGTTCCAGTCGCGAGTTAACCGTATGGCCAGTTGTCCTGTTTTGTCCTGTAGTGCTCCAGCTAGCATGACTGTTCATCTTCCAGCATGCTTGGCACGTGTGCATCTTCTGGCGGGTTGAAGCCGCGAGTCCACCCGCGAGTCCCAGCCGCGACACTCTGTTTTCTTGCACACTCTTGAGCAAACTTCACTCTATCTCACTCACTACCCTTACAACAATCCCACCTAAATACAAGGTTACTAAATGCTGAATTACAAGCAAATTTGGCACGGAATAAAGCCAATTAGATGGTTGAATAAATTCAACCTTACACATGTGCTAGCCATGACACCAGACAAAGAAGACTATTTTGTTTGTTTACCTGCCGTGCTACAGTGTGAGTGCTCTCTCTCTTCCTATCCTTCATGGCATGCACCTAGTGGTCCTAGCTCATCCTTGCTTCCTTTGGGTGGTATGTCATCCCAGCAGGACATTTCTCCAAAAGAGCTTGAGTAGGAACCTCAGAATAGGTTTTCCCCTCTCCCCACCGCCAGATCATGCCCTCTTACCTCTGACCCATGACCTCACCACCTTCTATATTGGCTGAGTACAGGCTGGTGATATCTGGGCCTTACGCGTGCTTCACTTTCATGTATATCTGAAATTTGCCTACTGCTCATACGTCCATCGTGGCCTAGAGGCTTATCTACACATCCTGCCACCCATCCTTGGCTTCTTATGGCGTGAACCATTTTCTGGCTTCTCATTCTTTAAAGCTTGCTCTCTTTCGAGGCTGGGTCTTTGCTTGGCCATGGGCTTTTCCTCCTTCAGCCCACTCTCTTGCTCTTTTCTACAGTCTTTGCATGTCTTGCCGTACTGCTCTGCCATTCCTGTTGTGACATTATTTGATCCAAGCCTACTGGGCCTCTTTGGACTTGTTGCTTATTCTTCCCTTAATGACTCAGTATAGTCATTTGGGCTTTTTGGTTACGTTGGGCATCCTTGGCCCATTTACTTTCTTAGGACCCTTTTGGCCCTTTTCCTAGCTCTGCATTCTCATGGGCTTTTACTAACTCCTTTGGGTTTCCCTAACCCAATTACCTTATCTTTCATCCTTAGGGCTCATGGACTTTCTATCAACCCCTTACTTTCATTACTTCGGGCATGCTATGGCCCATTCTCACTTTTCTACATCACATACTGCCCATGAGTTTGCTTCTTCTCTCTTTCCGAGCTCCTTTAGGCTCGTCTACTTCCTTAAGGCCCATTTGTTTATTTCATGGGTCTGCAATCCATTATTCCTGCCACTTGGGCTTAATGGTTTTTCTATCCACTTACTAACTCTTTTCTGCCCATATTGCTAGGCTTCTTCTTTCTTTTGGGCTTCCGAAAATGATCATCAACAACTAACTTACTAGATCCCCAATAGAAGGAATAGACATTTTGTTTGAGCTCTTTGCTCATGTGGCAACTTTTGAACTAGCCTTTTAGACATTAAGAGAAACCTTGTTTTAAAAACATAATTTAAATATTTAAAATCCTATCTGTAAAACACAATTTTAGAAGAAAAAAAATCATTCCCAAATAATTTCTAAACAATGCAATATAAATAATTACTAATAAAGAAATATTATTTTGCAGAATTCTCTTATGATGTATTTTGTTAAGTTTTATCGTGCGCATCCTACATAGCCTCCCAATATTTGAAGGTTTTTTACATTTGGAAACATTCCATATATTGTGAGGTTTTGTTACATACAGCGGAAACAAAGTATACCAATTGTTGTGTCCTTTTTGCTATTTTGACAATTTCCTAATATCTAAAATGGAAGAACACCCCCATAAATTTATATTTAATTTTTTTTTGTTCATAATTTGATAGTCACAATAGCGATGGACGTAACTTGAATATTCATGTGCATGATAGTGATCGTCCCTAAAACAATAGTAGAGCAAGGAGGAGATTGTCCCTAATTCTAATTTTCAACCTCTTCATCATTCCCCCACCTTCCAATTTTGATCCCTTTGCTTAGTGTTGTACTTGTCCAACCCAACTGGTGGCCTGACCCACTTGGTAAAACCAACCAAGCCCAAGCCGACTCGACTACTCCAGTGGTCAGCAGTGGGTCTAGTTATCCAGAAACTGAATCACGTCGGTTCGGTCTCAGATCTTCTCCCCAAAACTCGAAGAAACCTGAACTGACTGAGATAGAGAGCATTTCCTAGCAAGATTTTTTAGATCTGGCGAGATTTCAGCCATTTCTAACGAGATCTCAGCTAGATCCATGAAATCTCCACCGGATTTGGCAAGATCTCACTAAATCTAGCGAGATCTCACTAGATCTGGTCTCTCGCTAGATCTAGTGAGATTTTGCCAAATCCAGCGAAAATCCGTTGAAAATATCACCCAAATTTTGTCGATTTTTGCCGTTAACTCACTAGATTTTGGCCGATTTTCAGATCTCCAACTACAACCGAACCAACCACCATCCGTTGAAGGTCGGATCCACCCGATCTGATCAGCCACTCCGGTCGGCGGCGGGTTGAAATTCTGACCACCCAATCTGGTTAGGTCAGTTTCGAGTTGGGCACAAACTTGACCTGGACCGACTCGTGAACAGGCCTACCTTTGCTACACCTTGGAGTTCCACTTCGATTTGATTAACAATATCAATATTTACAAAATTTATTCAACTAATAATAAATTATAATCAACAAAATCTGAATAAATATTGAAAAAAAAAATCTTCAATTCTTTTATTTTTATGACTATTGTTCAATGTTTCTATGTATAAATATGAGTTACAATCTAGTTTTTGGTTATTGGAAAATCCAAAATGACATCATATTTTGGGACTACAGGAACCGTAATAGCTAGCATCCTTTTGGACTTGTAATTACTAATATAAGAGCCTTTCTATAAAAATAGAAATTAAAATAATAATAATAATAATAATAAGAATCGAAAATAGTGGGTTAATCTCACATTGGAAAATGAGTGAGAGTTAAAAAGATTTAAAATCGGTTTTGTGTATCCAAGAGTTAGACCATTTTGGATATGCATCACTGTTAGTTTCTTTAAGACCTTCTCCCCTCTCCCCATATGTGTGTATTAAAATACTTAATATTCTTAAAAAAAAAAAAAGACATTTTTTTTGTAATAAAAAATAGAATGGCATGTTTTTTTTTGTCACATTAACCACACTCCCTACGTGGAAAAATAGGCCACATCACAAACTGATTTAGGTACTATATATAGCTTGACTACACAACAATTTGTTACTCTCCTCATTTACTTAAATGATTTTCACAATGCCATAAATTTACCCCCCAAAAAAAAAAAATCATATTTTAACAATGCTTAGGCTGGGAGGGTGGCAATCCTTATGCACCAAGGGCAACACAGAAAGAAATTGGCATTATCGCACTCACTAGTGGGATTAGGGATACTCAAACCCAAGACCTAAGCCTTGAGCCTTGTTGGCCCAACGCACTTTTCTGTCCCATACATTGCTACTAAAGATCCCCAAAAAAAAAAACACTCACTCGCTCCAACACAAAAAATGAAAGGAGAGACATAAATGCTGTGAAAGAACATGGCCATGGTGAAATTCAATGCTATCCAACGATATATTATATATTGATCACATAATTAAAATCCCATACAAATAAAATTCAAGCTCTTATTTTGACAATGACTAGAAATCATGTAAAGTGAATCCACCAAGAACATCATAAACTCAGTGAAACGAAACCTCCTTAATTAAGAACAATTTGTATGGCCAGAAACTGGGTTGAATGAAATGAAGTGTCCCAAGCGTAGGCCAAGGAACTGTCAAATAAAATCGCACCACCATTAGCAGTGACTTGTAATTGGCTTCCGCTTTGAACTATGACAGTGGGGTCAAGAGGCAGTACAGTTTGAAACCCATCGCTGCTCAATACCAAATCTGTTAATGTACATGAGCAATCAAGATTGATTGTCGCATTCCACACTGTTTTTTTTTTTACAACCAATTCACTTTTTGATTGAGCAACTGATACGCTGCTTAAGAAGCATTGACAATTTCCTGCAATTTAAGAAATATCTGATTAATTAAGTAGCATGAACACAAACACTAACAATAACACCGAATTATTAATTCATATCTTTAGACATTTTTATTTAGTTATTTATTGACAGATTTTAAATTTATTTTAAGTAAACATTAATAATTAACTATCAAACTCTTTAATGAAGACAGACATGTTGGGGTGACTCTAGCTAGCTAGTGTGTAAAATCAAGAGTATATATGCATGGTATAGTAAGAAAAATACACAAAGAAATTTGATGAAAGCTGCCATCGCTAAAACCAATAACGCTACTTAGGCTGCGTTTGAATTGGGTGAAAACCAATTTCAGAAATCAATTTCCGGAAAATCCATGTGTTTGGCTGTCACGGAAAACATTATTTTCCGGAAAATGATTTCCGGTTGACCACTAATTTCACCTTTGACCCGGAAATGAATTTCTCCCCTCATTTTCACTTCAAAGGATTTCCGGAAAAAGAGAGAGAGAGAGAGAGAGAGAGAGAGAGAGAGAGCGAGCGCGTGCGAGAGGAGAAGACCAGTCCGAGCTCCAGTCCGCGCCGATCTCCAGTCCGAGCTCCAGTCCGCGCGCGCGAGAGGAGAAGACCAGTCGTCGATCGCGATCTCGCCTTCGCGAGATCGCGCCGGATCGAGATCGCGATCGACGACGCGATCTCGCGAATGCGAGATCGCGCCGTCGCGAGATCGCGATCGTGTTTTCTGGATTTGTGTTTTCTAGATTCGTGTTTTCTAGGTTGTGGCTTGTGTTTTTCTAGATTTGTGTTTTCCTTCTTCTTTTCCAAACACCAGAAAATATTTTCCGGAAAATTTTTTAAAATGCAACCAAACACACAGAAATATTTTCCTTTTCCGGAAAACGTTTTACGGCAACCAAACACAGCCTTAGTTTCTCTGCTTTGTCTTTAATGGAAATATAATAGGGCCTTATGTAATTTGGATAATACTAACGAGTGTCCTTAGGATAATTTATAGTGATTTCCAAATCAAATGAATTAATTTATAGTGATTTCCAAATCAAATGAATTAATTGCTGTGATCTTTTACTTTAAAGCTATTCAAATAGAAACTTATTACTGTTGAATTAGAAAGACAAACAATTTTACAAAATTTTTTACAAATTATTGATGTGGTGAATAATTATTGGTAAATGAAAAAATAATATTAATGGTGGGCTTAGAAGAAAACTAATAAAAGGTTGGCCACATCAACATTTTGTAAAAATGTTGTAAAATAGTTTGTGTTTGTAGCATTACTCTTTGGCAATGAATAATGCTAGAGATACAAACAATTTTACAAATTTTTTTACAAATTGCTGATGTGGTGAATTATTATTGGTAAATTAAAAAGTAATATTAATGGTGGGCCTAGATGAAAACCAATAAAAGGTTGGCCACATCCACATTACTCTTTGGCAATAAGCATATTCTAAAAAACTATCGCTTTTTCCTATGGTAACAACCTTAAATGAATTGAAGAGTATATTTTGACTTTCATTCTTTAGCATAGCATGAGATGGTTGCCAAGAAAATTTTAGTAAAAACAACTCTATCTCAAGTCAAACTAAATAAATAAAATAAAAAGTTAAAAAGATAGTTTTTATTTAACTCATATTTTTTTATATTACCAAAAACAGAAACTTAAGAGATAATTTTCCACCTAAGCAAAGCTTTAAATAAATTTTTCTCATTTTACCTTCTAACTAAGTGAAGATTTTAATGACTTATTTAATTTGCGATTTCTAGTCCTTGATAAATAAGAGAACTCTTTCATTTAGCCTACTATGAGTGCTATCTCATTTGCATTTTTTTACCATTATATTTCACTCTTTAGTTTTCTACCCAAGCAAAGTTTTAAATGAATGTATATCAATTTAACCTTCTATCTAAGCAAAGATTTTAATAATTTATTTAATTTTTATTATTTATTTATATTCCACAATAAATAGTTTTATTTCCTTACCATTCAAATTTTAATAAAATTTATCGGAACCACATACCATTATATAGGAAAATGAAAAAATAGCTGCTTTGTACCTCTATACATACATACATACATACATACATATAAATATATAAATATATATATATAGTAGTGTAACTTTAAGTAATGTTACATCATCTAATACTTTTTAATTAGATGTGAATTTTGATAAATCCATCGCTGGATTACATTATCTTCGTATATTCTCTATAATTACAAAATTTAAAGATGATCAAAGATGAATAGTCATATCATCTTATTTAAATTCAAGTTTTTGTAATAAAAAAGAATACATAGAAGATGAGTTTATGGATTGAATAATAAATTGCATCCAATTAGCATGAAAATTGACATGCGTGTTAAGAACATATAGAACATTTAATTTAATGATTGGACTTTAAAAATATGAATTTAATAACAAATTATTGAATAGTGTAACATTAATTAGAGTTATACCAAGTGCAACTTGAAAACAACCCACACACACTCACAAATATATATATATATATATATATATATTGTTAGTATTGTACTTTGAAAATTTAAAATCGCAAAAGCATTTGCTACAACACAAAAATTTAAAGTAGAGGCAATGCAATATAAAAGAGCATGGACGACATGCTGCAATTCAAATGAAGGTTTGAAAATCAAATTTTCATGCTACCCATGATATTTTTATTAACGTAGACCACATTATTGAAATCGAGTACAACAATAAAGCTCTTATTTAGATGAAAAATCATCTAATTTAAATGAATAAAAAAAAAACATCAGGCACTTTGAGAAACCTCCTTAAGAACAATTGATTTGGGAAGAAAGTGGCTGGAATGAAAATGAAGTGTCCCAAGCATAGGTGAAGCTAAGTGAAGAAGATGGTGCAACTGGGACACCATTGTTAACTAGACATTCGTTGCCTGACTTAGACAATACCGAAGGGTCAACAGGTTTCACTGTCTGAAAACCATTGCAGGACAATTTCAAATCTGATTGGGAACATAGGCAGCCATTGTTGATTGTCACACTCCACACTGGCTTTTGTTGCACTACTTCTCCAGTTTTAGATTGTTTGATGGTTACTTGGCTTAGGGTGCATTGACAATTTCCTACAATTAAAGAAACATAAACAAATTAGAAATACTAAATCAAATTCAAAAGCATGAATAACAAGAACATGGACATTAATAAAATAAACATAATAAAAATTTTTAAAAACATATCTAGAAGACTTGAATATTATATATGGTAGTAAGATTGCGATGCATTGGATAGCATGGCCTATCCTTACATCCAAAAACATTCAAAATACAAGAATCGTTCATATGCCTTCATATTATAAAACAAAATGTTCCTTTTCATATAATATCATCTTTTTGTTTAAACAAAAGAAATGCCTTTCAGGATTGTATGCATTGATAGAATCCTTTACCTTTGCCAACGAAACTGAGGACGAAAAGTACACAAAGAAATTTGAAGAAAGTAGCCATTACTACAAACTTTTTTGATGAAATTAGTTTCTCTACTTTTTTCTGAATGTAAACAGGACCTTGTCTAATTTATAGTGATTTTTGAATCAAACAAATTAATTGCCTTGATCTTTTACTTTAAAAGCTATATATTTTCCTATTTAGAAAGACCATTAGAATTGAGATTATGAATCAAAACTAGCATTAAATGTTTAGCAAATATGGTTACTTCTTGGTGATTATGCTATGGGAGCTTGACTTTTCAAAAATCTCTCATTCCTCTTATATTTTTGGTAAAAAAAAATTATCTTTAGATATAAATTTAAATGATAGCCCCCTAGATTTTTACTAAAAACGTGTAACTCATTTATTTAGATAATTAACGCTTCATTTTTGTTTCCTCTAATCGCTCTTGCAATATTAATAACTCATTAATTCAAAATGTATTTAATGTATTTGATAAAAATGGAAAATTTTGTATATTATTAATACACTATTTTTTTTCCTCTAATAATTAATCTTATACCATGGTAATATATCTTAGAAATATCTAAGTAAATTGTTTTTAATAAAAACTTTATTTTTTTAATTTTTAATTTAAAAAATTAGAGATCTGAAATTTTATCCTTTTAGAAGAAATATTAAATGTTGATCTCATGCTAATTCGGAGTTAAAAATCTTTTAGTATTTATTAATATTATATATATAATTTGATATATGTAAGAAAATTGCATTTGTTAAAAGGTTATTTTTTGGATTTATTTTTAATATATTTAGCTTGGTCCTCTAAAGAAATTTTATAACTGTGCCACTAATCATATTTGATCTCATATATTTGTGATCTTCTCATAGAGTCATAGTTATGACAAATCCGTGACTTGGGATTATAAATTAAAGCAACTTAACCAAAAAAAAAAAAAAAAAAAAAAAAAGGTTTAAGAAGTAAAGCTAAAAACTATACCGCAAGTAGTTAGTCTAGTTTCTTGAGAGTGCTATATTCACAATATTCATTTTTACAAAAAATCATAGATATTAAGTTGTTATTGGTCATAATTAGAGACCTACTACTAAAATTACTATTTGTCCACCAGTAACAATCCGTAACAATATGTTACTTATAATTTGTGGTAAAAATATTATGGACATAACATTTTTCTTATACTTTTACAATTGTCTAATTTATAAGAGAAACATTATATCCACAACATTTTCACAATACTTTTGCAACAAAATCCTAAGTGGCAGGTTATTGGTTGTTACGTATGGGTAAAAAAGTAATTTAAATTGTGGAATCAAATTAAAACAAATAATAACTTACCACTTATAATTTGGTGTAAATGTGTTGTAAAAATACTGTGAACATAGCATTTCTCAATTTATAATGATTTTTTAATCAAATGAAATAATTGCCTTTTCTTTTTTCTTTTTTTTGAGGAAGATGAAATAATTGCCTTGATAGCAGAAATAAGTCAAAAGAAATAATTGCCGTGATCATTTTTTTTTTCATTGAAAGACCTTTCACCTATTTTGAAAGACCTTTGAAATTTGATACCATAGAATCCCATATTTTTTTTTCCTGGGATCACTTCAAAAAGCTCGAGTCAATGCCAATTATTTGTTCAATGCACCATGCAAAATTTGTAGTTGAGATGGTTGCCTCTTTCACTCTCTCCCTTGCAGTTTTGAGATGGAAACATCAAGCAGCTCATGCTATTCGAGGCCCTTTTTGAGTATCCTGATAAACTTATATGGAACATTTTCACACGTGTGTCCGTCACCCCTGAGCTTGAAAGTCTTAGACATGGCATTGAAATTTTCATCAAGGAGCATTAACTATTATGTACAAGTAAGCCTTAAATGTGTTGGGATGAAAATTATAATTTTTTTTCCTTTTTTGTGGAGGTAATTGTTAAAATACCTATGTGTTTATTTTAAAGATGTTGAATGTTTAATTATTGTATTTTGTTGTCATATGTATTTATGGATTGTATTTTATTTAAACTCTCTTAAATATATATGTATATTATCAGGTGGGGGGCTAAAATAATAAAGTTATTTAAAAAAATTTCAAATTATTTAGGATATTTTAAAAAAAAATTATATTTTTTTCAAAAAATTTGGGGGGCCTAGGCCCCCCTCGGTCTTCAAGTGGCTATGCCATTGGGAAGGTCCTTACATCTAATTTATCCATTGGAATACATATGAGTGGAATTGTTTAGATTAATAGGAAGTTATTTCTTGTGTCTTGTTATCATTTAAAATTGTATTTTTGTTATTAAGAGGTGGGTGAATAGATAAAGTTTGGATAAATTATTAGACTAGTCTTTAAATAAATCTTATCTACAGATGGATTTCTATTGAATTTGAATGTTATAATTTTCTTGCAAAGTCATCTATTTCTATGGCTTGATGATGAATAACAAAACATGTTGAAAAATATTGTTATTGGGAGAAGTTTCGCATTGGAGGTATGGATTCCCTTGACGTAGTACATTTCATCATCAAACTTGAAGGCCTTGTTTTCCTCAAAGTAGTTAACAAGAAGAAAAATTTGTGCTCATAACCATTGATATCAGAGCCCACGCTATGAACAATTCACGCACTGAGCATGTAGGTGCTAAGCTGTAACATTTTGGAGGTTGGTTTCCTTATAAGAAAACCGTGTGCTCTTATGCATGATTTTGTCTATTTGTGAGGTGCTTGTGATCCAAGCACAACAATTAATGTTATGTGTAGGGAAAGTAGCACTTAAAACCCAAGAATGCGTTGGGCCTTAGATCAAAACAGGCCCATAACATATCATTTCGAGATAAGGGGCCCAACTATGGAGGCACATGCCCCGAAACACAAGTAAAAGGTGAAAGAAAAAGTCATCAGAAATGCCCTAAAGATCTCGAACCTCGGAAGCTGACCTAACAAGATCCATCACCTTTTGCCCGAGTACGAGTAGACCACTTGATCCATTTGAGGTGAAGGCCTGTTGACTACACCATCCACACCAATTCATTTTCCAAGCTACCAAAGGCATCCCACCGAGGTAAACACAAAGCAGGGACGGACCCAGGTGGGGGCCTAAGGGGGCTCGGGCCCCCCCTAGGCCCAAAAAAAAAAAAGACTTGGGCCCCCCTATCCCAACCGGCCAACCCAGTCAAGAGCCCTGAGCCCATGTAACTCTAAAAAAAAAAAATAAAAAAAAAAAAAAAAAAAAAAAAAAAAAAACCAAACGAAGCAAAGCAACAAGCGAAAACAAAGGAAAAAAGAAAAGAAAAGAGAGAGACCCATTGCAAACCCAGTCACGACGCTGCTCAAGCCACCACACGCGAGAGAAATCCATCGCAGACCCATTGCTGTCTTAACTGTCGGCGTTGCATACCCAAACGGGAAATGGCCACACCAACACCGCCACTGTCGCCACACGAGACCCGTCCCTGGCTCAAATTCACAGTCAAATGGTGAAGACTAAAAGTATGAAAGAATATTTCAGTAAATAATTAATTTGAGATCCTGGCATTACTTCCTTGGTGAGAAACTGTGAGGAAGAAATTTGGTTGCGAAAATAGAAAAAAGAGATCTTATGGTAAAAGTAAAACACATGCCAAGCAGCGAAGAGATTAAGGAAACTTCTAGGAAACTTCCTACTTAAAAAATAATCCTATATTCTTCTTTATTTATAAGATTGTCATAACTAAATAGTAAGTTAAAAATCTTATATAAAATGTGAATAAGAATATAAGATTATAAATAAATATTTTTTTTAAATCCCACCTTAATTAAGATTTCTAAAAAAAAATTAAATTAAATTCATTATTTTATATAAAAGTAACAATTATAATATATATATATATATATATATATATATTAAGAACCCTGAAACAACCTAAAATAGGCAATAATAGAGACAAGTAATAGAAAGAGGAACATTGATTCAACTTTCAAGAAATAAAAATGGTAAAGTTAGGAAAAGTGCTTGTTGGTAGTGCATAATAAGTTCATAGTGTCGAGTTCCATTTTCATAGAAAATATATTAAGAAACAATAGTGTTTTATGTCTTTTGTTTTTATTGATAGATGTTTGCATCTTAATATATTAAAAAAAAAAATGATTTTGTGTATTTGTATTGGTTGATAGTTTGTTAATAATATATGGATGCGCATTTGAATTTTTTTTTTTTTTTTTTTTTTTTTTTTTTTTTTTTGCGCTTATCTCCGACCCCCACTAACTTGAAATCCTGGGTCCGTTCCTGACACAAAGTATCCGAGAATGTCCTCTGAATCTTCTTGACAAATCCACGACAACCCACCTACACAATTGCATTTAATGCAACAAACAACTTATCATAATAAAACAAAAAGGCCCAAAAGTCTTTTGTTTATCATAACCTCAAAAAAAGGAGAGCCTAACGGGACAGAAAGTTGCCCAACCATGCTAGGACAGCATCTACTATAGCACATGCTGGTAGGGGTGTGCATAGGTCGGGTTGGGTCGGGTTGAGGAGATTTTTTGACCCAACCCACCATGGTGGTTCAAAAAAAATTTAACCCAATCCAACCCTCATGGGTCGGGTTGAACCCATGGGTTTGACAAAATTTTATTATTATTATTATTTAATTGAGTAGAAAAAAATATAAATATTAATATATTAAAAAAACTTAAAGATTAGTATCAATGTAACTCCTTAAAGGCAAACAATACTAATGACTAAAATAACAATAGTGATTTATTAGAATTTGTGTGAACTAATTAGCTTTTATATAGGATAGGAAGAACTGGTTATTTAAAAAAAAATTATTAATTATATAATATTATATATATATATATATTAAATTAGTATTAGTAGGAGGAACCAAGGAAATATTGCTCTACAGCTGTTTTTTTTTTAATTATTAAATATATAATATATATATTTAAATATATATAAGTACCCTACAGTTAATTTTAAAAAGTTTTTTATTAAATATGGGTGGGTCGGGTCGGGTTTGGCAGGTTTGTAATTTTATGACCTAAACCCAACCCGACCTGCTATAAAATTTTTTTTTGTAACCCAACCCGACAGGTCGGGTTGGGTCGGGTCGGGTTTGGCGGGTCGGTAGGTTTTCTGCATACTCCTACATGTTGGAGAAGAAAATAAGGAGAACCAAGCTAAAGATAAGGATGAAGAAGAAAGAGAAGAGAGATTATAAAAGGAATTAAGATAGACAAAGAGAGGGTCTTAGAAAAAAAACTGAGTAGTGAAACAAAAGAGAAGAGCGAAACACATAGTGAATAATGTAACAAAAAAGATCATGTTAATAAAGTTCAAAGCATATTTTTGCAAAGTATAGAATGGTTTGTTTCTTGTTCAAATCTCCCATTGCGAATTATATTAACCCCATAATAAAAATTAATTTTGATTATAAGTGGGCCACTAAGTTAAGGCCAGAGTCTATCTTCCACATTATGAGCCTAATTTATTTTTGTAATTACTATTACGGTATTGTATAATTTAGGATATGTTTAGAAATAATTTTACTTAAAATAATTAGTTTTTTTTTTTGGAGTCTTTAAATATGCATGTAATATGTAAAATAAAATTTTAGTTCAAAAATTCATCAATAAAATTTCAAAAGCTTAAACATATCTAACCTCCATCATGCTTTCTGTTCTTTGTTAATATGAAAATGAAATTTTGAAATTAATATTATATTTGATTACTTGTATGTAAAAAAGCTTTTTTCAAAATGTTAAAATTTAATGCAAGTTACATGTTTAGGGGCTATTTGGCATAGTTACATGTTTAGGGGCTATTTGAACAACACTTTTCAGCATTTAAATAACAATAACATTTTTAATACATGTTTCTATAACACTATACTAAAATCTGAATGTCCCATAAAAAAAAAAAAAAAAAAAAAAAAAAAAAAAAATCTGAATGGTATCATAACTGTGCACTGATAGTACCCATGCACTTACACCAAAAAAAAAGAGCCCAAGTGGCCATTGGACCATGGGATGGGGTGCGAGGGCGACGATGGCCCAAAAGGTGAATCCCACAACACAACAACGCGAGGCGCGCATGTAAACAGAATCTATTTGATAAGCCCCATCCCACCTATTATCCACCTCACTGACACTCCCTCTCTCTCTCTCTCTCTCTCTCTCTCTCAGCTTCTCTTCGGCAAATGAGCAATGGGAACCAATACCAACACCATAACCTTGAACCTTAACCTTAGCCTCAAACTCAGTCCAACTCGACCCAAAACCAAAATCCTCTGCAAGAACAACTCCGCCTTCGAAGAAAACAAGCAAGTGAGCGTGGACTATGACGAGGGCAAGCACGAAGTCTCCACGCGCCTCACCGGCCTCAGGAAAGCCGATATTCAGAGACGCTACCGCCTCCGAGTCGAGGCCGACCGCTTCCAGAGGGACTGGACTTTGTCGGAAGTGGTCCATGAAATCCTCAGCCTCCGCCCTCATGACGACATTGAGGGCGTGTTGAATCGCTGGATTGGCCGCTTTGCCAGAAAGAATTTTCCGCTTCTTATCAGGGTATTTGAAAATTCAAGTTTTTGCTTAACTTTGTATTGCTAAATAGCTTAGTTGGATACCAAAATTCAATTAAATTTGATGGATTTGAGGTGGGTTTTATTTGAAATGGTTTCTATGCTCATGCTGTGCCAACTTAAATTTAGTGACTTTATTATGAATGAATCTGCTACAGTTATTTATTTTGCCCAATTTTATTAATTTTGTATTGCTAATTTGCTTAGTTGAACAGATAATTGAATTAGATATGGAGAATTTGAGGCAGTTTTTTTGTGAAATGGATTTCTATGCTAATGATGTGCCAACTAATGTGAAATATGATCGAAACACCAACTGATGATATATAGGTGATTGAAATAGTGTCATTTTGATTATGGGAGGAGCTAAGGCAAAGCTCTACCGTGTCTATGCTCGGTGTCATATATTTTGTTTAGAGCTGTTCCACACTTGAAAAAAGGAGAAGGGTTTTGGTAGGTTGATGGCCAGCATAAAATTTACTAACTTTATTATGATTGAATCTATTGTAAATACAAGTTTTGGGACTAAAGTCTTGGTGTCCCATAAAACATGGGGCCGACCTAATTAGTTTGTTGAGGATCCATAGCTGACCCTAAAGTTTTAGGACTAAAGGCTTGGTGTTGTTGTAGGCAATGTAGTCAAAAAAAGTATTGTACTTGTGGTAAGATGAAAAACTTGGCCTCTACCTCAAAATGGCACTTCCTCTTCCCATATTTCGGAAAGAGGATGAGGGTTCAAGACCTATTGGGTGCATATGTAACTTACTAATTAAAAAAAATTGATGTGAATATCAATACATTTCTGCATGGAGCTTACATAAGATACTGAAAAGTATTGTTTTTTTCTTGTTATAGGAGATAACACAGAGGGGTTCCATTGAACGTAGCATTCAAGTTTTTCAGTGGATGAAAAATCAAAAGAACTATTGTCCTCGGAATGATATTTATAATATGATGATCAGATTACATGCTAGGCATAATCGGACAGATCAAGCACGTGGTTTGTTTTTTGAGATGCAAGAGTGGAGGTATGCCTTTTGTTTTTGCATCTTATGTATTTTCTCAGATTATCCTATTACAGTAGGAAGCAGATTGGTCAGAAAAGAAATTCCTCTTGGTAAATGGTAACATGGCAGTATTAATTATGAATTTTCACTAGTCATTCTTAACTCCATGATTCTTCTCTTATTTCCAATAGATTTAAGGCGAAGTTTGCTTCTTGGACCAAATAACTGGTTTGCTTGATGACTCGTGATTGAATTGGATCAAATTGACTAGAAAGAAAATCAAATATCTAATGCATGCTGCGTATAATGTTGAAACTTAATGAAGAAATTGAAAACCAGATAGTATACTTTTGAGCTTATGCATATGCATTTAGTATTACACTGTAGCAATCTGGTCCAAGTGTCTTACAATTACTTACTTGTCTAATAATGAGACCATATTATTTCATGATTCTCTATGTTAGTTCTGCTTATGTTGTCAATTTGATAATTTGTAGGTTAAGACTGGCATAAGCATACCATTCTTCACAGCTGTGGTGACATATTATTTACTTTCTTGCTAGGTGCAAGCCTGATGCTGAGACTTACAATGCTCTTATCAATGCACATGGTCGAGCAGGTCAATCGCGTTGGGCCATGAATATTATGGAAGACATGCTACGTGCTTCTGTGTGTACTTGTATTCTTCTTCCCTAGTCAATCTTATTGGGTCTAACTTGGTGTGAGCAACATTCTTTTCCATTGATGCTCAAATGGCATTTGGCGAGAGAAAATGCTTGCAATATCACATGTTATTAAGAAATGAATCTTTTTGGATTTTTCACAAAAAATGTTTTTATGATTGGCATGGTCTATTTTTTGCATGTCATGGATTTTATTGCCTTCTTCTTATATTTTGCTTATCAAGCAAGAGAGGGTTATGTGAAACTTAGTGGTGGTTCTCAAGGATTCTCATTTATTGAGATTAAGTTCATGATATAGTTTCAGAGTTGCATATGGCACAACCTAGAATATGGTTTACTTTGTTTTAAATGTCTACAGAAGTGTTTTGGGTGTTTCCCATGAATTACGCCTCCCAAAATCTAATATTCCTAAAATTTTCAAATAGCGCTCTAAATGGCTTTCTTCTTTTCTTCTCTCTTAAATGCACAATATATGTTAATATGAATCAAGGTATCTTTGTACGTCATCTAGTGGAAAATTAAGTAGTCAAATGCTTATTTATGTCAATTAAATATTTCATATCAATTAAATCTTGAACTGTTCTTATAATTTAGCATTCATAAGCAATATAATTGCTCTGCTTTCATGTTTGCTAATATTTTTTCTTGCACTTCAATATAGCAACTTAGCTTTTAAATTACATTCATGGTGGATGTTGGTAACCTTATTATATGGGTGCAGATCCCTCCCAGTCGGTCAACATATAACAATCTGATCAATGCTTGTGGATCTAGTGGAAATTGGAGAGAAGCTTTGAAAGTTTGCAAGAAAATGACAGATAATGGAGTTGGGCCTGATCTTGTTACTCACAATATCGTTTTGTCTGCATACAAAAATGGGGCTCAGTATTCAAAAGCTTTGTCCTATTTTGAGCTAATGAAGGGGACAAACATTCGTCCTGACACAACCACCCATAATATTGTGATACATTGCCTAGTAAAGCTTGGCCAATATGCGAAAGCCATTGAAATGTTTAATTCTATGAGGGAGAAGAGAGCAGGATGTCACCCTGACATTGTAACATTCACTAGCATCATTCATTTGTATTCTGTATGTGGCCAAATTGAAAATTGTAAGGCTGTGTTCAATACAATGCTTGCAGAAGGCCTAAAACCTAACATTGTTTCTTACAATGCACTAATAGGTGCATATGCTTCTCATGGGATGAGTAAAGAGGCATTGTCTGTTTTCAATAAGATCAAGCAAAGTGGTTTCTGCCCAGATGTTGTATCTTATACATCTTTACTCAATGCTTATGGAAGATCACAACAACCTAAAAAGGCCTGGGAAGTATTTGACAAGATGAAGAGAAACAACCGGAAGCCAAATCTCGTCAGCTACAATGCATTGATTGATGCCTATGGATCTAATGGTTTGTTAGCTGAAGCTGTTGAAGTCTTGCATGAGATGGAGCAAGATGGGATCCAGCCAAATATTGTCTCAATATGCACACTCTTGGCTGCCTGTGGACGATGTGGCCAAAAGGTGAAGATTGATGCTGTGCTTTTAGCAGCTGAGCAGCGAGGCATTCAGTTGAACACAGTTGCATATAACTCGGCTATTGGAAGCTATATGAATGTAGGGGAATATGAGAAAGCTATAACCTTATATAGATCTATGAGGAAAAAGAAATTTACACCAGATTGTGTTACTTACACTGTGTTGATAAGTAGTTGTTGTAAGATGTCAAAATATACTGAGGCGCTTGGTTTCCTTGATGAAATGATGAAATTAAAAATTCCTTTGTCCAAAGAGGTCTACTCATCTGTGATTTGTGCCTACAGCAAACAGGCAAGTGTGTTCACAAAGTTGCCTCTTAATACTTAATAGATTATCCATGATTGATTTTCTTTTATTTTGGTTTCTCTTCATTTTCGTTCTTGCAATAATTCAGGGTCAACTCGAAGAAGCAGAATCTATGTTCAACTCGATGAAGATGGCTGATTGTTATCCTGATGTAGTTACATATACTGCAATGCTACATGCATATAATGCTGCTGGTGAGATTGTATGTTATTCCGTTGACATGATTGGATGCTGACTAAAAAGATATTATTGAAACTGAAATTTTTAGTATTTTCTATCAGAGAATTGGGAAAAAGCTTGTGTGCTATTTGAAGAAATGGAAGCAAATAATATCCTACCTGATACTATTGCTTGTTCAGCTTTGATGAGAGCTTTTAATAAAGGAGGCCAACCATCCAAGGTTCTAATTTTGGCAGAAATTATGAGGGAAAAAGAAATCCCTTTTGGGAATTCCATTTTCTTTGAAATGGTATCAGCTTGTAGCATGTAAGTTCCCCATCTGTTTTCTCTCTGTATAAAGAATAGAATGCTAAAGATGAGCATTAATGTATCTTTCCCTATTCTTTTATCTTTCTTATAGGTTTCATTTTATTTTTTTTAGTTTTACGGCTTGTCAGCATTATTGTGTTTGCACATTTGTGTTTACCATTATGTTCTTGCTAAATCAGTTTTGATGGCAGTTTACTGACTTGACAATATATCTTCTTTTGTCGTTATTTTATCACTGCATATGAAACTAAAACTGAATTTTGGTTTAAGATTACGAGATTGGAGGACAGCAGTGGACCTGATTAAGCTTATGGAGCCCTCGTACACTGTACTTTCAGCTGGACTTTTGAATCAGCTTCTGCATTTTCTCGGAAAAAGTGGGAAGACTGAGACCATGATGAAGGTTCTTTAAACTTGCTCAAGTTTTCATATGATAAGTAAATGTTGACAAGCACAAAACTTTGCCTTCGTGCATCCATTTCTCTCTCTCTCTCTCTCAATCTTCTGAGCATCTTAAGCAATATGCAATCTTAAGTTTATTGGTTTTTTATCTAAGAAAGCTGATCTGTTTGCTAATTTTGATAGTTAATGTATCCATATATATAGTTTTGTACTAAAATTTTCTTTTCCACTCATGCAGTTGTTTTACAAGATAGTGGCCACTGGTGCTGATATCAATTTTAATACTTATTCTATTTTGTTGAAGAATCTTTTGTCTGCTGGAAATTGGAGGAAATATATTGAGGTAACCTTAGGTCAACTTCTGCTTCTTTTTAACTTTATGCAGCAATGGTATAAATCCAGCCTTATAGCATTTCTGGCGTGGTGACCAAGTTTTTAAATGTCATTGAGTGACACTAAGGCTGCTCTTGAATGTTCCTAAGCACTGGGCCAGTGGTTAACAAATAATTAATGCATGTGATGCAACTCAATCAGTTAATATTTCTTTCTGAATATGAATTGAATGAATGAAATGGTGTTATGCATCTCAACTGTGGTGTTAAGATTATTGGTACATAACAATTAGTTAAGCTTTTAGGCATTCAATATGAGCCTGTGTTGTTGGTACTTGTTCCAGCATTGTTTGTTTCACTTCGTGGAAAGCACCATGTCTCTTGTTTAAGTGATTACCTTTCTTTTTCGTGCGCATTATCAAATTTCAACATTCTGTTCTGTGGTTGAACATTTTATCCTTCTCTTTGATTGTTTTCTTAAGGACAGCTGTGGCCAAATAACATTGTGACATACTGACATGCGAGCTTTCATGTTCCAATATCTTTCTTTAATGCTTATGAGATAGACCCTAGAAATTCAATTTTTTTTTTTTTTGGGTCATTTTGATGCAGGTATTGCAGTGGATGGAGGATGCAGGAATTCAACCATCGAATGAAATGTACAATGATATTCTTTTCTTTGCTCAAAGAAGTGGTGGTGCTGAATATGCTGTTGTCATTCAAGAAAGAGTTGGTATGTAGGCTCTTATTTATTATGATGGGATCATATATGTACATCCAGGTGAATGTATATGTTAGTACGTATGTTCTTTCAATCCAGTAACATAGATACGATTTTCAACTTAGTTGCCTTTTTTTTTCTTTCCTTAGAATGGACCAGATAGAGAATCATTATGAAGTGTTGGTGTACAGTCCTGGTGGCTGGTGCTTACCTAAGAACAATATAAACTGATGAACTTGAAAGTAATTTGTATGATATACATGGGAAATGTGACCTGTGGGATCTGTTAATAAACTATAAGATCTATGTCCACTTGTAGTTAAGACATAACTGCTCTTTCTTTCAGTTGTTAGGACTTATATTATAACACTTCTATTATTCTTTAACCAATCAAAAAATAAATTACAACTGTTCTATCAATTTATTACATTCTTAATTTCAGCTACATCTTCCATTTTGTGCTCTTGCAACTACCCGAGAATCCACCAACTTTATTTGGGTTATGAATTTGTGCAGATTCCTTGAAAAGAAAAGTTGGGGATCAAATATCTGTGAGCAAATAGCGATCCTTCTCGTCCAACCTTACCATGGACAAATGGAGCAAAAGCATATAAAGCCCAATCCGCAAGAGTCACCATCAACTTGACATTTAAGTTGTCTCTTTGTGGAGGGGGTGACCAGGGATCACCTGAGCAGTAGGTTGTTTGCTCTGGGGCAGTTATGAGCCGGACTTTGGCGTTGAGCAGGTTACACAAGATCAAGCTATGTTCATTATATTTAAGAGAGTTCCAGCAGCTACTGGATATCAACCTTGCTATTGACATCTCGAATATATAAGAAAGTCAACCTTCTTGGAAGGCTTTTGTATGTGGCTGCAGAGATAGAAAACTTAAAGCAAAGGGTCTCTTTCGCAAATCAATACATCCAAGGAAGTGATTTGTGTTTTGTCACTATTTTATGTGTAGAGAGGACTGCTGGGGTATCACCTGAGGCCAATATTCATGATATGGAGAAAATTTCTTTGTTGTATCCATTCTCTTTCTTCAATGTAATTTATTCATTGTTAATAGGAAAATTTTAATTCTATTTTATTCAAAATATGAAGCAGGTTTGATTATGTGATTGTTTATCAAAATCTAATGTTTTCCATGGCTACACTTCATGCATATCTGTAGTTCTATTATATTATATTATCATGTGGGCTACACTTTCCTAACTACTTCAATTAACTAGGTGAAAAAAATTGAATTAATTTTTTATAGGTCATGTTATCAGTGTCTACCGTTAAGGTAATTGTTAATAAACCATTTTTAGGAAAATTTTAATATCACTTTTATAAAAAATAGAAAAAGTTATCAAAATACTAAGAGTCCGTTTGGTAGAATAGTTTGAGTAATGTTGTTTGTAATTTTTTGAAAAACGTGTGGATGAAAATGTGTGTGTAATGTTGTTTAAAAACTGAAAATTAGTTGTTTAATAACTCTACCAAACGGGCTGTAATTACTTTTTTTCTTTTTCCATAACAATTTTCTTTAAGTAGTTCACTAATATATACCTCTAAGGCATCCATTAATTTTTTCCCATTTTTTTAATTTGATAATTGAGGAGAGAGGATTTTGAATCTTGAATGTCTCTATAATAATTTATAAATGGCATTAGATGTTAACTAGATAAACTACAAAAGCTTTTAGATTTTTTTTTTCCTTAAAAAAAAAAAAGTATAACTAAGACATCAATTATTTTATGTGCACTAGATTCCTCAAATTTGCAGAAACTGAGTAATTTTATGTGTGAGACACTAAATTATTACATTGTGAGAGAATCATTGAATCATTTCACATGAAGAAGCTGAGCAAAATTTATTAGTTTTAATAATATAACAACAGTGGTAGTAAAAATGGAAGATGGGTCCCATTAAATTTGGTATGATTACAACTTTAATAGAAGAGATAATTACAACTTAACAAATTCACTTCACTTGAGTCTTTGGGAGGAAGAATCAATCTTACACACAAGAAAGAAAGAAAGAGAAAAAACATGCGACTCTCCTCTTGACAAATGGGTGTCCTGTCTTTTTTGACACCTTCCACGTGGTAACCTTAAGAAACACTTTCAAACCATATCCAATTACCATATTACCCTCAACCCCTATCCTAGCCGTTACACTCTTTTTAACCCCCAAACCACTTAGGGTCATTTCCGTAAAATCACCCCCACACACACCCACACTCTTCTTCTCTCTTCTTTCCCTATAGTTTTCCCCTCCTTCTTCACTCAAAATCTCTCTCTCTCTATCAAACAAATCATAACCACTCTGTGAGACACACACGATCTTTTCCTCTCTCTCTCTCTCCTAGGGTTAGGGTTTTTTGCGGTGGCTATGGCTTCGTCGTCGTCTGATCCTGGATTGAAATCGGAAGCCGGCGGCGGTGGTGGCGGTGCTGGAAGCAGCGGAGAGGCGGCGATGGTTGCGAAAGACGAGCTGTTTGTGTACAGAGGAGGATTGAAGAAAGCGAAGAAAGAGCGAGGATGTACGGCGAAAGAGCGCATCAGCAAAATGCCTCCCTGTGCCGCCGGTAAACGCAGCTCCATCTACCGCGGCGTCACCAGGTACTCTCTCTCTCTCTCGTCGCAAATTTTCTTTCTTTCTTCGTGTTCATGTTGATGTTGATGTTAATTTTCTAAATTTTCAAATTAAAGGCATAGATGGACTGGTCGATATGAAGCTCATCTTTGGGACAAAAGCACTTGGAATCAAAATCAGAATAAGAAAGGAAAACAAGGTCTCTCTCTCTCTCTCTCGCTTTGTATTTAGGGAAAATCTTGTTACACACTCGCAATTGCACACTCTGATTTCACAATTTTAACTGAAATCGGTTTTCAAAACATGATTTCAAAAAGGGAGTGTGTTATGGAGTGTGGAATAGCGAGCGCGTGATAATCACTATATTTATTTGATTATTGGTTTTTTTTTTTTTGTGTTGCTGACTTGTTTTTTGATTTTCTGTCACTGTGCATGAAAATGAAATGATTGGTACCTAAAAATCAAAATTCCAGTATACTTGGGTGAGTTTATTGCTGCCTTTAATTGAAATTTTCCTTTCTTAATCATAGACTTGGTAATAAATGTGTCAATCTATGTGATAATATTAAATTAATGTAATGGTTAAATTATGTTTTGTGTGATATAGGGGCATATGATGAGGAAGAGGCTGCTGCTAGAGCTTATGATCTTGCTGCCTTAAAATACTGGGGCCCTGGCACTCTCATTAATTTCCCTGTCAGTATTTTCATCGCTACTAACTTCTTTTGGGTCACTGATTCTGATATTCACTTACCCATCAGCTTGATTCTGTTATTTTTAATGAGTTGATATATATACTTTTCATCCCTCATATTTGGTTAAAATTCGATTTTGATCGTTCAAAATATAAAGCTGTAATTTTCTCCTTAAAATACTTAACACCAAATTGGAAATATAATCCTAGAGCTATACCCTTATAACATGGAGCTAACCTGTGCTTTATTTGTGACAAGTCTCTTATCTCTTGTGTGATTAGCACATCGTTAACTTTAATCAGCTTTGATGATGTCACAAGTTCCAACATCATCAATTGGGAACGAGTCAAAGAAAATGAGCTTTCTTCCACATGCAATTTTTTTAATCATAACCAAAAGGAAAGACACAATTGATAACTTTCAAATTCTTTGGGGTACTAAATTGCAACTTTATTGAATTTGAAAATTTTCAAGGATGAAGTGTATTTTAGCCATGAATTTGTTATTTAAAGAAAGCCCCCCCCCCCAAAACATATTCCTTTTGGGTTATATGAATTTTTTCCATATTCAATCATCCGATTCTGTCTATATGACTTGGACACGTGTGATGCAGGTTACTGATTATACAAGAGATCTTGAGGAGATGCAGAATGTCTCAAGAGAAGAATACCTTGCATCTCTGCGGAGGTGTGTGTATGTACTTTCTGAATACATTTTGTTAACTCACCCTGTGTGTATTTTGCTTATATTTGATTCCATCCGCAGAAAGAGCAGTGGTTTTTCAAGAGGAATTTCTAAATATCGTGGGCTTTCCAGGTATATTTTTATTTGAATGGAAATTACATTTATGTGAGATACGTAGCATTTTCTATTGATGTTCCAGAGGATCAGTTAGTACATGATAATGTTTTTCCCAAGGAATGGCGATTTGGAAAACATAAGGAACATAATGTAAAAACCATTCTTTTACACTTCCTTATTCCCTAGGGAGTTCTAGGAACCTTGCTCTCTCTCTAACTGATTTTCATTGCATGGAGAAACCACTTGTGATCGTTTATTACCAAGCTTGACAACATGATAACATATGTTATACACTTCCAGTTGAATATACTTCACCGTAATTTGACAAGAAAAGAAAAAAGGAATTTCTTTATTATCTTTATTGACTTTTTTTTTTTTTTTTAAATCTTACCAGTAGGATATTTTCTAGAAAAATGCAAATAGAATTACAATTAATGATCTGTATGCTACTCAGTGCAGAATGAATAAATCACTAATCTGTTTGTGTAGTTCTGTTCTGTTCCATTTGGCAGATGATTGAAGTATTATTGGATCTGTACTGATACTATGGTTTTGCTTTCTGTTCTATACTTGGTGCTATCACAAGCAGTCGTTGGGAGCCATTTGGTCGCATGGGTGCATCTGAGTACTTCAACAGTACAAATTATAGTAAGTTCTGATGAAATTTATGTTCAAGAATCATTTATTTGAGACTTCTACAAATTCACATAATCCTTCAGTAAAACATCTTTTGCCTACAACTTGTTAAATATAAGCTTCTCATGCTTCCTCCTGAAGCACTACCAACTATTTAACTGTTCTATCATCTATAAAGGTACAGGCGATGATCCAGCAGCAGAAAGTGAATATTTGGGCAATTTCTGTAGTGAAAGGAAGATTGATTTGACAAGTTACATCAAGTGGTGGGGGCCCAACAAAACTCGTCAATCAGATGCTGCGTTAAAATCATCAGAAGAAACAAAGCATGCTGGAGATATTGGTGTAGAACTAAAAACATTGGAGTTGGCAGTTCAGCCTACTGAACCATACCAGATGCCATGTTTGGGCATGTCCAATGAAATGAGAAAACGTAAAAGTTCTACTGTCTCTGCTTTGAGCATTTTGTCACGGTCAGCTGCCTACAAGAGCATGGAAGAGAAAGCATCAAAAAAGCCAGAAAACAGCATTGATAATGATGAAAATGAAGACAAAAATACTATCAACAAGGTGGACTATGGCAAGGCAGTTGAGAAATCCACAAGTCATGATGTTGCGAGTGAGAGACTAGGAGTTGCACTAGGAATGAGTGGGGGAATGTCTCTTCAGAGAAATGTGTACCCGCTGACTCCTTACTTATCTGCACCGCTATTGACCAACTACAATACTGTTGATCCCTTAGCAGATCCCATTCTCTGGACGTCTCTTGTTCCTGTTCTTCCGAGTGGACTTGCTCGTACAGCTGAGGTTGGTATATTTCCCATCAGAGCTTTGATTTCTTAGGTAGGACTGAAGAAAATGAATGATTTGTCCTCACCCCAAAAAAAATCCGTCTCCCAAAAAAATAAAAAATAAAAAATAAAAAGACAATGCTATAAGCTTTGAAGCATTCTTGTTAAAATCATTATCTATAATTTCTGACAAGTGAGATTGATGCTAAAAAGTAAAAGTTGACAGGAGATGAGTTTGTGCATCTCCTTTATAAGCCATGTGATGCCACTACATTGTGCATTTAAAGCATTATCTAACAATAATGCGATGGCAGGGACAATAACTGATTCATCACTTATTTGAAAACAATTGTAATATTTCCCCTCCAGCCCCAGGTGATTCTTAATGGTAAGATGGCATATAAGGGAGATCTCTTCCCTAATTCATTTCCTGTACCCATTTACCCCATATAAAACTTACGGATTGCAATGCAGGTTACAAAGACTGAGACCAGTTCAACTTATACGTTCTTCCATGCGGACGAATGATATCACATTCCCTTTTTATCTACAATTGGTTCAAAGGTGGAAAACTGCTTCTATCGGGAAGGGTTTAGCGCTGCATTATGTGTAACAAACATCGCCGGAAGAGTCTGGAGAGCTTAGTAGGGCCTTAAAAAAGATGAGAATTTTACTTGTTTTTTGTGGGCTTGTATTTACATCAGATCTAGATATAGAGGGGAAGCTATAAATGTGTCTTTATATATGTAGAAATTTTGATATATCCAATATGATCATGTATATTAGGATTGCACTGAAAGAGTTGAATGATGATATGTTCTTGTTGTAAAGAAAAAGCTGTCTGTTCTGAATATGATAAGCTCTGTAACATTGTAGTTTTAACATGCACAAATTGGGGTCTCTGCAAATGCTGATGGCTTCTTTTCTGATTGACATCTCAAACGCAGTAGCTTTGTTCACAATTAATCAAGATTTTTTACTATATGATTGACAAATTGGCCTATCAAATAATAATAGCTTAATTTTTGGTTAATAGGTCAGACACTATGTATTTATCTCCTTGTTCGCACGGTAACTTAATTGTTTTCAAAAGATTATATTACTCGGTGTAATGCATTTTATTTTATTATTAGTCTTTCATTTTCTGGGACTTATACAGTATAAACAACTTAATTCCTTGACAAAAAGGGAAATGGCAACACTTTTTGGTTCTTGGAAAACCGAAAATGCTGCACTTTTTGGGGTTGCAAGAAACAAAAATGGCAGCACCTTTTTGGAGTTGTAAGAACCACATACGGCTTTCTGTATTTTTCTACCACATCAGCCACACTATTTTTGATACTTTAGCTTGCTAAAATAATTTTAACTGTGCCACAAAATTATAAGCCAATAAAAATAATAATCGTCTTTTAACAATATTTTCACAATTTGCTCCTCCACCTTCCTAAATTATTAAGAGAGAATTCTATGCCAAGTTCAAATAAGCATTTATTTATCATATGAAAACTTGAGCAATTTTTCACCTTTGACTCCTTAACCTTACCTACCATGAAGATGGGTTAAATAAGCATCATATTTCTCTTCGACAGGCTTTGCATCTCGAAAATAAACCATTTCCTATATTGCAGGCCAAGTTTTTCATTGATGTTTTAAGCCGACTGAAGTGGTACTCTTTATCTATGTAACCCATATGAGTCTTAGCCCATTGATGTGTTTTATGGCCATTGACAATCCATTGTTTTTCAATTATTAAATTTTCTATGATTGACAAAATATATGTTTCAATTGGAAAATTCTTAGATACTTCTGAAGCACGAAAAAATGTACTTTCTCCTTTCACATTCATGGTGGAGTCTACCATGAATTTAATAAGTAGACCTCACCATGAATGTCAAAGGAGGGGACACCATTCTTCATACTACAGGAATAACTAAAAATTACTTGTTTCAATTACACAATCAAATTAATGATGCAAATAGAGAATTAAAGAATTCAATTAAATCCTCCTTGATTACATGCTTTATGCGAGGTAGTAGACTAGATGTCATGCACATTTATATATTCACATGAGAAGAAAAAGTTCGCTTTAGATAAATGGGAACAATTATTTATTTAGAGTGAAGTGTTTTTTCACCCCAAGAATTCCTAGAAGGAGGAGGGGAATTTTTTCAAAAAGAAAAATTTTAAAAAGGAATTTTGTAAATAGTAATGTGGTTGCACGATTTTCCTGGCCCAACTTATGTTGATCAGGCCCTGGCCCAAAGCGCAACCCACAATAATTGTTTGTAGAGGATGGGTCAAAGAACTTGGCTTCAGTGAACTGGTTCGGTCTTATGCATGGGCAGTGGTTTGCAAAAGGAAAATAGAAAAACACCAGAATGGATCATTCTCAAGTCTGATTTTATTTCTTTTTTTGTTCCTGATACAGTTCTCCCGTCCCCTTCTTTGAGGGACTTCACTACATTATATATTCTTCTTCTTTTCATCTCAGCCTTACACCTGTTAATCATCCAGGCATCCACTTGAGCACCTGTCCCATCAGACGCCCTCATCAGACCCTTTGTGAGTTGCAGAGGCCAAGGCGGTACTGTTCAGGAGTCTTTTCCTCATTAATGCGGCCAAGAGGGTGGTTGGGGCACAATTAATGTGGTGGTAGCCTTCCGTGAGATATTTTGAATTTAATTCGTTTTATATGTTGGGAAGATGAGCTGAGATGGCTGGGGCAAGTTTCTCGTCTGGGCTTCGCGATGTCCGAGGAGGAATTACTCCTCGGACAGGTTTCCTTGACGCCAGTGGGGCTGAACAGCGCTTCATATGAGGCTTTTCGTTGGTCAGGACGCTCCTCGGACGGGCCTGAGCTTGGAATAGCCCATCATTTTTGGGCCGGGCCCCACAATAGCCCCTCAAAACTCCGGTTTTTACCTCCCTCCGAGGGGAAAGGCGGGGTTTTGATGTTTGTGAGTGGAGGGAAATAAGGAGATCGTGGGGCGCGCGTGCGGACCGTTACTTTTGACGCGCTACAATTTACGAGACGTGGCCATTAACTTCTGGAGGCGTTATGTTCCCTTCATCCAACGGCTTGGCGTGGATCGAACGGCCATCGTTTCTTCCCGTATTTCTAGGCGGGGATGATCTTTTCTCTCTCCTCCCGGCTATATAAGACGTCAGAGGGGTTCAGTTCCTTCTTTCATTTGCATTTCACCAACCTCCAAGGATTCCAGAGCATTCCACCGAACCCTAGAGATACACGAACACTTGCGTCCGTTACGCCGCTGTAGCCGTTTTGGTGAAGCGTTTCGTCCAAGAGAGATTTCCAGGCCTCCCCTTGAGCGTTTTGTGAAGGTACCAGTGCATTTCGCTTTTCTCTCCGTTTCAATTCCCTCCTCGGACTCTACTTTTCTTTTCAGTCTTTACTTTCGTTTCCCCCTTTCAGTTCAGATGGGTAGATTCGAAAAATTAGTTAAAACTCCAGCCGCCATGGAGGCCTTTAGGGCTAAATATCACATTCCCCCTGGGGTTGGGCTGCGGTACTGTCCTCTGGAAGGAGTATTGACAGATAGGATGTTGGGAGAAGTCGTCATCCCCATGATTGCTTTCATAGAGGGAGGGATGACACTTCCCATGCGTAGGATCACAAGGGACTACCTGTTCAACCATAGGTTGACGCCGTATCAGTGTGCCCCAAATATGTTCAAGATACTAGGTTGTGTAGATGTCTTAAACGAGCGGATGAATCTAGGCCTCACTTGACACGATGTGGCTTATTTGTACGAATGCCACCGCCTCGGGGATGATGGGTATTATCTTAAATCCCGGAACGAGGACGTTAGGTTGATCTCTTGTCTTCCAGTTTCCAATAAGACCGTGAAGAATGACTTCCTCATTGCTTCTGGGGAGTGGTCCGACGGTATTCATTGTCCGACTCGGACAGGAAACCCAGGTGCGACGCTCTTAGGATTGATCCTTTTTGGGGAAAGGATTTAGTGTTGAGGGGTTATTTTTCTTGCTTTCTTTGTAATTGAAAAACTTCATGGTGTAACCTCACTTTTCTTGGTTTGTTTGCAGACAAGAGTCACGTTGCTCCTCGGATTGGCCTTGTGAACGTGCCAGCGCTGAACTATCTTCTCAGGTCGGAGATTTACGTCGCCCATGACGGACAGTTGCGCGCGGCCCATTTGGTTTTGGGCTACCAACCTCTGAGCAGCGCTTTTCAGGCGATCGGTCACGCTATAAGGGCTGGCAGTCCGAGGTTAGCTAGAATTGACGTATCCCTGGACGGATTCCTAGCTGACCACGATTTGCCACCAGTTGTGTTACCAGGTGTCAGAAATCCCTATTTGGCAGAGCAGCTACCTCCGGTAAACGAGCCCGGTGCTGCTGTTTTGGTTGAAGAAGGGACTAAATCATCTCGTCTTTCCCTTGAAGAAGAGATAGATAAGTTTTACTTCGAGGAGGAAATTCAGCAAAACCCCTTGGTGGAGTCTTCTAATCCCGAAGTAGAGCAGGACCAACATTCCGCAGTTGGTGTTCCCTCAATCGTTATCTGCTCGGACGATACTTCAGACGAAGAGGTAGAGCCCATGGCAGGAAAGGGAAAGTCTCTAAAGGAGCTGATGACCTCTCGGGGGAAAGGTCAGTCATCAAAGGTTCAGCCATCGAAGGGACCAAGTCCATCAAAGGCCAAAACCCTTCCCCCTGTGGTCCCCCAGGGCGTCTCGAACCCTGGCCTGAAGGTTATCCCGGACCTGAAGAAGAAGAGGCCGGTGGACACGCCTGAGGAAGGCGAGGTGGCTGTCCAGCCGACCAAGCAGCAGAAAACCACACGGGTGCCAAGGAGCAGAAGGGGCACCTCTTCGGACAGCAGGGATGAGGGGAACCTTGCTGAAGTGCGCACTTCCCCTCGTCCATGGGACCCAAAGTTGGAGCTGGATGGGCTCGCCATTCCTTACACTGCTTCAGTCCGAGAGTATAATCGTGGCCGGGCAGGGTACGTGGCGGAGGCCTTAGAGCAGCCCCTACTTCTTCCTCGGGACATGGAGGCCTACAGGCGGTGCACTCAGTCCGAGCTCTTCCTATCCCTTAAAAGGGATCTCGCGCTGGTAAGTAATCCTTTTACTGCTTTGTCCATTTACTTGCTCCTGTTAGATTATATATTTTCCTTTTAAGGACACTCTTGTTTTGTCTGCAGATTACTCAGCAGGTCTTCGTGGCTGAGGAGTTTTGCCGTAATAGCCGCAATCTGGCTGAGGCTGAGACCCAGGCTCGGACAGAGGTGGAGAAAGCCTTGGGGTCCCTCAAGCATGATCACACTAAACTCACGGCTGAGTTCAAGGATTCGGAGAACCGACGTAAAAGTGCAGAGGCTGGCTTGAAGAGTGCCGAGGATCAGGCGGAGGACCAGCGCAAACAACTGTACACGGCTCAGCTTGACCTTAACACCGAGAGGCAGGCAGTGCAGGACCTCAAAACTGCCCTGCAAAAGGTGGAGGACGAGCTGAGGCTGGCAAGGGAGGAGGCCCAGCTGATCCGAGAGGCCACAGAGGCTGAGAAGAATGCTGCTCGCCAGCTCGGGGCCGAAGAGACTGAGGCCAGGCTGTCCGAGGAGATCCCTGAGGTATGCAGGGAGTACTGCGACATTTCATGGGCCCATGCTCTCGACGCTGCAGGAGTTCCTGCGGATTCGGCACTAAGATTGCCCGAGAGCATCTTCTATCCTCCGGAGATCCGAGCTAGACCTGATGAAGCTCAAGTCGCTTCGGAGCAAGACCTGGCGGTGCCTGATGCCGTCCTTGTGCCTGATGTGGCTAAGGATCCCGCCACAGACTCTACCATTGAGGTTCCTCCTCCTCAGCCCGAGCAGAAAGAAGATTCTCCCGCTAAGGCTTAGCACCCTTTTTTTTTTTTTTTTTTTTTTTTTGAGAGTTGTCTTGTTTTTTCATTCTTTTGTAAGGACCTCTCCTTTTAATGTACTCGGAATATTAATATGAAATGCTCGTTTTGCTTACTAAGAATGTATGTCAATAGTGCTCTTTTTTTTTTTTTAAACATTTGCAACGAGCTAGATACAGGCAAACGGTGAGAATGAAAATGGGTTTTTGGGTTGCTCATTTGAGGGTCGCGATGGTGCTAGACTGTGCGCATGTATTAAAAGTGATTTCCTTTAAGTAACAATCTCTCAATCTATCACAAGTAATAATCTCCCCAAAAGTCTGTGGTCCGAGGAGCCAGGCAGGACTTAGGTTCTGCTTAAAACTATGACTTGTCATGAGTAATAATTTCCCCTAGAGTCTGTGGTCCGAGGAGCCATGCAGGACTTAGGTTCTGTTTAAAACTATGAGCTGCCATGAGTAATAACTTCCCCAAAAGTCTGTGGTCCGAGGAGCCATGCAGGACTTTGGTTATATTTAAAACTTATAAATAGTTGGCTTAAGTAACAATTTCCCCCAAGTCTGTGGTCCGAGAAGCCATGCAGGACTTGGGTTCTGTTTAAAACTTATAAATAATCGGCTTAAGTGTTAATTTCCCCCAAGTCTGTGGTCCGAAGAGCCATGCAGGACTTGGGTTCTGTTTAAAACTTATAAATAATTGTAATGTAGACTGGCAAGCGGCAAATAGTCATGAAAGAGAACATACGCTAAGCCATTCTTATTAATAATAATACCTCCTGAGGTTATTTACATTCCATGGTCGAGGTACAGCTTTTTCATCCAAATCTTCTAGGTAGTAGGCGCCTATTCCGGCCACGGATGTGACACGGTATGGTCCCTCCCAATTGGGCCCCAACTTGCCCCAAGAGGGGTTCTTTGCGCTGCCAAGAATCTTCCTCATCACGAGATCACCTGGACCCAGAGGCCGCAGTTTGACGTTAGCATCATACCCTTATCTTAACTTCTGGTGATAATAGGCCATGTGAATCGTGGCCTTTTCCCTTCTTTCCTCGGCTAGCTCCAGACTTCTTCCTAGCAACTCATCGTTATCACTTGGGGTAAACGAGCTAGACCTCAACGTGGGGAAATTGTTCTCGATCGGGAGTACAGCCTCAGCCCCGTAAGTCATTGAGAAGGGGGTCTCACCGGTGGAACGCCGCGGCGTTGTCCGATAGGTCCATAAGACGTGTGGTAGTTCTTCTACCCATCTCCCCTTTGACTCATCCAATCTTTTCTTCAATCCGTTCACTATGACCTTGTTTACGGCCTCGACTTGCCCATTTCCTTGGGGGTATGCGGGGGTGGAATATCGATTAATGATCCCAAACTCACGGCAATACTCCCTAAAATTCTTGCTGTCAAACTGAAGACCATTGTCGGAAATGAGTGTTCTCGGAGTTCCGAAGCGGGTGATAATGTTCTTCCAGATGAATTTATGGGCGTCCACGTCCTGGATGTTGGCCAAAGGCTCAGCCTCCACCCATTTAGTGAAATAATCGGTTCCGACTATTATGTATCGCTTGTTCCCCACAGCCTTGGGGAAAGGTCCGACAATATCAAGACCCCATTGCGCGAACTGCCACGGACTGGAGAGTGGGTTGAGAACCCCTCCGGGTTGATGGATATTCGGCGCAAATCTTTGGCACTGATCGCACTTCTTGGCATATTCCTGGGCCTGTCTCTGCATGTTCGGCCACCAGTATCCTTGAGTGAGTGCCCTGTGCGCCAGTGATCTTCCTCCGGTGTGACTTCCACATACTCCCTCATGCAACTCTTCAAGAAGAGACTCGGACTCTTCTGGATGTACGGAGAGCAGGTACGGTCCAGAGTAGGAACGCCGATAAAGTTTGCGATCCTCCGATACCCAAAAACGAGGAGCATTTCTACGTATCTTCTCGGCTTCTAGTCTTTCTTCCGGTAGGATCTCATCTTGGAGGAAATTCCTTAGGGGGTCTATCCAACTGGGGCTCTGTCTTATCTGATGGACTTGGGTCGGGTTTCCACTGATGGGACTGGCCTTAACTAGATCTTCGACTAGGATCACTCGTGGCAAATTACGTGCCGAGGACGTGGCAAGAGTGGCCAGCGAGTCTGCATGAGTGTTTACGCTCCTGGAGATGTGCGTTAGACTGAAGGATTCAAAGCTCTCCTGTAGCTGTTTGACTTGTCCCAGATACTCTTGCATCCTAGTATCTCGAGCTTCCAGCTCTCCCATCACTTGTCCGACCACCAATCTGGAGTCCGAGAAGGCTTCTATTACTCTTCCACCCAGCCTTTGAATCATTGCCATTCCTTGAAGTAAGGCTTCGTATTCGGCTTCATTGTTCGTAGCCGAGAATCCGAGTCTTAATGACTTTTCAATGACAGCGCCGTCTGGCGATATTAAAACTATCCCAACTTCTGATCCTCTCTGGTTGGCCGCACCATCCACGTAGAACTTCCAATGCATGGTTCCCCCGGCCGAAATCGCGTCGACCAGTTTTCCGCACAGGTCTTTCTTCTCGGTCACCGTTTCTATAGAGGGCTCAGCGAACTCTGCTACCAAGTCCGCGAGGACCTGTCCTTTGACGGAGGGTCTGGGCATATATTTAATATCAAAAGCCCCTAGAAGAGCACTCCACATGGCGATCCTTCCTGTGTAGTCAGCACTTCGAAGCACGGCTCGAAGTGGAAGCTGAGTCAGGACGATAACCGTGTGCGCCTGAAAGTAATGAGGAAGCTTCCGGGTTGCATGCACTATCGCCAAAATTGCCTTCTCTAAGGGTAGGTATCGCACCTCGGCTTCATGTAGTGACTTGCTCACATAGTACACCGGTCGCTGCACCCCATTATCATCCCGTATTAATACCAGGCTTACGGCGTGGGAAGCTACGGCGATGTAGGCAAACAGCACCTCGTCTGCCTCCGGACTGGACATGATGGGTGGTCGGGACAGGTAGTCCTTAAGCTGCTGGAAAGCCTGAACGCAATCCTCCGACCATTTAAACTCTTTCCACTTGTTTATCAGGAGGTAAAAAGGTCGACATCGATCCGCCGATCGTGATATGAACCGGCTTAATGCCGCAATCATGCCAGTGAGCTTCTGCACTTCCTTCGGGTTCCGAGGAGTCTGTAGATTGTTAATGGCCTTGATTTGGTCTGGACTTACTTCTATCCCTCTATGGGTGACCATGTACCCTAGGAATTTCCCAGACCCGACCCCGAATGAACATTTGGAGGCATTCAGCCGCAACCTGTGCTCCCTTAAGATGGCGAAGACTGTTCCAAGGTCGTGCACGTGCTCGGACACCCTTTTACTCTTCACAACCATATCATCTATATACACCTCAATGATCTTGCCCATTTGCGGCTCGAACATCCGAGTCATCATCCTTTGGTAGGTTGAGCCCGCGTTCTTTAGCCCGAATGGCATCACCTTATAATGATAATTTCCGATGGGCGTCATGAAAGCCGTTTTCTCTTGGTCCTCTAGCGCAAGGGGTATCTGATGATAGCCCTGGAAGGCGTCCAGGAAGCTCATTCGAGGGTGTCCCACGGTTGCGTCCACCAATCGATCAATTTTAGGTAGGGGGAATGGGTCCTTGGTGCACGCCTTGTTCAGGTCCGTGAAGTCCACGCAGACCCTCCACTTCCCCGTCTTTTTCTTCACCACCACTGTGTTCGCCAACCATTCAGGATAAAAGACCTCTTTGATAGCCCCTGCTCTTTTCAACTTGGCCACTTCGTCTCTCACGGCACAAGCGTGTTCCTTTGAAGGGCGTCGGGGTGGTTGCTTCCTCGGAGTGGAAGAGGGGTTGACGTTCAGGTGGTGGCAGATGAGGCTGGGATCAACTCCAGGGGCATCGTAGGCGTCCCAAACGAATACGTCGACATTTTCTCTGAGAAATCTGACCAGTTCCTTCTTTTCCTGAGAGGGCAATTCAGAGCCGACCTGAAAGAACTTCTCTGGGTCGTTGCTGACAGCAACCTTATCCAAACCTTCACACCTTATCTCCTCGGCCAGCCCCTCGTCTTACTTTGCCGAGGAGGCTGGTTGCTATAAGCCCTTTGGGGCCGAGGTCTCGTCCAAGGGCCGATGTAAAATGGCGGCCACCACACACTTCCTGGCCACGGCCTGATCTCCTCGGATCTCTTCCACTCGTCCTCTGGATGGGTATTTCACTTTCTGGTGAAGTGTGGAGGTCACGGCCTCTAGGCTGTGGATCCATGGCCTTGCGACTATCGCGGTGTAGGGTGAATAAGCGTCGACCACGATGAAATTCACCTGCACCACTTCCGCCCCGGTCTGTATGGGCAGTCGGATTTGCCCCTTTGGCGTTACAAGCTTCCCCTCGAAGCTGAGGAGGGGGGAGTCGTAAGCTGTCAAGTCTTCTGGCTTCAGATTCAGCCCCTTGTATAGGTCGGGGTACATTATCTCCACCGCACTTCCGGAGTCTACTAATACCCTTTTCACATCGAAACCCCCAATCCGCAAGGTGACCACCAAGGCGTCATCGTGAGGTTGAATTGTTCCTCCCTTATCCTCATCCGAGAATCCCAGTATCAAAGAGCTTCCCTTTTTTATCCTTTTGGGTTCCCTTTGTCTGCCCTCGGAGGGAAGATGGTCCACGGCTAACACCTTGGGGATAGGTGGCCCAGTTCTTCCTGGTGCAGCGAGGATGACATGTATCGTCCCAGTGGGGGGTCTTAAAGACACGTCCCTTCGAGGTTCTTGTGTCGCCTAGCCGGGATGGCCGCTCGATGGGTGCAGCAGGTGACGTAGCTTTCCTTCTCGGACCAATTGATCCAGGTGATTCCACAAATTCCTGCAATCCTCAGTAGTATGCCCGTGGTCCTGGTGATATTGGCAATACAAGTTCTGATTACGATTGGCAGGGTTCCCAGCCATCTTTCCCGGCCATCTGAAATAGGGTTCATCCCTTACTTTCTCCAGTACTTGTTGTACCGGCTCCCTGAATACGGCATTCACTGTTTGTGGGTTGCTCTGCCCAGCCTGTCGCGGAAAATCTCTTCTCGGTTGACCAGGATTGTGACGTTCCGTCCTGAAATCATTTGCTTTAGGGGGGACAACCTTCTCCTTTCCCTTCCCTTGCAGCTGATCCTCCTCCACCCTTTTGTACTTGTCGATCCTATCCATTAGCTGTTGGACGTCAGTAACTGGCTTTCCAGTGAGGGATTTCCTCAAGCCATGCCAGGTAGGGAGGCCGCTTTTGAACGTGCTGATAGCAACGTTATCATGGTTGTCGTCTAAATCGTTATATACTTCCCAATACCTATCCGAGTATGCTTTCAGAGTTTCTCCTTCATGCATGGACAAGGACAGTAGCGAACTGAGCGGCCGAGGGACTCTGGTGTTTGTAATAAAACGGGAGCAAAAAGCTTGAGTGAGCTGCTTGTAGGAGCCTACTGAGTTTGTCCTCAGGCTGTTGAACCACCTCATTGCCATCGATCCCAAGCTGGACGGGAAGATCTTGCACATTAGGGCTTCGTTTTGCGAATAGATCGCCATTTTCTGGTTGAACTGGCTCACGTGCTCTACCGGGTCTGTTCTGCCGGTATAGATGACGAATACCGGTTGGTTGAAGCGTCTTGGCAGCTTAGCCCCTTCGATTTTACTCGTGAAGGGTGACCTTGAGATCTGATCCAACGCCTTCTTCATGGCATCGCTCCCCGAACCTTTGCTGGATGGGTTCTCATACTTCCGTACTGGGCGTGGTTCCTTTACGTAAGAAAAAGTCTCCCTTGGGGGGGTCCTTGACCTTCGTTTGTAGCTCATGTCCTTCGCATTAGAAGACTCGCTTGAGTCAGAGGGATATCGTCTTCGCTGTACACGTCGTAGCTTCCTTTTTAGGTCATCTATCTCTCGCTGCATGGCCTGGTGACTATTTCGCCTCTGAGACACGTGGCTTCCTATCTCTGTGTGACTCTGACTCGTCCGGGTGGTATGCGCACTCCCCTCATGATTCCCCCTGCCGCCCGGGTTGGTTGGGTTATTTGCCTCTAAGACTCGGCGGGTTGTGTTCGTTGGGAGTTAGCTTGGTGAGGATCCTCCTGGTGTGGATCTAGTTCTTCCATGCTCGACTGTTGTACTAGCTGATGCCCTAGCTCTTCCCACAGACGGCGCCAATTGTGGTTGCACGATTTTCCTGGCCCAACTTATGTTGATCAGGCCCTGGCCCAAAGCGCAACCCACAATAATTGTTTGTAGAGGATGGGTCAAAGAACTTGGCTTCAGTGAACTGGTTCGGTCTTATGCATGGGCAGTGGTTTGCAAAAGGAAAATAGAAAAACACCAGAATGGATCATTCTCAAGTCTGATTTTATTTCTTTTTTTGTTCCTGATACAGTTCTCCCGTCCCCTTCTTTGAGGGACTTCACTACATTATATATTCTTCTTCTTTTCATCTCAGCCTTACACCTGTTAATCATCCAGGCATCCACTTGAGCACCTGTCCCATCAGACGCCCTCATCAGACCCTTTGTGAGTTGCAGAGGCCAAGGCGGTACTGTTCAGGAGTCTTTTCCTCATTAATGCGGCCAAGAGGGTGGTTGGGGCACAATTAATGTGGTGGTAGCCTTCCGTGAGATATTTTGAATTTAATTCGTTTTATATGTTGGGAAGATGAGCTGAGATGGCTGGGGCAAGTTTCTCGTCTGGGCTTCGCGATGTCCGAGGAGGAATTACTCCTCGGACAGGTTTCCTTGACGCCAGTGGGGCTGAACAGCGCTTCATATGAGGCTTTTCGTTGGTCAGGACGCTCCTCGGACGGGCCTGAGCTTGGAATAGCCCATCATTTTTGGGCCGGGCCCCACAAGTAATAAAGCAAAGAGTACTTGAGTTGCATGATATTTATTCAAACTAGTCACAAACTCACGCAATGCGTAAGGATAAATAATTATTTTGTATTGTAATGTAATGTATAATTTTTTTTTTTGAAGATAATTTGTTCTTCCTAAAAATTAAAAAATTTCTATTTGGTTCAATTAGATTTACTTTGATCCCATTCGGTCCAATTAGGTCTAATTTGGTCTAATTTGTTCCACTCAATTTAATTCGGTCCACTCAGTTAATTTCGGTCCCTTTTGAATTCATTTTAGACTAATCGGGCCTTAAATTGATTTTTTTTTTTTTTGGTAGGTTTTCTTTTCAATTTTAGCTCAAAAATGCTTTTTTTTCTCTTCATTTTTGGGTTGAAAAGTATGAAATTTTATTATATTTGAGCTAAACTCTTTAGTTTTGAGTTAAAATATACAAAGAAAATACTAAAATTTAACATTAGAAAGGTTGTAAATGTTGATTTAGTTGAAGCAATAGAGTTTAAGGTAAAAACTAAAAACTAAAAAGTGAAAGAGTGAAATTGAGCAACTAGATAACTTGACTTCGAATAGAGTTTAATCCAGATTTTTTTCCTTGATTTTTTTGCCAAATATCGTCCCTTTCTTTCATTTATAGCACTAAAAATGATCTATTTCTTTCACCGATTTTTTCCCTCTGGCTATAAATCTGATTGATATTCGCATATACTTTGCATTGTGTAATAACATTAACATGTATAGGTTTTGGTGGAAATGCTGAAATTGAACTAATTGGACCCCGTTTATACACTCTCAATTTCACTACAAAATGGAAAGGATTCAAATCCTTAGAAACATGTGCTATTTGCAGTAAAACACCCCATGTTTTTTCCAAAAACAAAAAACAATAATTAAAAAACAAAAACACCCCCATTCACAATAGCAGAAAAAATTAGAGTAAGATTTTTATTTTTATTTTTCCTCAAATCAAAGAGAGATTTTTGAGAAAACAATTAAATGATTCTTTGTTTTCCTGGGATTTGGAAGCTGAGACACGGCCAAATTGAGCTGAGCTTAGGCCCTGAGAGAGAAAGTAATATATGAGAGAGGAGTCCTTTTATTTTTTCAGTTGGGATTTATGTCATATTCTAATTTAGTGAGGGTATTTTTAGTAAAGTATACGAGCGAAATTGTAATTTTTCTTTTTAAAACTGCTCTTATTTCAAAATGCTTGCGCATTTTCTGTAACTTATTTCAAAATGATCACACATTTGCGTGGAATCCCCCCTTATTTTTTAAGTTACAAAAAATGAGAAAAACTAAAAAAACAAAAAGTATATGTAAAATGAGTTGGGTGTTAAAATAAAATATTTGATATTAGGTGTATTATAAAGTGAATAAATAAAGTGGTTTTTTGAGTCCTATGATCTTGGTATGATATAAGGGCCCATTTGAAAACAGAAGTCGACCGTTGGAGCCATTGCTTCAAAAGCCCTTTTCCCACAGGCTTCTCCTCAGAAATGAAATAGAGCACAAACAGAGATAGAGAGAGGAACAGTGAAGAGAGAGAGAGAGAAGCAAAACCAGATTGATTTCTCAGAGATTAAAAAAAAGAAGCAAAACAAGAATTAGTGATGGAAGCCGAGCAGTTGTTCCTGCACAACCAAGAGGTCCGTCACTACTAATCTCATATTCTTTTCCCTTTTTTCTTTTTTTGAAGAATTATTATTGATTTTTTCTTTGATATCCTATGTGGGTTGTGGTTGATCGTGTATAAATTCATGTAGATGCGTTTACTTTTGGATTCTTTGGTATTAGTTTTTGGGTTTTTAAAAACTTGGTTCAGTTCTGAGTTATGTGTTCATTGACAATTCTTTCAAATATTGTGTACTGTTTAATTTGTTTTTTGAATTTCTCTGTTTATTACTCTTCTTTATTTTTTAAATGGGCACAATTATTCATTAGAGTGAAGTGTTTGTTTTGCTGAGTAAAAAAGAGGGTCTCTAGTATGGACTAATCGATCTCACGTTATGTGACGGTAATATGTAATACTATGTGTATCACAGGGGTTTTGTTGGGACTATTGCTCAAAACACTCACAAAATGAAGCAATTTGTGGACTCTTACCATCAAACCACACCTCATGGTTGTAAGTAGAGAGGACTTGAGTAGCATGCCATTTATTCAAATATATGTAAATCTTTTGTATGTCTTTCTTCTTCTTTTTTGTTTTTGGGCATTTTCTTTAATCTTAGAAGGTGCCATTTGGGAGTACATAGGTTGCAAAATACCTTGTTTCTTTCCGCAGAAAATACCTTGTTCCAATCCTTGCCAATGGATCAATGAATCCAACATACATTTGTTTCAACATACATTTCTTTCTTTCCTATTTTCATTTGTGGCTTTCATGATCTCAACTCATCACACGATAGGCATTTCTCTCTATAAAGTTCTCTTTTCTATGGTTTGATTGACTTCCTATTTTTTTAAGACTAATTTTTCGTTCTTTTTTGGTTTTTTTTTTTTTTTTTTTGCTTTAATTTTTAAATACCTAAATATTAGATGAAGAAAGATGCAGTGATGGTATTTGTAAATGCATTTGTACCTAAATATATACGGTTTTATACATGCATTTATCAGCTTTGTTTTCTGATGGTATTTGCTTTGGAACTTTGAAAAAAAATATTAATCTAGAATATCCAAAACCATTATGGGTTTGCCTCTATTTTATCCAACACCATTATCTTTCCTTTCTCAAAAAAAAAATTATACATTAATTTACCATTTTACATTTTTCCCCTTAAATTATATATATTTTTTGGAGATAAAATGACCATATTTATTAAAATTTGAACCCTTTAAAAAAAAAAAAAAAAAAAAAAAAAAACACACACAGACACCTTTGTTAGTAAATACTATTTCAGCCGTACGATCTTGGTATGATCTAAGGGCCAGCATTTGAAAACAGGCTTTGGAGCCATTGCTTCAAAAGCCCTTTTTCCCATAGGCTTCTCCTCAGAAAAGAAACAGAGCACAAACAGAGACACAGAGAGAGAGAGAGAGAGACAGAGAGAGAAACAGAGAAGAGAGAGAGAGAGAGAGAAGCAAAACCCAGATAGACTTCTCAGAGATAATACAAAAAGAATTAGCGATGGAAGCCCGAGCAGTTGTTCCTGCACAAACAAGAGGTAATCTCATATTCTTTTCCTTTTTTTTCTTTTTTTGAAGGATTTTTTCTTTGATATCCCGTGTGGGTTGTGGTTGATCGTGTATAAATTCATGTAGATGCGTTTACTTTTGGATTCTTGGGATTAGTTTTTGGGTTTTTTAAAACTTGGTTTAGTTCTGATTTATGTGTTCATTGAAAATTCTTTCAAATATTGGGTATTGATTTTTGAGTTTATTTGTTTACTACTCTTCTTTATTTTTAATTTTTTGAGATTCTTTGTATAATCAAATCAGTTTTTTATTTTTATTTTTTATTTTTTTTTCCTGAGGTATTTATTGGAGTCTATCATTATAATTGTAACTGGGATTTCATTTTCCTAGATTGTCATATCTCATATTATTAATTTCTTCAAAGATTCTGTTATGGCCAAATGAAAGGTTAGGGACTGAATCTAAATAAGGGTTTTCCACATCATTAAATCTTTCTACTACTAGTTTTTTAGGGTTTTTATTTTTTTATTTTTTAAATGTGTTTATTTTTCTTCTTTTTCCCTAATTCTTATATGATACTAATATTCTTAATTAACTGTCAATGAAATTTCCCTTTTTTTTATCTGTTGGCAGTGTGGGTGTGTATGTGCCATCATGGATGTAAATGGTCCTTATCTCTGGGTGTTAATATTGTACCAACAAACTTATGAATAGCGCCCTTTCTAACTCCTGAATACACCGATGATGAGTTCCAGTATATCATGAAGGAAGTCATGTGTGTATTATATGCACTACTTGAATTTTATGTATTAAAAGTTATTTTGTTTCATTTTGATTAGAAAATAATGATTTTATCTTCAATTTTCTGATTGGGATGGGCAGGTATCTTCTGGGATTTCCCTACCCAATCTCTTGCCTGATTAGCTTTTCTGTGTTCAAGAAGGTTTGGTAATGATAATGATTGCCGTAATTGGCATAAAACTGACAACGCACCAAACTATCTGTGCATTTAGATAATTTATATATATTTTTTCTTCCTTGTTCCCACAATTCGAGTATGATGTGAGCTATTATCAGTCCTTTATTTTTTGAAGTCATCCCATTTAAAGTTTTTGATATTTTAGGAACAGAAAATAAAGGAAGGTCTCTACATGATGGGCCTAAAAGATAGGATATTCTGTCTTTCTTGGTTTATTACATATGCTTTGCAGGTAAATTTTGTTCTTTTTCCTTGATAGAATCATCAGAATTGTCCATTTTTCATTGAACATTCAAAGAATTCTGGAAATAGAATCTTTTCCTTCTCATTTCTATTGTGGGATTTTTTCACCTATTATGCTATTTTTGCAAACATATTAGTTATGTGATGGAAAATGAAACACATTATAGTTATGTGGCCTTATTTAGAACTCAGAGACTGGAGTTCCATCCATTGGAAACTTAAAATAAAATATAATCTTAAGTTTTTCTCCAAGAGGCTCAAGTTCCAAATGAAATCATGTAACTAATATGTTTCAATTTTAGTTGCATAATGTTTGCAAAATTTGCTTAACAGGCAAAAAAAACCTACTCAAATCCATTGGCTAAGCTTTTGGGTTAAGTGATATCCCAACATGCTATGTGAAGTCCTCACAAACAATCTCTTCATGGTGTTAAGCTTCAACTCGTACAAACTAAATCTCCTAACAAGTCGCATCAGAGCCAAGGTAGGTGGTTTGATTGGGCAAGTGGTTCATTAGTGGGTTCAGAAACATGGATCCTTTTATGCCACTGAACCCTTTACTGGGAGTGTAAGCGATGAGGGGTGGATAGCATTACATCTTACATGTTCCACACACTAATTGTTCCATAAGAACACCTGTATGAATTCCTGGACTTTAAGTGAGCACAATGTGAATTTTTAAGTATTTTATCACATTTTTGGTTGGAGGGGCATAATCCTTGCTCATCAGTTTCAGCTGCTTTGGATTCACTCTTCAAAATTTTCTTTTCTCCTCATTACACATCATTTAACCATATCAGATTTTTCTTTTCTCCCCATTTGCCTATTTTCAGATTATTTGTCCATACCTTTCTCCCTTCATTCTATTTGATGATTATTTGCTTGCAAGGCCAAGATTACTGGCAGAGTGGTTGGATGTACTTACATTTTTAATTTTTTTCCTGTTTGAATGGGGAAAATTACCCAAAGTCCTTGTAAAATCAGAATGTTATTATTATTAGCGGCATTATTAAGCTTATAGGACACTTCTGAAGTAGCTAACTCTATGCTCATGAGTTATGTGTATCCCTTCATTGATATGGACTTCATACACTATGTTTGAGCATGTATCTTTAAATTATAAAAATATAATGTAAAAAAGGGAAAACAAATCTTCTATATATATACATCATATATATATATATATATACATCATATATATATATATATAAGTTGCAATTCTCTACACCCTGTATCTTTATCAAAACAATATAGTTGTTTCTATGCCCAAGATCATAGCAAGAAAATATGGGAATCCTTTTTGGATCAATATTACAGTTTTATTGGATACCCAATTCTATGACCAGGTCAAATATAATTGCAGTAAGTATACCACTTGTACATGTTTATATTGTTCATTTAAATATGGTTAATGTTTTATTTTCTTGTATATATATATTTTTTTTCATTGAATTGGTTAATACTACTGAATTTTCCAATGTTAGCTATCTGGCATGCTCAATTTTCTTCTCATGATGTGTTTATCGACTCTAGAAGAGCTGTGGTGCCTACACTATGTTAATCTTAAGAGCTAGCGATTTAAGACAATCACTAATCAATCTATCCTGATTGGTTTTTGCATTATTCATTGGGAGCTAGGGTTGGATTTTTGTATGATTTTGTGATTAATTTGAATCTGTTTTACAGGATGACATATGAAAGACATTAGGTGTTTGCCCTCAAAATGACATTCTTTTGCAGAGTTGACTGTAAGTAAGAAACACATTTCGTTTTCCTTTCTTTGTGCGGTAAGATATTTGAATTCTAGTTGTTTATGATATATTCTTATATGTACTAGGTTTTTACGGTTAGATCTTTAAACTACTTGCATGGTAGTTATTATAGAAGATATGTGTCTTTTCATTTAGCTAGAGCTCATGCAATTAGTTAAATGCTAGGCACCTATCATTAGTATTCTTATTATTTTACTCAATTTTGCATGATTCATCTTCTTACTTATATTGGAAAAGAGGCTTCACAATCTTGTTTAGGATATTTTTTTTTTTTTTCATTAAGTAGTCTTTTTTGCAAAGTACACTTTATTCTTTTTAGTAGTTCTATTTGTTAAAGGAATTTTCTGGTATAGTGTAATACAGTAATGGCTTATGGTCTTGTTCCTAGACTGCAATGATTTTAAACCGGGTAGTTAACAGATTTGGTTAATAAATAGTTTCTACAATTTTCTTATATTTTAGAATCACTTAGGCCTACTAAGTTCTGAAAATTTGATTATTTACTTATAATATAGGGTCATGCCATTACATGGGGTCCTTTCTTTAGAAGAGTTGGTTTCAAGAAGACCTTTCATCATTTGTCAGATTCATGGCACTCAAATGGGGAAGAGTATAAGTGTCGCCATAAGTATTACTTATAAAGTTGTGATCATGATGTGATTTCTTTCTCACTTTGATTTTAATTTATTTTCTGTAATCCTGCTTCAAGGCCCTTTTTTTTTTTTCTTATCAAATTATTTTTTGTATGATTTTTGAACTCTGACTGAAACTCCTTCTGCTACCTTCGTAACCAATTTTTGTGAAATTTGTTTTAACAGTAATTGGTGACTTCAAAGTTTCTGCAGCTCCAACAAGTATTGGATGCACTCATTTTGTTTTCTTTTCAGCGAACTTATTCAACCTCTCAAAATATAGAAATTCCTTCAGTGCAGTCCTTTGGCAATGCCTCCTTGCTTATGTTGCCGCAGATGCAATTTAGCCCTTCAAACATAGGAACAGCTCCCATTCCAACTTGTGAATACACCGATGATGAGTTCCAGTATATCATTAAGGCAGTCATGGGTGTATAGTATGTACTTCTTGAATATTATGTATTAAAAGTTATCGCTATGTTTTATTTTGTTTCATATTGATCAGAGATTAATGATTTTATCTTTGATTTTCTGACTATCTTTGATCTTATCTTCTGGATTTCTCTACCCAATCTCTTGCCTGATTAGCTTTTCTGTGTTCAAGAAGGTTTGGTATTGATACTGATTGCTGTAATTGGCATAAAACTGACAATGCACCAAACTATCTGTGCATTTAGATAATTTAGTTATGTCAACAAACTATTTGATTGCTTTAGTTATTTGGACACTTGTAAGCAGCTAACTGTATGCTCATGAGTTATGTGTATGCTTAGTATTATTTCTTCATTGATATGAACTTCATACACTATGTTTGAGCATTTATCTTTAAATTATAAAAATAGAATGTAAAAAAAGGAAAACAAATCTTGCATGTATATATATATATATATATATATATAAGCTGCAATTTTGTACAACTTGTATCTTTATCAAAACAATATAGTTGTTTCTATGCCCAAGATCATAGCTAGGAAATATGAGAATCCATTTTGGATTAATATTACAGTTTTACTGGATACCTAATTCTGACCATGTCAGATCTGATTGCAGTAAGTATACCACTTTGAACATGTTTATATTGTTCATTTAAATATGGTTCATGTTTTATTCTCTTGTATATATTTCTTTTTTTCATTGAATTGGTTAAAACTGCTGAATTTTCTAACGTTGGCTATCTGGCATGCTTAATTTTCTTCTCATTATGTGTTTATCGACTCTAGAAGAACTGTGGTGCCTACACTATGTTAATCTTAAGAGTTTGTGATTTAAAACAATCACTAGTCAATCTATCTTGATCGGTTTTGCATTATTCTTTTGGAGCTGGGGTTGGATTTTTGTATGATTTTGTGATAATTTGAATATGTTTTACAGGATGAGATACGTAGGACATTAGGTGTTTGCGCTCAAAATGACATTCTTTTGCAGAGTTGACTGTAAGTAAGAAGCACATTTCATTTTCCTTTCTCTGTGTGGTAAGATATTTGAATTCTAGTTGTTTATGATATATTCTTATACGTACTAGGTTATTACGGTTAGATCTCTATACTACTTGAATGGTAGTTATGACAGAAGATATGTGTCTTTTCATTTAGTTGGAGCTCATCCAATTAGTAAAATGCTAGGCACCTATCATTAGTATTATTATTATTTTACTCAGTTTTGCATGATTCATCTTATTAATTATATTGGAAAAGAAGAGGCTTCACAATCTTGTTTAGGATTTTTTTTTTTTTTAAATTTTATTTTTATTTTTATTTTTTTTTTATTTCATGAAGTAGTCTTTTTTGCAAAGTACACTTTTATTCTTTTTAGTAGTTCAGTTTGTTAAAGGAATTTTCTGGTGTGGTGCAATACGACAATGGTTTATGGTCCTGTTCCTAGACTGCAATGATTTTAAACCGGGTAGTTAACAAATTTGGTTAATAAATAGTTTCTACTATTTTCTTATATTTTAGAATCACTTAGGCCTACTAAGTTCTGAAAATTTGATTATTTACTTATAATATAGGTCATGTTGTTACATGGGGTCCTTTCTTTAGAAGAGTTGGTTTCAAGAAGACCTTTCATCATTTGTCAGGTTCATGGCACTTAGATGGGGAAGAGTATAAGTGTTGCCATACGTATTACTTATAAAGTTGTGATCATGATGTGATTTCTTTCTCACTTTGATTTTAAATTATTTGCTGTAATCCTGCCTCAAGTCCCTTTTTTTTCTTATCAAATTATTTTTTTATGATTTTTGAACTCTGACTGAAACTCCTTCTGCTACCTTCGTAACCTATTTTTGTGAAAATTTGTTTTAATAGTAATTGGTGATTTCAAAGTTTCTGTAGCTCCAGCAAGTATTGGATGCATTCATTTTGTTTTCTGTTCAGCAAACTTATTCAACCTCTCAAAATATAGAAATTCCTTCATTGCAGTCCTCTGGCAATGCCTCCTTCCTTATGTTGCCGTAGATGCAATTTAGCCCTTCAAACATAGGAACAGCTCCCATTCCAACTCGTGAATACACCGATGATGAGTTGCAATATGTCATTAAGGAAGTCATGGGTGTATAGTATGTACTTCTTGAATTTTATGTATTAAAAGTTATTGCTATGTTTTATTTTGTTTCATATTAATCAGAAATTAATGATTTATCTTTGATTTTCTAACTATCTATATGTTTGGTATCTTGTAATTGGGATGGGCAGCTATCTTCTGGATTTCTCTACCCAATCTCTTGCCTGATTAGCTTTTTTGTGTTCAAGAAGGTTTGGTAATGATAATGATTGTTGTAATTGGCATAAAACTGACAATGCACCAAACTATCTGTGCATTTAGATAATTTAGGTTTTTTTTTTTTCCTTGTTGATTTGAGTATGATGTGAGCTAGTATCTATCCTTTATTTTTTGAAGTCATCCCATTTAAAGTTTTTGATACTCCAAGAACAAAAAATAAAGGAAGGGGCCTAAAAGATGGGATATTTTGTTTGTTTGTTTGTTTGTTTTTTTTTTTTTTTTTTTTTGGTTTATTACATATGCTTTGCAGGTAAATTTTGTTCTTTTCCTTGACAAAATTATTATATTTGTATGTTTTTCATTGAACTTTCAAAGAATTCTAGAAATAGAATCTTTTCCTTCTCATTTCTATTGTGGGATGTTTTTTGGCATGTTGTGCCATTTTTGCAAACATATTAGTTATGTGATTGAAAACGAAATACGTTATAGTTATGTGGCCTTATTTGGAACTCAGAGACTGGAGTTGCATCCATTGGAAACTTACAAGAAAATATTATCTCAAGTTTTTCTCCATGAGACTCGAGTTCCAAATGAAGTCATGTAACTAACATGTTTCAATTTTAGTCGCATAATGTTTGCAAAATTAGCTTAACGGGCAAAAAACACTTCCTCAAACCCATTGGCTAAGCTTTTGGGTTAAGTGTTATCCCAACATGCTATGTGAAGTCCTCACAAACAATCTCTTCATGGTGTTAAGTCTTAACTCGTACAAACTAAATCTCCTAACAAGTGGCATTAGAGCCAAGGTAGGTGGTTTGATTGGGAAAGTGTTCATTAGGGGGTTCAGCAACATGGATCCTTTTATGCCATTGAACCCTTTTTTGGGAGTGTAAGTGATGAGGGGTGGATAGCATTTCTAATTGGCCTACAAAAAAGCAACAAGGAAAATTGGAGGAAATATTAATGGTTGTGCTTTCTGGTTCACCTACCCACATAAAAACAAGTAGTTCTTTTATTTCACAGGTATTGTTGCTATGTTATGTTGAATTTGCAATATTAATATAGAAGGGCATAATAGAGCTGGTGAAATTACAACAATATCAATGCTTGTTGGCCTTCTTACCCCTACTTCATGGCACTCAGATGGGGAAGAGTATAAGTGTTGCCATGTGTATTACTTATAAAGTTGTGATCATGATGTGATTTCCTTATCACTTTGATTTTAAATTATTTGCTGTAATCTTGCCTCAAGTCCCTTTTTTTTCTCTTATCAAATTATTTTTTGTATGATTTTTGAACTCTGATTGAAACTCCTTCTGCTACCTTCATAACCTATTTTTGTGAAAATTTGTTATAATAGTAATTGGTGATTTCAATCTTTCGGCAGCTCCAGCAATTATTGGATGCATTCATTATGTTTTCTGTTCAGCGAACTTATTCAACCTCTCAATTTAAAGAAATTCCTTCAGTGCAGTCCTCTGACAATGCCTCCTTGCTTATGTTGCCACTGTTGCAATTTAGCCCTTCAAACATACGAATAGCTCCCATTCCAACTCGTGAATACACTGATGATGAGTTCTAGTATATAATTAAAGTTATTATAATTATATGTACGTCTTGAATTTTATGTATTAAAGTTATTGCTCTGTTTTATTTTGTTTCATATTGATTAGAAATTAATGATTTTATCTTTGATTTTATGACTATCTATATCTTTGGTACCCTGTGATTGGGATGGGCAGGTCTCTTCTGAGATATCTCTACCCAATTTCTTGCTTGATTAGTTTTTTTGAGTTCAAGAAGGTTTGGTAACGATTGTGATTGTTGTAATTGGCATAAAACTGACAATGCACCAAACTATTTGTGCATTTAGATGATTTATGTTTTTTTTTCTTCCTCTCTCCCTCAATTTTAGTATGATGTTGGCTATTATCTGTCCTTTATTTTTTGAAGTCATCACATTTAAAGTTTTTGATATTTCAAGAACAGAAAATAAAGGAAGGTCTCTACATGATGGGCCTAAAAGATGGGATATTCCGTCTTTCTTGGTTTATTACATATGCTTTGCAGGTAAATTTTGTTCTTTTTCCTTGACAGAATCATTATATTTGTCCGTTTTTCATTGAACTTTCAAAGGATTCTGGAAATAAAATCTTTTCCTCCTTATTTCTATTTTGCAATTTTTTTGCTTGTTATGCTATTTTTGCAAATATGTTTGTTATGCGATGGAAAACAAAACACATTAGTTATGTGGCCTTATTTGGAACTCTGAGACTTGAGTTCCATCCATTGGAAACAAAAAAGAAAATATAAGCTCATGTTTTTCTCCATGAGACTCGAGTTCCAAATGATGTCATGTAAGTATTATGTTTCAATTTTAGTTGCATAATGTTTGCAAAATTAGCATAAAGGGAAAAAAAAACCTGCTCAAACCCATTGGCTAAGCTTTTGGGTGAAGTGGTATCCCAACATGCCATGTGAAGTCCTCACAAACAATCTCTTCATGGTGTTAAGTTTTAACTCATACAAACTCAATCTCCCAACAAGTGGTATTAGAGCCAAGGTAGGTGGTTTGATTGGGCAAGTGTTCATTGGTGGGTCCTATAAGTAGAGGTGAGGAATACTTTTGTGCCAGCTCTTGTCATAGTTGAGAAATGGCTTTTGTAGTGGCAAGTCAAGGAAATTATTTGTGTTGGTGGCTCTCATAATTGTGTAAGGAAGACTCCCCATGTTCACTCCACCCATTGTTGAGTAAAGTTACTTTATTGGTGAGCATTATATTTAATGGTAATGCATGGTAATGGATTATTAAGGAAAAAGATTCCATTTGAGGGGGAGATTACCCAAGGTGTAACTACAAGTGGCTTGGTTGAATGCTTATATGTGAAGGGAGATTTGTTGGAATATTCATCATGTGAGTGGTGGTGTGGTTAGCTAAGTATTAAAATCTCAAACTAGTTAATAATATGACAAAAGAGAGTGGTTAATATAATATAATTTGGACTCTATTAGATTAGATGATTAAATTCATCATTTTCTAACAGTTTAACCTTTTAGAACAATCGGTAATTTATCATGATATTAAAGTAGAGGTCTTGGGTTCAATCCCTCTTCTCCATTTGGGCCTCACTTAATGGCAACTTAGGTAACCCACATGTGAAGGGGTAGTGTTTGATTAAATGGTTAAATTCATCTTTTCCTAACAGCTTATGTTTTTGGGACAATTGATAATTTATCATGCCAAGTCCATAGGTTTAAACTTGTTTTTTTGTGTGAGTGGTGTGGTTAGTTAAGTAGTAAAGTCTTTCACATTGGATAATAATGACAAGAGTGAACAAAATTTAGTGTCCCAACATGTTTTATGAAACCTTCACAAAGAGACTTCTCAAGTTGTTAATGTTTAATCTCACAAACTCAAGGTCACAATGATTTCTATGACATATCCAAATCCTGCCTAGACATGGTTTATGAACTTCCTCAAACCGATTTTCCTGGGTTAGAACCGAGCCGAACAAAGCTTTGGTGAGATAATCAGAGAACTGTTTTACATATATTTTTTAAATAAGTAATAAAATTTATTAATATCATAGTTTATGTCAAGGTCAAGATGAAAAGCACTTCATAACCTAAAAGAATTACAAAAAAAGATATGCACAAGAAAACTAGAAGTGTTATATTTGGTAAGACTCTGTAGGCATGATCATTCAAACATAGTTCCATCTAATTGACATACAGGAATTCTATGTCAAGCCCTTTATTGGGTTATTTTGAACAGGAAGCTTCAGCTTTAGATGAACATTTATTTATGCATATGAATAATATATTTTTGTTAGCCACTGTATGAGGTCAAATTTGCTCATAGAAGAGTTAGTGATGCTGATTTATAGTATTCCTTGTAGTAATTATTATCTTAGTTATAGTTTATTACATATTCCCTCCATCCTAAAATTGATGAAAGTTAGCAAAGTAACAAGTTTGTTAATGAAACAAAATAAATGTAGCAGTATTTCAATGATACTCTTAGATGGGCCATGTGTGTTTGGAATTACTTTGCCCGCACATCTATCATTCGATCTTGTAGATACTAAGAGTTTTATATTTATTTTTCTTCATTAAAATGCTTGGCATTTGTTCAAAATTGGATTTATCGTGGGATGGATGGACTACAATGAGTGAAAGAATACCACTCAATTTGAATGTTCTTAGTGATTTATATGAGGAAGTAGTTATCTTGGCTGTTCTTTAAATTTTATTGCCAATGATGCTCCACCTCCCCCCCAATTTTTATGAAGAAATAGTTATCTCGACCGTTTTTTAGTCTAATAAGCTTAACCCCGATTAATTTGGTTCAACAACATGGATACTTTTATGCCACTAAACCCTTTTTTGGGAGTGTAAGTGATGAGAAGTGGATAGCATTATGTCTTATGAGGAATGAATCAACCTATTTAACAAAAAATTGGGGGCAAGACTGCCTACCAATCACCTCTCCTAAATCCTGCAAAAGTTGTTTTTGAAGCAATCCAAATGAGGGTGCTACAAGAACACATTATTTTCTTTAGTATAGTTGCTTCTCTTTAATTTTTTATTTTATTTTATTTTATTTTTTATAGAAACTCCTACATGTTCCATGCACTCATTGTTCCATAAGAAGACCTGTATGAATTCCTTGACTTTAAGTAAGCAAATTGTGAATTTTTAAGTATTTTATTGTCTTTTTGGTTGAGGGGTATACTCCTTACTCTTCAGATTTTTCTATTCTCCTCATTGCACATACCATAGGTTTTGTATTGAGCCCCCTTGGGGTTTCTAATTAGCCTACAAAAAAGCAACTAGGAAAATATGAGGAAATATTAATGGTTATTCTTTCTTGTATCCTTCATACTAATTGCATTTGTCTTCACCTACCAACTTGACAGCAAGTAGTTTTCTTATTTCATAGATATCGTTGCTTTGTTATGTTGATTATGCAATATTAATTTTGAAGGGCACAGTAGAGCTGGTGAAAGCACAACAATATCAATACTTGTTAGCCTTCTTACTCCTACTTTAGGGGATGCCATGGTTTTTGCAAAAAATATAATAACGAACATGGTAAGAATATAATAACGAATATATTGTTAGCTTTCTCCCTTCATTCTATTTGATGATTTCCTATGCATAAAAATATTTGCCCGTAGGGCCATGATTACTAGTAGAGTGGTTGGATGTACTTACATTTTTAATTTTTTTTCCTTTTTGAATGGGGAAAATTACTCAAATTCCTTGTAAAATCAGAATGTTATTATTATTAGAGGCATGGCTTATGGGTAACTTCTGAAGATTAGACACCAATTATTGGGGGTGCTTTAGTCATTTGGATACTTGTAAGCAGCTAACTATATGTTCATGAGTTATGTGTAGGTTTAGTATTATTTCTTCATTGATATGTACTTCATACGCTATGTTTGAGCATGTATCTTTAAATTATAAAAGTAGAATGTAAAAAAAGGAAAAAAAAAAATCTTGCATATCTATATATATAGCTGCAATGCTCTACACCCTTTATTTTTCTCAAAAAAATATAGTTGTTTCTATGCCCAAGATCATAGCAAGGAAATATGGGAATCCATTTTGGATCAATATTACCATCTTAATGGATACCCAATTCTATGACCAGGTTAGATCTGATTGCGGTAAGTATACCACTTGTGCATGTTTATATTGTTCATTTAAATATGGTTCATGTTTTATTCTCTTGTGTGTATATATATATATATATATTTTTTTTTTTTTTTTTCATTGAATTGGTTAATACTGATGAATTTTCCAACGTTAGCTATCTGGCATGCTCAATTTTCTTCTCATGAAGTGTTTATCGACTCTTGAAGTACTGTGGTGCCTACACTATCTTGATTGGTTTTTGCATTATTGATTGGGAGCTAGGGTTTGTCTTCTTGTATGATTTTGTGATTAATTTGAATCTGTTTTATAGGATGAGATACAGAAGGCATTAGGTGTTTGCCCTCAAAATGACATTCTTTTGTAGAGTTAACTGTAAGTAAGAAGCACATTTCATTTTCCTTTTTTTGTGTAGATATTTAAATTCTAGTTGTTTATGATATATTCTTTTATATGTACTAGGTTTTCATGGTTAGATCTTTATTCTACTTGAATGGACTAATGACAGAAGATATGTGTCCTTTCATTTAGCTGGAGCTTATCCAATTTGTTAAATGCTAGGCACCTATCATTAGTATTATTATTATTTTACTCAGTTTTGCATGATTCATCTAATTACTTACATTGGAAAAGAGGCTTCACAATCTTGTTTGGGCCTTTTTTTTTTCATGAAGTAGTCTTCTTTTGATAAATTTATATTTATATAAAAAAAAGAGGTTTATGCAATTACGTCAATTCACACTCTTTAGTCCAGATTTAGTTTTGTATTTTGCAAAAGATATTGCCTTTAGAATTTCTAATTTTAACAAGTTGTAAGAAGTTGTGCAACAAAGGAGAGACTTGTGTATTTCCACATTGGGTGTTCTACAAAATCTTGGTTCTTTTTTACAATCAAAATGGTTGAAGCATGTATAACAACAATGGCTAAAGCATGTGTGTGTGTATATATATATATATTTAATTTTTTTGTTTTGGGTTGGCTATCTACTATTGCTACTACTATTCTTTTTTACTACTACTATTGCTACTAATATATATATATATATATATATATACATTCTCTAACTATTTTTCATTCCTTTAACTTGAATTAACTCACTCTTTCTTACTTGTGTTAATCGTTCTCTTTTGAACATGGCCAAACTATCTCAAGTTATCTTTCTCTCATATTTTCATCAATAGGGGCCACCCTTATATTTAAGCGGATTTTCTCATTTCTAATCATATATTTCTATGTTTTTTCACTTATTCATCTAAACATTATTGTTGTCCTCAGCGGATAATATATTTGTTCAATAGATTTTTTTTTTTTTTTTTTTGAATTTGTTGAGGAACGTCAATGTCTTATTTGGTTATTCCTTTTAAATAGAGGTTGATTTGGAAGTTATTCCTTTTAAATAGGCAACCACATGGCTTCTTCTTTTAGATAGTGCAGTTTCCGTCCTTAATTTGCCCAAAAGAATCTCTATCAAACTAACATTTAGAGAGATGTTATGTGACTGGATTTCCTCTAGGGCAGAATATGCTGCTACAACTAGATTGCTTTTGATATATTGGAGGTAGATTCTTCAAGCCTTTTTCTATCACCTGTATGCCATGTAGAAAGGTTACTGATACTCTAGTCCTCATATTTATCCAAGCTGTACAACTTTGGTTGAACTTAGTGTTCTTAACAGTGCCCTTAAGCTCAAAGCTCGAAGCCCCAAGGCTCCAACACTTTTTGCCTCAAAAGCTAGGCTCATTCAAAGAAGCACGCTTTAGGCGCGCTTTTTTGTGCTTTTTCAAAAAGCTCAAAGAGCGCTTTTTGGAGCCTTTTTATATTTTTCAAAAAAAAAAAAAAAAAAAAAACTTGACATTATTGACATAAACCATTAATTTTGCATATTTTTTATTGTAACTTACTTATCGAAAAAATATATTTTAAGGAGAACTTGTCCAAAACCCAACCCACACCTCCCAGTTCTTCTCTATTTTTATTTTTTCTCCTTGAAACAGTAACCCACCTAGCTTGTTGGTACCAATTACCATGTTGCAATGTCCTCATGTACTTAGCTCATTCATGAAAAAAAAAGTATGATATAATATATGTGGTAATTGTTTAGTTACTTTAGTGGTTGATGTTGAACATAGCACTAATTCTTATAGAGTTATCGTCATTAAGTGATTAAATTATTAACTAATATTACTAATTAGTCATAGGGCATTATGGATATAGGAGATTTAAGAAAGGATATTACATGGAAGTACTCATATTTAGCTTATCCAAAAAAATAAAATGACTTGCAATTTTTGTGTTAAAATTGCAAAAGTAGGGCATATCTAAATGTTATATGAATTATATAAAAAAATTTATTTCAATTTATATAATAATTTGATCATTTGATTATTGCATTTCTCATTAATAATAATTTTAAAATTTTTTAAAAATTGTGCGCTTCACTTAAATCAAGCACATGCTTGTACTTTGCGCTTAGGCTCCAAGAGGCCTTTGCGCTTAAGTGCGCCCCTCGCTTTTACCAACACTGGGTTGAACTCTCTCTGGTCTCTAACTGGATCATCTTACATTCATGTCTAATTATGTGACAGTCTTTAGTTAAACAGCTCTCAACATTTTAAAAGCGTGTGCAAGTATGTGTGTGTCTTCATGTGTACAAAATCATACATATGTATGTTGTTTTTTAACCATGCAAAGGCTGTGTCAATGATTTAAAGGCTAGGTAAGTATTTGGAGTATGTATCTGCATCTGTCCTGAAGTCGGGCAACTTAAAATCTTTATCTTTTTGTGGATGTAAGAAGCTTAACACTGCGTTGCCAAATTTCCTCATTTGCATCAGTATTTCTCTCCCTTACAAGAGCCTTGACATTAAATACATCGTAAGAGTTGATGCCACTGGTGTTAGTATTGTTTCTTTAAAAATACTGTGAGCTCCTTTAGCAGACAAAATCACTCCCACTTAGCAATAAGGAAATATTGAAAGGAATGACATCTCTTTGGCTGATAGTTTGCTTGCTTCTTGGTTTTCAATCTTCTCAAGCAGTGTAGTGGGGTTGTCTATTTATCCATTTCTGGACTTCAATTGGGAACAGATTTGATTCGCTGTCAACTTTTTTTGTCTTCAATATTTTCTCCTTTGGGTGGTGAAACTTGCTCAGTTGGAGGAGGTTAATTGGTGTTAGAAACCAAGAGCGATTGAAGGAAGGGAACAACAATATAAGTATTTTCCTTTGATTGGCTAATTTGCCTAGAAATGTTAATTTTATTGGGGAGATAGAGATTGATAGGCTACTAGAGTGTACATTCAGATGAACTATGTGTGAGGAAAGAAGTGGTTTGCTTCTGTAGGCATTTCCTTTTGAATAATATGAGTAGTCATTTTGTTATATAGAGGTTGTTGACAGTGTCCACTGGTTTAGAGGCTATGATTTCAAGGCTGATGTGGTTGAATAGGGTTTAGACTTTAGTTTGTTAAAAACTTGTAATAATTTGTACTTGCCTTCCCAACAAAACACACTTTTTAATATAGAGAACTCAAAATTCATAATGTAATATGTCTTTAATGGGGACAATTGACCAAAGTCCTTGTAAAATCAGAATGTTATTATTTTTAGTGGTGTAATTAAGCTTATAGGACACATCTGAAGATTAGACACGAATTATTGGGGGGTGCTTTGGTCATTTGGATACTTGTAAGCACCTAACTGTTTGTTCATGAGTTATGTGTATGCTTAGTATTATTTTCTTCATTGATATGGACTTCATACGCTATGTTTGAGCATGTATCTTTAAATTACGAAAATATAATGCAAAAATAGGAAAAAAAATTTCTTGCATATATATAAGCTGCAATGGTCTACATCCCATACCTTTCTCAAAAAAAATATAGTGGTTTCTATGCTTAGTTATCCAAAAAAAAAAAAAAAAAATGTAAAATAGAATGTGTTTCTATGCCCAAGATCATAGCAAGGAAATATGGGAATCCACTTAGCCTGAGCAGTTGTTCCTGCACAACCAAGAGGTCCATCACTACTTCCAATCTCATATTCTTTTTCCTTTTTTCTATTTTAAAGAAGGGATAATTACAGTAAACTCACCTTTGGTTAGGCTTGTTTCACTTTGCGTACCCGTGGTTCAATCATTTACACTTTACCCACTTGAGATTTGCTCTGTTAAGGATCCGTTACCTACCTCTCCATTTGCCGTTAAACAAACACATTTTTAGACGAAAACAAACATAAAACAAATCAAAAAACTAAGGTTTCCAATTTTTACAAAAAAAAGATATGAACATTAGAAAGGTATAAACATCACTGGTGTTTTGTTTTCTTTATAATGGGAAATGATCTAATCTAACACAAGTTGAAGAGCATTAAATCTAATTTAATTAAAATTTTATAATTAAAAAACATTTCTTAATGTTCTTCAACTTGTTCTTCATTTTACAACTGGTTCTTCGAATTCTTCATGTTCTTCTCCAAATTCTAACACAATCAACACCAAATTCTCAGCAAATCAAACCCATAAACCTAGTAAACAAACCAACCCAGATCAAGAAACCAATCACAACAAACCCAGAAAAACACAATCAAACCCAAATCCCACCACCACTGACCAACATAATCAAACCACCACCCCGCCGACCAAACCAAAGATCCACCCCACTGATCGGTCACCAAACCCACCGATCAGTCAACAAACCTACGCCAACAAAGTAACCAAACCCACTACCACCATCGTTGATCAAAAAAGAGAGAGGAAGAGGGACTTCACAATCATCAACGGACCGGGCAGAGGTCGAGATCGAGCTCCATTCTCTCTAAACCACCGCCAGCCCTCTTCCTGGATCTGCTCCAAACCATTGAGAAGGATGCGAGAACGAAGGAAATCAAATGAACCCACAACCAAAACCACAAAAATAAGATGAACCCATAATCAAAACCACAAAAAAATGAAACTCATGAAGCAAGAACAAAGGAAAATGAAACCCATCGCTATGAGGGGGTGAGCTTGAGAGGGGTGGCCATGGAGTTTGTTTGAGAGAGTTTTAGAGATGAGAGAACAGGGGTTTAGAGAGAGCTTAGGTCGAGAGCTTAGAGAGACTAAGCTCGGGTTTAGAGTGAGAGAGAGGGCTCGGTGAGATTTATTGTGGGAGCTTGAAGGGTCGGCCATGGAGGTCCGATGGAGGTTCGGCCTGGGAAATCCTCAAAGATTGGAGTGAGAGCTTGGGATTGGTGAGGGCTTGGTAAGGTTTTTTGGTGAGGAGGAGCTCGCCGTTGAGGTGGCGTCGATTATTGAGGAAAACGAGCTTGAAGGGTCGGCCATGGAGTTTCATTTAAGGCAGCTCAAATGAAACCCAACCACAGTAGCAAACCCACCCCAATTCCAACTTCAAACCCACTTTGAATCCCAGCTACAGTAGCAAAACACCTGAATAAGCAATTAAATCCACTTTGAATTCCTCCACTTTGTTCTTATAGAAGTTCTTAAGCAATCAAAACCCTAACTTTTTGATTTTTGTTATGTTTGTTTTCTCCTAAAAAAGTGTTTTCCTAACGGCAAAAGGAGAGGTGGTAATAGATTCCTAATGGAAGTTACCTCTGGTGGGTAAAGTGTAAATGATTGAACCACGGGTAGACAAAGTGAGAACGGGCCTAACCACAGGTGGGTTTACTGTAATTATCCTTTTAAAGAATTATTATTGTTTTTTTCTTTGATATCCCATGTGTTTGATCGTGTATAAATTCTTGTAGATGCGTTTACTTTTGGATTCTTGGGTTTTAGTTTTTGGGTTTTTTAAATCTTGGTTTAGTTTTGATTTATGCGTTCATTGACAATTCTTTCAAATATTGGGTATTGAGTTTTGAGTTTATCTGATTGCTACTCTTCTTTATTTTTAATTTTGTGAGATTCTTTGTATAATCAAGTCAGGTTTTTTTCTTTCTTTCTTTCCGTGGTATTTATTGAAGTCTATCATTATAATTGTAACTGGAATTTCATTTTCCTAGATTGTCATATCTCATATTATTAATTTCTTCAAAGATTCTGTTATGGCCAAATGAAAGGTTAGGGACTGAATCTAAATAAGGGTTTTCCACATCATTAAATCTTTCTACTACTAGGCTTTTTAGGGTTCTTTTTAACGTGTTTGTTTGTCTTCTTTTTCCCTAATTCTCATATGATATTAATATTTCTAATTAACTTAATGAAATTTCCCTTATCGAAGGTACCCATTTTTTTTATCTATTGACTGTGTTGGTGTGTATGTGAAATCCATCATATGGGTGTAAATGGTCCTTATCTCTGGGTGTTAATATTGTACCAAAAAACTTACGAATAGCGCCCTTTTTAACTCTTGAATACACCAATGATGAGTTCCAATATATCATTAACGAAGTCATGGGTGTATTGTATGTACTTCTTGAATTTTATGTATTGAAAGTTATTGCTATGTTTTATTTTGTTTCATATTGATAAGAAATTAATGATTTTATCTTCGATTTTCTGACTATCTATATTTTTGGTATCCTGTGATTGAGATGGGTAGGTATCTTCTAGGATTTCTCTACCCAATCTCTTGCGTGAACGTGATTAGCTTTTTTGTGTTCAAGAAGGTTTGGTAACGATAATGATTGCCGTAATTGGCATAAAACTGACAATGCACCAAACTATGTGTATTTAGATAATTTATGTTTTTTTCCTTCTTTGTTCCCACAATTTTAGTATGATGTGAGCTACTATCTGTCCTTTATTTTTTGAAGTCATCCCATTTAAAGTTTTTGATATTTCAGGAATAGAAAATAAAGGAAGGTCTCTACATGATGGGCCTAAATGATGGGATATTCTGTCTTTGTTGGTTTATTAAATATGCTTTGCAAGTAAATTTTGTTCTTTTTCCTTGGCAGAATCTTCATAATTGTCTGTTTATCATTGAACTTTCAAAAAATTCTGGAAATAGATTTTTTTCCTTCTCATTTCTATACTAGGATTTTTTTGCCTGTTATTCTATTTTTGCAAACATATTATTTATGTGATGAGAAACGAAACACATTATAGTTATGTGGCCTTATTTGGATTTGAGAGATTGGAGTTCCATCCAATGGAAACTTAAAAGAAAATATAATCTTAGGTTTTTCTCCATGAGACTCGAGTTCCAAATGAAGTCATGTAAGTAATATGCTTCAATTTTAGTCGCATAATGTTTGCAAAACTAGCTTAACAGGAAAAAAAACCTACTCAAACCTATTGGCTAAGCTTTTGGGTTAAGTGGTATCCCAACATGCTATGTGAAGTCCTCATAAACATCTCTTCATGATGTTAAGTTTTAACTCGTAAAAACTAAATCTCCTAACAAGTAGTATCAAAGCCAAGGTAGGTGGTTTGATTGGGCAAGTGTTCATTAGTGGGTTCAGCAACATGGATCCTTTATGTCATTGAACCCTTTTTTGGGAGTGTAAGTGATGAGGGGTGGATAGCATTACGTCTTAAGAGGAATGAATCAACCTCTCCAACAAAAAATTGGGTGTACAGACTGCCTACCAATCACCTCTCCTAAATCCTGCAAAAGTTGATTTTGAAGCTGTCCAAATGAGGGTGCTACTAGAACACATTACTTTCTTGAGTACAGTTGCTTCTCTTTAACTTGTTTTATTTTCTGTTTTTTTTTTTTTTTTTTTTTTGAGACACTCCTACATGTTCCACACACTCATTGTTCCACAAGAACACCTGTATGAATTTGTGGACTTTAAGTAAGTACATTGTGAATTTTTGAGTATTTTATCACCTTTTTGGTTGAGGGGCATAATCCTTGCTCATATTGGCTTCAGCTGCTTTGGATTCACTCTTCAGATTTTTCTTTTCTCTCCATTGCACATCATTTAAACATAGGTGTTGTTGACAGAAATAAAGTAGCTCAGAAGAGATTATGTATTGAGCCCCCTTGGAGTTTCTAATTTGCCTACAAAGGCAACAAGGAAAATTTGAGGAAACATTAATGGTTGTGCTTTCCTGTATCCTACATACTAAATGCATTTGTCTTCTCCTACCAACAGAAAAACAAGTAGTTCTCTTATTTCACAGATATCGTTGCTTTGTTATGTTGAATTTTGAAGGGCACAATAGAGCTGGTGAAAGCACAACAATATCAATGCTTGTTGACCTTCTTACTCCTACTTCAAGGGATTCCTCGGTTTTTGGGAAGAATATAATAACGGACATGGTAAGTTGCCTGTTTTCAGATTATTTGTCTATACCTTTCTCCCTTCATTCTATTTGATGATTATCTGACCGTAGGGCCAAGGTTACTGGCAGAGTGGTTGGATGTACTTACAATTTTAATTTTTTTCCTGTTTGAATGGTGATAATTACCCAAAGTCCATGTAAAATCAGAATGTTTTTATTATTAGCAGCATAATTAAGTTTATAGGGCACTTCTGAAGATTAGACACCAATTATTGGGGTTGCTTTAGTCATTTGGATACTTGTAAGCGGCTAACTGTATGTTCATGAGTTATGTGCATGCTTAGTATTATTTCTTCATTGATTTGGACTTCATACAATGTGTCTGAGCATGTATCTATCTTTAAATTATAAAAATAGAACGTAAAAAAAAGAAAAAAAAAATCTTGCATATGTATATAAGCTGCTATGCTCTACACCTTGTATCTTTCTCAAAACAATATAGTTGTTTCTATGCCCAAGATCATATCATGGAAATATGGGGATCCATTTTGGATCAATATTACAGTTTTACTGGATACCCAATTCTATGACCAGGTCAGATCTGATTGCAGTAAGTATGCCACTTGTACATGTTTATATTGTTCATTTAAATGCGGTTCATGTTTTATTCTCTTGTGTATATTTCTCTTTTTAATTGAATTGGTTAATTCTGCTGAATTGTCCAATGTTAGCTTTCTGGCACGCTCAATTTTCTTCTCATGATGTGTTTATTGACTCTAGGAGAACTGTGGTGACTACACTTTGTTAATCTTAAGTGTTCGCAATTTAAAACAGTCACTAACCAATCTATCCTGATTGGTTTTTGCATTATTCATTGGGAGCTGGGGTTGGATTTTTGTATGATTTCGTGATTAACTTGAATCTATTTTACAGGATGAGATACGGAAGGCATTAGGGGTTTGCCCTCAAAATGACATTCTTTTGCAAATTTGACTGTAAGTAAGAAGCACATTTCATTTTCCTTTTTGTGTGTTGTAAGATATTTGAATTCTAGTTTTTTATGATATATTCTTAGATGTACTAGGTTTTCACAGTTAGATCTTTGTTCTACTTGAATGGTAGTTATGACAGAAGATGTGTCTTTTCATTTAGCTGGAGCTCATCCAATTAGTCAAATGCTAGGCACCTATCATTAATATTGTTATTATTTTACTTAGTTTTGCATGATTCATCTTATTACTTATATTGGAAAAGTGGCTTCACAATCTTTTTCATGAAGTTGTCTTTTTTGCAAAGTATGCTTTTATTCTTTTTAGTAGTTCAGTTTGTTAAAGGAATTTTCTGGTTTAGTGTAATCTGGTAATGGTTTATGGTCCTGTTCCTAGACTGCAATGATTTTAAACAATGTAGTAAACAGATTAGGTTAATAAATAGTTTCTATAGTTTTCTTATATTTTAGAATCACTTAGGCCTACTAAGTTCTGAAAAATTAATTATTTATTTATTGTGGGGCCCAACAATATATGGGCCAGGCCCACTTGTTCACGGGAAGCTTTAAGGCCCAAGCCGAAGGAGGTGGTAGTCCAGGCTCATTAGTGTAAAGCACAAATGGGCCCAGAGAGGCAGCCGAGGACGGTGCAGCCCTCGGCTGGTCCAAAGCTCCACCAAGAAAAGGGGCAAAAGTGGCATAGGGACAATCTTAAAAGAAAATCTGAAATATCTAGGAAAGACTACCCTTACTGCCTTTCCCAGACTGAGTTTTGCACCTAACAGAGCCGTGTTCTTTAGCTTTATCAACTACTCCCAACGACTTGGGTCTGGGACAGATGGGACAAGTATCAGTCTTGGAAAGGTTGACCCTACACGCGGACGAAGGAAATTGAACGCATGCTAGTATAAAAGAAAAAATATGTAACCTAAAAGGGGGCCTCCAGTCCCACTAGGAAAAAGAGGGTTCCTGAGGTGAATACACCTGAACCATGTGTGAACACCTTAACAAAAACCACCGCCGGGTAAACACGACTTAGTCTTTCGATCCCACTCTCTACAAATGATATTGTATGGGCCCATTCACGTCCTGACACAACAACTATTATGGTTCGTTTCGGAACGTGACCCTACAATTGGCGCCGTCTGTGAGAAGGCTTGCGTGTTAGCTCGAACGGTGGTGAAGTTGAGCTTCTGTCGAACAAGGAACTATGAGGGTGCCTTTATCACCGGCGACACATTGTTGCTATTCCAACATAAGTTCCCACTAGGGGCTACGTTCCACGGTGTCAATGACATGGGCAAGTCTAGGGGCTTCAAACATCAGGCTAGCTTCCCCCACCTTATTCGAGGACCTAAACCTTCGGAAGATAAATAAATAAAGAAGAATAAAAGTTTTGGACAGAACTAAGGCCTTGTATGGTCCTCGGACCCAAGCCTCTGGGGAAACCAACTACTTACAAAGAGAATAAAAGTTTTGGACAGAACCAAGGCCTTGTATGGTCCTCGGACCCAAGCCTCTGGGGAAACCAACTTATTCGAGGACCTAAACCTTCGGAAGATAAATAAATAAAGAAGAATAAAAGTTTTGGACAGAACTAAGGCCTTGTATGGTCCTCGGACCCAAGCCTCTGGGGAAACCAACTACTTACAAAGAGAATAAAAGTTTTGGACAGAACCAAGGCCTTGTATGGTCCTCGGACCCAAGCCTCTGGGAAACCAACTACTTACAAAGAGAATACAAGTTTTGGACAGAACCAAGGCCTTGTATGGTCCTCGGACCCAAGCCTCTGGGGAAACCAACTACTTACAAAGAGAATAAAAGTTTTGGACAGAACCAAGGTCTTGTATGGTCCTCGGACCCAAGCCTCTGGGGAAACCAACTACTTAAAAAGACGATAAAAGTTTTGGACAGAACCAAGGCCTTGTATGGTCCTCGGACCCAAGCCTCTGGGGAAACCAACTACTTACAAAGAGAATAAAAGTTTTGGACAGAACCAAGGCCTTGTATGGTCCTCGGACCCAAGCCTCTGGGGAAACCAACTACTTACAAAGAGAATACAAGTTTTGGACAGAACCAAGGCCTTGTGTGGTCCTCGGACCCAAGCCTCTGAGGAAACCAACTACTTACAAAGAGAATAAAAGTTTTGGACAGAACCAAGGTCTTGTATGGTCCTCGGACCCAAGCCTCTGGGGAAACCAACTACTTACAAAGAGAATACAAGTTTTGGACAGAACCAAGGCCTTGTATGGTCCTCGGACCCAAGCCTCTGGGGAAACCAACTACTTAAAAAGACGATAAAAGTTTTGGACAGAACCAAGGCCTTGTATGGTCCTCGGACCCAAGCCTCTGGGGAAACCAACTACTTACAAAGAGAATAAAAGTTTTGGACAGAACCAAGGCCTTGTATGGTCCTCGGACCCAAGCCTCTGGGGAAACCAACTACTTACAAAGAGAATACAAGTTTTGGACAGAACCAAGGCCTTGTATGGTCCTCGGACCCAAGCCTCTGAGGAAACCAACTACTTAAAAAGAGAATACAAGTTTTGGACAGAACCAAGGCCTTGTATGGTCCTCGGACCCAAGCCTCTGGGGAAACCAACTACTTAAAAAGACGATAAAAGTTTTGGACAGAACCAAGGCCTTGTATGGTCCTCGGACCCAAGCCTCTGGGGAAACCAACTACATAAAAGGAAAATTGTGTTACATGGATTCTCTAGCTTGCCCTCGGATCCTCAACACTAAAGGGACCAGTATGGAATGGAGTAACGTGTTTCCAAAAGCATAACTGAAGTCATGCAATGCTCGGTTACTCCCTCGGATGAATTATTTAGAATTTGTCGTCCTCAGACAATATTCTCGCGCTTATTACAGAACGTTCAAACGTTATCTCGGTTAGTTTCCTAAATTTAACTTACTATGAGTTATTATTATTATGCCTGATAGTGTCGGTAGATTAGAATTAGTTGGATTGTGTTTCAAGTGTTCTTGCTTTAAATACTGCGGAGGAGAAACACACACATGGAGCACACCAACTCACAAAGTAGTGTTATCAAAGGAACAACATTCAAAACAAGTAAAGAAATCGTCATTTTTTACTAAAGCAAAGAAATAGTACAGCGTACAATGAAAAGCTAGAATCAGTTTGTGTCAAAGCTCACTACATAACCAAAAAGAAAGGAAGATACAAGAGAATAAAGTAAAGCCGAGGAAGTAGATCAGAGGAGAGGTTGGCTACAGCTCCAAGACCTTGTTCTTCCTCAACGCTTTCACTTGCCCACAACTCAAACAGCAAAAGAGACCCAACTTGAGCCTGACACCGCTGAAGGAAAGGTGCAGGGAGTTGGAAGTTGAGGGGCTTTCTCTAAATATTCGCCCGCCACAAAGCAGAGGCGCTGATGGCGGAGAATCTTTCTTCTGACACACCAAAGTTCTGGTATGAACAGAATCTGCTTCGGATTTTGACTAAAAGAGGGAGAGACATCCTTTCCCCTCGATTGAAATGGAGTACTCTCTTGAACTTATGCTTCCTGTGCCCATACCTCACCATTTTTAGTCTCATAAGGGCACGACGCTTTGGTGGCGGAGAGATTTCCTTCTTCCCAACCCTCGCCTCAGACATATTGTGCTAAGGGAGGACAGCACTGAGTATAAGAGCTGTGATTTGGGAGAAAACTAAAGAATTGGTGTGAGGATGAAGTAACTTTCTCTCTTATTTATTTAAAGAGATAAGGTGGTGGCATTTAATTCACGCAGCGTCCCAAGGAACGCTACAGACAAGATGGCGTAGGCTCAATCTCCAACCACTTGCAACCAGGGGATTAAAGGAGTCTCTGGAAGGTGCACCTCGAACATTGGGACGCCAAAAAGTACTACGTAACCAAAAACTACATAAATACCCTTTAAGTTGTGGGCCAAGTGAATTCGCGGCCCAGGCCTGTTCTGCATGGGGGCCCAGGGGCAATGGCCCACACCGAGGAATAACTGTTGCCGAGGACAACTTCTTGCTCGGCACCTCGTGAAATACCTGAGGAAAGGGAGAAACTGAACTCAAAGAGTCTTGGACAGAACCTAGGCCTTGTATGGTCCTCGGACCCAAGCCTATGGGGAAATCAAGTACTGAGAAAACCTAAGTTTCGGACAGAACCTAGGGTTTGCATGGTCCTCGGACTCAAGCCTATGGGGAAACCAAGTAATGAAAAAAAATCTAAGTTTAAGACAGAACCCAGGTGTTACGAAGTCCTCGGACTCAAGCCTTTTGGGAAACCGACTACTCGAATGGGGAAGGTTCTCGGCTCAAATACTGTAAAAGGTTAAAGCCAGTGTGTTAAAAAGATGGCGAAACGACCCAACTTTCATTAACCTAAGGAAACTGTCCTTTTGGCGAGTGAAATGTCCTCAGATAGTTATTTCCTACACTGTATCGAGCACTTAGTCCTCATCTTGGCTAATTTTAAGGTGAGTTTCGTTCCTCACTGGTTGGCTTATGGTGACACCTTTTTATTAACAAATATTTCAGCCTTAGTTGTCATTAATTCAAATGCTATATTATTGTGCCGAGCAGCGTGTGTAAACTTATAAAACATAAAAACAGAACATGCGAAATAAATGAATAGCAACTTTTATTAATATGGAAAATTGTTAAAACGTACAAAGAAGGGCTTAAACAAGCCTCTACAAAAGGTGAACTGCCGAAGTAGCAATAACCACTGCAATACAGATAAGTAAACAGTTAGGTGCCTTTTAAACTCACCTTCAAAGCTTCTCCAATCTCTGCCTCAGTACTGCTCGTATCAGGAGAAGAACCTTTTTTAGAAAAAAGATAAAGGAGAAGGAAGAAGAATTGGAACACATGGAAGCACTTCAGCAAGCTCTTGTCACCAAAGAGCACAAAGGAAGAAGAAGATGGAGGACATGAGCAGAAGATGGAGGAGATGGATGAGGAAGATGGAGGACATGAGCAAGAGAAGGAGGAGAAGAAGAGGGAAGAAATGAAAAGAAGGAGAAAGGAGCAAAAGAGAGAAGGAAAAGCCCCAGGATGGAGCTGGTGGTGGAAAGAAGAAGAAAGAAAAGTAAAGGGTGGCGCCAGTGAACGAAGAGAGGAAGAAGCAGGGGCATTTAGTCTCTGCCCCAGTCCTGACTCTTAGCACACCGGTACCACATTAGATATGCTCATGAGAGAGCGGGTGGTGATGATGCTGTGTATCCTCGGCTCAGTCACGTCGAAGGTGCGACGTGACGAGTTCCTGCTTCGGATTTTGGCTGAAAGGTAGGCAAGACAAATCTTGAGTCTCCGCCATCCTTGGCCCGACCGAGCCATCTCGAGCTTGGCCAGAACAAGGTATTTTTGGGAGGGAGAAGGTTTCTTCATCACCTATGACTGTGGCGAACGTATTACGAGTCGAGGTATAATCAAAGGGTAAATGTAAATTCTGGGAAGAATCTAAGGACTTCAGTTTTCTGGGGGATTAAAGGATTCACATATGGAAGAAACAACTCATGTCCACTCTCTTTATATAAGGGACGAAGAGGATGGCATTAAATGTGTTCAGATCTTCAAGGAAATCTGCCAGCGAGAATGCGCCTGTTTCACTCCCCCACGTCATCAGTAGCCATTGAATTTGAGAAGTCTCGTGAAGGGAAAACATTAAAGACCTATTTCGGGTAGCCAAACGGACAGAACGTATCAAGGCTAAATCAAGAAGGATATCTCGTAGATTGGAGCGTTCCCTGGGCATTTGGAGAATTGCCAACGCCAGGGAAGGGTCGAATTAAATGAGCCGTAATAAAGGCTCGGAGTTACCAAAACCCCCCTCTCCAACTAAGAGGTCGGACAGCAGGGTTTTGAGGGGCTATTGTGGGGCCCAACAATACATGGGCCAGGCCCACTTGTTCACGGGAAGCTTTAAGGCCCAAGTCAAAGGAGGTGGTAGTCCAGGCTCATTAGTGTAAAGCACAAATGGGCCCAGAGAGGCAGCCGAGGACGGTGCAGCCCTCGGCTGGTCCAAAGCTCCACCAAGAAAAGGGGCAAAAGCGGCATAGGGACAATCTTAAAAGAAAATCTGAAATATCTAGGAAAGGCTGCCCTTACTGCCTTTCCCAGATTGAGTTTTGCACTTAACGGAGCCGTGTTCTTTAGCTTTATCAACTACTCCCAACGACTTGGGTCTGGGACAGATGGGACAAATATCAGTCTTGGAAAGGTTGACCCTACACGTGGATGAAGGAAATTGAACGCATGCTAGTATAAAAGAAAAAATATGTAACCTAAAAGGGGGCCTCCAGTCCCACTAGGAAAAAGAGGGTTCCTGAGGTGAATACACCTGAACCATGTGTGAACACCTTAACAAAAACCACCGCCGGGTAAACACGACTTAGCCTTTCGATCCCACTCTCTACAAATGATATTGTATGGGCCCATTCACGTCCTGACACAACAACTATTATGGTTCGTTTCGGAACGTGACCCCACACTTATAATATAGGGTCATGCCGTTACATGGGGTTCTTTTTTTAGAATAGAATGGTAGTTATGACAGAAGATATGTGTCTTTTCATTTAGCTGGAGCTCATCCAATTAGTTAAATGCTAGGCACCTATCATTAGTATTTTTATTATTTTACTTAGTTTTGCATGATTCATCTTATTACTTATATTGGAAAAGTGGCTTCACAATCTTTTTCATGAAGTTGTCTTTTTTGCAAAGTATGCTTTTATTCTTTTTAGTAGTTCAGTTTGTTAAAGGAATTTTCGGGTTTAGTGTAATCTGGTAATGGTTTATGGTCCTGTTCCTAGACTGCAATGATTTTAAACAATGTAGTAAACTGATTTGGTTAATAAATAGTTTCTACAGTTTTCTTATATTTTAGAATCACTTAGGCCTACTAAGTTCTGAAAAATTAATTATTTACTTATAATATAGGGTCATGCCGTTACATGGGGTCCTTTTTCTTAGAATAGTTGGTTTCAAGAAGACCTTTAATCATTTGTCAGGTTCATGACACTCAAATGGAAGAGTATAAGTGTTGCCATACATATTACTTATAAAGTTGTGATCATGATGTGATTTCCTTCTCACTTTGACTTTAAATTATTTGTTGTAATCCTGCCTCGAGTCCCTTTTTTTTTTCTTATCAAATTTTTTTTTTGTATGATTTTTGAACTCTGACTGAAACTCCTTTTGCTACCTTCGTAACCTATTTTTGTTAAAATTTATTATAATAGTAATTGGTGATTTCAAACTTTCTGCAACTCCAGCAAGTATTGGATGCATTCATTATGAATTCTGGTCAACGAACTTATTCAACCTCTCAAATTATAGAAATTCCTTCAGCGCAGTCCTCTGACAATGCCTCCTTGCTTATGTTGCCACTGATGCAATTTAGCCCTTCGACATACGAATAGCGCCCTTTCTAACTCCTGAATACACTGATGATGAGTTCCAGTATATCATTAAGGAATTCATGGGTGTATTGTATGTACTTCTTGAATTTTATGTATTAAAGTTATTGCTATGTTTTATTTTGTTTCATATTGATCAGAAAATAATGATTTCATCTTGACTTTTTTGACTATATATATTTTTGGTATCCTGTGATTGGGATGGGCAAGTATCTTCTGGGATTTCCTTACCCAATCTCTTGCTTGATTAGCTTTTCTGTGTTCAAGAAGCTTTGGTAACAATAATAATTGGCATAAAACTGACAATGCACCAAACTATTTGTGCATTTAGATGATTTATGTTTTTTTTCTTCTTCTTTCCCACAATTTTAGTATGATGTTGGCTATTATTTGTCCTTTATTTTTTGAAGTCATCACTTTTAAAGTTTTTGATATTTCAGGAACAAAAAATAAAGCAAGGTCTCTACATGATGGGCCAAAAAGATGGGTATTCAGTCTTTCTTGGTTTAATACATATGCTTTGCAGGTAAATTTTGTTATCTTTCCTTGATAGAATCATCATATTTGTCTGTTTTTCTTTGAATTTTCAATGAATTTTGGAAATAAAATATTTCCCTTCTCATTTCTATTCTAGGATTTTTTTTTGCCTGTTATGTTATTTTTGCAAACATATTAGTTATGTGTTGGAAAACGAAACATGTTAGTGATGTGGCCTTATTTGGAACTTTGAGACTTGTGTTCCATCCATTGTAAACTAAAAAGAAAATATAATCTTAGGTTTTTCTCGATGAGACTCGAGTTCCTAATGAAGTCATGTAACTAATATGTTTCAATTTTAGTTGCATAATGTTTGCAAAATTGGATTGAGGGGCAAAAAACCTGCTCAAACCCATTGGCTAAGCTTTTGCGTTAAGTGGTATCAAAACATGCTATGTGAAGTCCTCACAAAAAATATCTTCATGGTCTTAAGTTTTTACTCATACAAACTCAATCTCCCAACAAGTGGTATTAGTGCCAAGGTAGGTAGTTTGATTGGGCAAGTGTTCATTAATTGGTCCAATAAGTAGAGGTGAGGAATACTTGCATGCCAGCTCTAGTCATGGTTGAGTAAAGGCTTTAGTAGTGCAAGTCTTGGAAATTATGTGTGTTGGTGGCTCTCATTATTGTGTAAGGAAGACTTCCCATGTTCACTCCACCCATTGTTGAGTAAAGGTACTTTATTGGTGAGCACTATATTTAATGGTAATGCGTGGTAATGGATTATTAAGGAAAAAGATTCCGTTTAAGGGGAAGAATACCCAAGGTGTAACTACAAGTGGCTTGGTAGAATGCTTATACGTGAAGGGAGATTTGTTGGAATATTGATTGTGTGAGTTGTGTGGTTAGCTAAGTATTAAAATCTCAAACTAGTTAATAATAAAAAAAGGGAGTGGTTAATATAATATAATTTGGACCCAATTGTATTAGATGATTAAATTCATCATTTCCTAACAGTTTAAGCTTTTAGAACAATCGGTAATTTATCATGATATTAGAGTAGAGGTCATGGGTTCAATCTCTCTTCTCCACCTTACCTTTCATTTAAATATTTCCACCTGGGCCTCACTTAATGGCAGCTTAGGTAACCCACATGTGAAGGAGGAGTGCTTGATTAAAGGATTAAATTCACCTTTTCCTAACACCTTTGTTTTTGGGACAAGGGTGAAGTCTCTCACATTGGATAATAATGACAAGAGTGAAAAAAATTGAGTAGTGTCCCAACATGTTTTATGAAACCTTCAAAAAGAGACTTCTCAAGTTGTTAATGTTTACTCTCACAAACTCAAGATCACAATGATTTCTATGACATATCCAATTCCTGCCTAGACATGGTTTATAGACTTCCTCAAACCGATTTTTCTGGGTTAGAACCGAGCCAAACAAAGCTTGGTGAGAACTGTTTTACATATATTTTTTAAATAAGTAATAAAATTTATTAATATCATAGTTTATGTCAAGCTCAAGATGAAAAGCACTTCGTAACCTAAAAGAATTACAAAGGAATATGCACAAAATAGAAGTGATTTTGTGAAATCTAGAAGTGTTAATATTTGGTAAGACTCAGCAGGCATGATCATTCAAACAAAGTTCCAATTAGCAATGCTTCTAACTGACATACAGGAATTCTATGTGAAGCCCTTTTCTGGGTTTTTTTGACTAGGAAGCTTCAGCTTCAAAAGGACATTTATTTATGTTTATGAATAATAATCTTTGTTAGCCGCTGTATTTGCTCATGGAGCAGTTAGTGATGCTGATCTATAGTATTCCTTGTAGTAATTATTATTTTAATTATGCTTTATTACATATTCCCTCCATCCTACAATTGATGAAAGTTAGCAAAGTAACAAGTTTGTTAATGAAACAAAATAAATGTAGCAGTATTTCAATGATACTCTTAGATGGGCCATGTGTGTTTGGAATTACTTTGCATGCACATCTATCATTCGATCTTGGAGATACTAAGAATTTCATATTTATTTTCCTTCATTAAAATGCTTGGCATTTGTTCAAAATTGGATTTATCGTGGGACGGATGGACTATAATTTGGTGAGTGAAAGAATACCACTCAATTTGAATGTTTTTAGTGATTTATATGAGGAAGTAGTTATCCTGGCTATTCTTTAAATATTATTGCCATTGATGGTCCCCCTCTCCCCCCCCAAATTTTATAAGGAAATAGTTATCTCAATTGTTTTTTAGTCTAATAAGATCCCCCCTTCCCCTTTGTTGTTTACTGTGAAAGTGTTTTAAGGTTTGATAAGTCAACCCTAACACATAAAATATTATTTATATATAAAGTACATGATATTACTATTTTGCCCCTATTACTCATAACACTCCCCCTTAAGCTGGAGAGTATATATCATACAATCCTAGCTTGTTACATAATAAACCCAAATGAGTCTTACATAAAGCTTTAGTAAACATATCAGCAATCTGGACTCTTGTAGAAACATATGGAGTAGCAATTACACCATCTTCTATTTTCTCCTGAGTAATATGACAATCTACTTCAATATGCTTGGTTCGCTCATGGAACACAGGATTGGAGGCAATGTAAATTGCTGCTTGATTATCACAATGCATAGTCATAGGCAGCTTCACAACAAATCTTAATTCCTCAAGTAAATGTTTAATCCACATAAGCTCACATGATGTGTGTGCCATGGCTCTATACTTAGCCTCTGCACTAGACCTGGCAACAACAATTTGTTTCTTACTTCTCCAAGTAATCAGATTTCCTCCCAGAAAAGTGCAATACCCAGTAGTGGATTTTCTATCTGATGGTGATCCAGCCCAATCAGCATCAGTGTAGGCTTCTACCCGTAGGTGACCATTAGCTTTATACAAAAGACCACGGCCTGGATGTGCTTTAAGATACCTCATAATTCGAATAACTGCCTCCCAATGTGGAAGGCGAGGATTTTTCATAAACTGCAAATGATATATCTGGGCGAGTAATTGTGAGATAATTTAGTTTACCAACCAAACGACGATATCTCTTAGGATTAGATAACAGCTCCCCCTGATCTTCATACAATTTGACATTAGGATCCATAGGAGTCTCCACTGGTTTAGACCCTAACAAGCCAGTTTCTTCCAAAATATCCAACACATACTTCCTCTGTCATAAATTGACGCCTTCTTTAGATCGTGCTACCTCAATACCCAAGAAATAATGAAGTTTACCCAGATCCTTAGTTCGAAAGGAGTTTTGAAGGTATCTTTTCAAATCATCAATACCCTGCTTATCATCTCCAGTTATTATAATATCATCAACATATACTATCAACAAAATCTTTCCTCTATCAGAGGTATGAGAAAACACAAAGTGATCAAAATGGCAATGTCGCAATCCAAACTTTAACACTACTTCACTGAATTTACCAAACCAAGCTCTGGGAGATTGTTTAAGACCATAGATGGCCTTATGCAACCTACACACTTTTCCAGACTCCCCCTGAGCAACAAACCCAGGTGGTTGCTCCAGATACACCTCTTCCTTCAAATCTCCATTCAAGAATGCATTTTTAACATCTAATTGAAATAATGGCCAACCCAAATTAGCAGCCAAGGAGATCAAAATTGGAACAGAAGAAATTTTAGCAACATGTGAGAATGTCTCGGCATAGTCAATATCGTATGTCTGGGTATAACCTTTGGCAACCAAGCGAGCCTTCAAACGCTCAATAGAACCATCAGGCAAATACTTCACAGTATACACCCAACGACAACCAACAATAGTTTTCCCTAGAGGACGAGTAACTAAAGACCAAGTAGCATTTTCAGACAGGGCAGACATTTTTGCCTCCATAGCAGATTTCCAACCTGAGATGGACATAGCCTCCTGAACAGACTTAGGGACAATAGTAGAATTCAAGGATGTGGTAAAGGCATAAAGAGATGGAGACAAGTGACCATAAGAGACAAACTGAGAGATAGGGTGAGAGGTACAAGAACGCTTACCTTTGCGCAAAGCAATTGGAAGAGAGGCAAGATCAGGAGTTGGATCACTAGGCGGGGTAGAGGTCTCTGTTGGAGGTTTCTGCCAGCAACAATATACCTGGAGTGGTTTCTGAGGAGATTGAATAGGAGACACAGGTGGTAGGAGAGGAAGACAAGGAGGAGAACTGTCACTAGTAACCGAAGGAGAGAAATAGGACTGAGATTCATCAAATGTGACATCAGCACTAATGAAACGACGACGAAGAGTTGGTGAGTAACATCGGTATCCTTTCTGAGTACGAGAATACCCAAGAAAAACACATTTAATGGATCTAGGATCAAGTTTGTCACTCCCTGGACCTAAGATATGAACATATCACACAACCAAAGATCTTAGGAGGTAGATGAAACAAAGGTGCATCAGGAGAGAGCACAATATAAGGGATCTAACCACCTAGAACAGTGGAAGGCATACAATTAATTAGGTGACAGGTAGTGAGAACAGCATCACTCCAATATGATTTGGGAACTTGCATATGAAACTTTAAGGCACGAGTGACCTCTAACAAATGACGCATTTTGCGTTCAGCAACACCATTTTGTTGTGGAGTATGGGGGCATGAAGATTGGTGAATTATACCATGATCATCAAAAAATTGAGACAACGATGTATGAAAATATTCATGAGCATTATCAGACCGAAAAATACGAAGCGAAGCATTAAACTGAGTCTTTATTTCCATATAAAATGATTTGAAAATTGAGTACAATTCAGACCGTTCTTTCATAAGATAAAGATAGGTGACTCTAGAATAATCATCAACAAAAATGACAAAATATCTAAATCCCAACAATGAGGGAGTGTGTATTGGACCCCAAATATCAGAATGAACTAAATGAAAAGGACTACTAACACGACTCTCATGCCTAGGGGCAAAAGGCACCCTATGGTGTTTACCCAACTGACATGCTTCACATTGTAAAGACTTAATTTGACGACACGACGGAACTAATGACTTCAAATTCTTGAGAGATGGATGACCAAGGCGACAATGATGCTGAAGAGGCGAGATAGAAAAATGAGAAGCCACTAAACGGGAAGAACCACATCGATCCAAGTAATAAAGTCCACCGGCTTCATGCCCTCCATCAATAATCTTCCCCGTCTTGAGATCCTGAAAGATACAATGAGTGGATTAAAAAAATGGCAGCACAATTCAAAATTTTAGTAAGCTTACTAATTGACAAAAGGTTAAAAGGAAAATCAGGAATATATAAGACAGAATAGAGAAAAAGATTAGGACTAAGATTGGCAGTGCCCAAACCAGAAACTGTAGTGGCTGAGCCATTTGCCAATGTAACATTGGGAAGACTACTAGATTGCTCAAGGTCAGAGAATAAACTTGAGGTACCTGTCATATGATCAGTAGCACTTGAGTCAATGACCCAAGGGTCCTGAGTGGCAAGACAAGCAGCAAAAGTACCTTGTTGAGCCAAAGTAGCAGTAGAATCAGACCTAACAAAGTTGGAATGCAGAGACAAGAGGCGATTGTACTCTTCCTCAAGAATAGAGACTACTCTAGATGTTGGTGGAAGTGACTGTGAAGGTGGTTCTTGAACTTGAAAACTAGCTTGGTTAGCTGAGAGTTTATCATACAACTTCCAACAAAAGTCAACTGTATGATTCTCATCATGACAATAAGTGCACTTACGAAGACCACGACCCCCTTGTTCACTCCCACGACCCCCTTGTTCACTCCCACGACCCCCTTGGTCACGACATCCACGGCCTCGGCCCCCATGACCTTGACCTCCCCGACCACCTCTATTACTCCCCATATAAGTGGTAAAGGCAGATTTATCACTAGAAGGTAATGCATCAGTGTGGGAGGAAGAGAAAGGGTCAATACTTGAATCAGATAATGCGGCCTGTCTAAGTCTACCAAAAACTTCACTTAATGAAGGGAGGTCTGGACTAGCTAAGATTTGTGATTTTACTGGATTCAAACTTTTAGGCAATCCAGAGAGGAAGCGAGTAACATGCATAGAATCTCGTTGTTTCTTCATAATTTTAACATCAGAGGAGATAGGCTGATAAATATTGAGTTCTTCACATACACCCTTAAACTTGTTATAATAGTCTTCTAAAGACATATCACCCAAACTCAAGGAGAAATAATTTTGATGAAGATCATAAATCCGCTTCAAATTGTTAACACCAGAGTAAAGTTCCTTGGCTTGTTCCCAAACAAGTTTAGCAGTTGGTATGAAAACCAAACTACAACTGATCTTAGACTCCATGCTATTCCACAAATAACTCCTAATTTGTGCATCTTCGGCTCTCCAATCAGCAAATTTAGGGTCTGTAGGTACAGTAGGTTCCTTAACCACGTAATCAAACTTCTTTCTACCAAGAAGAAAGACTTCAACTGCCTGTGCCCGTTGAGCATAATTACTACCATTTAGACGAATGGAGGTAATTGATAACATATCAGGAGATAAGAAATAATTAGGGGGTTGAGCACTGTCTTTGGACTCCATAATAGCAATCTGAAGAACAAACTAACACTAAAGAAAAAACTAGACTGAATTAAAACAAACTCCAACCAGCAACCAATGTAATTCAACCAATCAACCACATCAACAGTAACTCATCTATCAACGAATCAACACCAAACTATTCCAAAAAACAAGGCAGCAACAAATCCATACCAACACCAAAAAAAAAAATAATTGCACAATCCACCACTAAACATCAACCTAAGATTGCCTAAACAGATACGCAGAGAACGTATTGAAGAAGAGAAGAAAATCAGACCATGGTTGAAACCCTCAACTGAAAAAGCTTCGGTGGCAGCGCTAGGGTGCAGGAGCAGCGACGCAAGGACTGGCGAGTAAGCTAGGATGGTCGCCGGAGGAGGGCGAGTAAAACCTTGCCTCTGTCGCGACCAGGCGATGTCGATTTGGTGTCGCGAGACCGGAGAGAGGGTCACCGGCGCTGGACAACTCCTTTAGCCACTAAATCGAGATTGTCGGAGTCTCTATTAGGGTTGTCGGAGCTAGCGAGTAGGGATATGGTTGCTGGCGACAACAATATCGGTGGGTGGTGGTCGAAGGGTTAATGGCAGCGGCGGCTTGGTGGCTCTGATACCATGTTGTTTACTGTGAAAGTGTTTTAGGGTTTGATAAGTCAACCCTAACACATAAAATATTATTTATATATAAAGTAGATGATATTACTGTTTTGCCCCTATTACTCATAACACCCTTAATCCCACTCAAACAAGACTCAATTAAGCTTAACCCCAATTAATTTTGTTCAGTGACATGGATCCTTTTATGCCACTGAACCCTTTTTTGGGAGTGTAATTGATAAGGGGTGGATAGCATTATGTCTTATGAGGAATGAATCAACTTCTTTAACAAAAAATTGGGGGTAAGATTGCCTACCAATCTCCACTCCTAAATCTACAAAAGTTGTTTTTGAAGCTGTCCAAATGAGGGTGCTACAAGAACACATTACTCTCTTGAGTATAGTTGCTTCTCTTTAAATTTTTTATTTTTTTTGAGAAACTCCTTCATGTTCCACACACTCATTGTTCCATAAGAACACTGGTATGAATTCTTGGACTTTAAGTAAGCAAATTGTGAATTTTTAAGTATTTTATAGCCTTTTTGGTTGAGGGGCATAATCCTTACTCATCGGCTTCAGCTGCTTTGGATTCACTCTTCATATTTTTCTTTTCTCCTCATTTCACATCATTTAACCATAGGTTTTGTATTGAGCCCCCTTGGATTTTTTTAATTAGCCTACAAAAAAGCAACTAGGAAAATTGAAGGAAATATTAATGGTAGTGCTTTCTTGTATCCTTCATACTAATTGCCTAAAAACAAGTAGTTCTCTTATTTCGTAGATATCGTTGCTTTGTTATGTTGATTATGCCATATTAATTTTGAAGGGCACAATAGAGCTGGTGAAACCATAACAATATCAATGCTTGTCAGTCTTCTTACTCCTACTTCAGGGGATGCAACGATTTTTGCGAAGAATATAATATTGGACATGGTAAGTTGCCTGTTTTCAGATTATTTGTCTATACCTTTCTCCCTTCATTCTATTTGATGATTTCCTATGCATAAAATATTTGTCCATAGGGCCAAGATTACTGGCAGAGTGGTTGGATGTACTTACATGTTTAATTTTTTCCCTTTTTGAATGGGGAATATTACCCAAAGTCCTTGTAAAATCAGAATGTTATTATTATTAACAGCATAGCTTATGGGACACTTATGAAGATTAGACACCAATTATTGCGGGGTGCTTTAGTCATTTGGATACTTGTAAGCAGCTAAATGTATGTTCATGAGTTATGTGTATGTTTAGTATTATTTCTTCATTGATATGGACTTCATACGCTATGTTTGAGCATGTATCTTTAAATTATAAAGATAGAATGTAAGGAAAGGAAAAAAAAACCTTGCATATATATATATATATATATATATAAGTTGCAATGCTCTACACCCTTTATATTTCTCAAAACAATAGTTGTTTCTATGCCCAAGATCATAGCGAGGAAATATGGGAATCCGTTTTTGGATCAATATTACTGTTTTACTGGATACGCAATTCTGACCAGGTTAGATCTGATTGCGGTAAGTATACCACTTGTGCATATTTATATTGTTCATTTAAATATGGTTCATGTTTTATTCTCTTGTATATATTTCTTTTTTTCATTGAATGGGTTAATACTGCTGAATTGTCCAATGTTAGGTATCTAGCATGCTCAATTTTCTTCTCATGATGTGTTTATTGACTCTAGAAGAACTGTGGTGTCTGCACTATGTTAATCTTAAGTGTTCGCGATTTAAAATAGTCACTAACCAATCTATCCTGATTTGTTTTTGCATTATTCTTTGGGAGCTGGGGTTGGATTTTTGTATGATTTTGTGATTAAGTTGAATTTGTTTTATAGGATGAGATATGGAAGACATTGGGTGTTTGCCCTCAAAATGACAATCTTTTGCAGAGTTGACTGTAAGTAAGAAGCACATCTCATTTTCCTTTTTCTGTGTTGTGTAAGATATTTGAATTCTAGTTGTTTATGATATATTCTTATATGTACTAGGTTTTTACAGTTAGATCTTTATATTGCTTGAATGGTAGTTATGACAGAAGATATGTGTCTTTTCATTTAGCTGGAGCTTATCCAATTAGTTAAATGCAAGACACCTATCATTAGTATTATTATTATTTTACTCAGTTTTGCATGATTCATCTAATTACTTGTATTGGAAAAGAAGCTTCACAATCTTTTTTTATTTTATTTTATTTTTTTATGTAGTAATCTTTTTTTAATAAATTTATTTTTATAAAAAAAATGAGGTTTATGCGATTACGTCGGTGCACACTCTTTAGTCTAGATTTAGTTTTGTATTTTGCTATAGATATCATCTTAGTTATTTCTAATTTTTTGTTAACAAGTTGTCAAGAAGTTGTGCTACAGAGGAGAGACTTGTGTGTTTCCGCATTGGGTGTTCTACAAAATCTTGGTTCTTTTTTACAATCAGAATGGTTGAAGCATGTATAACAACAATGGTTGAAGCGTGTGCGTGTGTATATATAATTTTTTTTTGTTTTGGGTTGGCTATCTATCCTCAATAGCTTAGTTAAGGTTGGCCACATGTATTCTTTTCCTCCATTTTATTATTTCTAAAGTCATACTTTTTGTAACTTCTTCAATTGACATGTTCTTTTTTTCTACTACTATTGCTACTAATATATATATATATATATATATATATATTTTTTTTTTTTTCATTCTCTAACTATTTTTCGCTCCTTTAACTTGAATCAACTCACTCTTTCTTACTAGTGTGTTAATCGCTCTCTTTTGAACATGGCCAAACCATGTCAAGTTATCTTTCTCATATTTTCATCAATAGAGGCCACCCTTATATTTAAGCGGATTTTCTCATTTCTAATCACACATTTCCATTTTTTTTTACTTATTTATCTAAACGTTCTTAGTTCAGTTACACTCATTTTTTGAATATGTTTATTCTTGATTGCCTAACATTTTGTGCCATAGAGTATATCTTGTCTTATAACATTCTTATTAAAATTTTCCTTTAACTTAATAGATATTCTATTATCACACGATACTCTTGACGTGCGTCTCCCTTTTATCTGTATCCTAAGAAAAACATCACCTTCTGTTTCTCCAATCAATATATATATATATATATATATAAATAAAAGGAGAGACCTCATTTGAGAGAGTATAAGGTCTTGCCAAGTGGTACTCTCCTTGAGGATTCTTTTGCAATAAAAAAATGGACCTTTTGTTTTCTTTGGTTCATCGTTTCAAGACTATTCATCCATCTCTTACCAAGATAAGTACTCTTTTTATACTAAATAAACACCAATTAAAAGATAATGACTATTTTCTTAGGTACATCGTTTCAAGACTATTTTTTCCTCTTTAGGTTTTCACCTCTTGCACTTCTGCTCCTTTATATACCCCTACCCATAGTCTTTTACATCATCCTAACTCAAATGTACATATGAGATTCTCCAAACTAAGAAGGATGTAAACGACTTGCGGTTTTGATGCGGAAGTTAGAGGTCATTGTGGGTTTTGTGAGGGTTGTGATTGGATATGGGCCTTTGGTTGTTTGAGATTTTTGAAGTTGAAGCTTTTGTGTTGGGTTTGCGATGATGTGTGACTGGATTTTTGCCAATTGGCTAAAGCCATGAAGAACCTTAATTGGGCTTTGATAATTTTGATTTGATAGATATATATAGGGGTGTTCACCAAACGGCAAAAACCGCACCAAAACCGCCTGCAAAATGGCATAACCGCACAGCACCGCACCGCCTATATATATTAATATATTTATTTATTTAATATTATATATATATATATATATATATATATAAAATAAGGACAAAAGATCAATACATTAATAATTTAATACCCTAGCAATATCTAATTGTTTTGTAAACATAGTCGCCACACTTCAACCTAGAGTCCTAGACTACTCATTGCCGTACCGGTTGCTTACTATTGAGGTATTCATGTGTTCAATTCAAGTTTTTCTTTGTTAAAGTTAATCTATTGGCCTATTTTACTATTCACTTAGGACAAGTTGTTAAAGTTTTTCTTTGTTCAATTCACTGCCATTGCACTAGACTATTAGCCGTATCTCATTGTTCTATTGTTAAAGTTTTTCTTTGTTAATTATATTATTTTTTTATTGATTGTTGTGTTGGTATACTGGCACTTGGAACTTCCTATGTTAGATATTTAAGTTAGATATATATATATATATATATATTTTTTTTTTTTATGTTAGATATTATTTACGTTAGATTGTTAGAAGCTATAGGTTGTGATCAATTTCCATCTTCAAAGAATTTGTTATTTTATTATTTATATATTCTATGGCAAGTGGCAACGAAGTGAGAACCTAAGCTATAGTTTCTGATCAATTTCCAATGTAACTTTTTTTTATTTCCTCATGACCTTTTAGATCTTTCAACTTGCAAGCTTGATATGTACAACTCTATTTCATCTTAGTTGGCTATGTTCTTCAAGAATAATTATACTGCACTAGCATGTAAGTTACTGTTTATATTCAATCAAGTTGGCCGGTTATACCGCCATAGTTATCCATTATTTTGTGATTATACATTATTTTCAATATGTTATCTCTTACAAACATTATTTTGTTTTACATCTATTTTCTGATAGCACTTCCACTCCCATACATATCATTCTTCATCTACTATTTCATCTTAGTCAGTGTTTACTGTTCTTTCTTTTGGTGGTAGCCTAAGCCTCCCGTTCATTCTTTCTGTTTATTATCCTGTGATTACCTGTTTAAGCTAATCAATTGTTTCCCAGTTATCTTCTTTTTCCTATCTTTGTTTTTAACCCAAAATTTGTTGCAGATATGTCCTATTGAGATGTTTAAGTCCGGTTCTGTATCGGTTTGTAGCCCGGTAAGACTAAATTCCTAAAGTGTGTCATTACTCATGGCCAAGCAGTAATTCCCGTTAAGCTAGGAGAGTGTTAGGGTTTGCGTACGGTGGGGCACCAGTACACCAGAATAGGAATCCAGCGGCTGTAAGTGGTTACAAGTCATAGGAGGCATCAGTGTCTTTGAACACCCTGTTTCAGATCTAAGGTTAGATCCAGAAATTGGAAGATAAAGGTAGTCTAGGTTGTAATTGATTTCTTAGGCTTTTAATCCAGAATGATGAATAGGATGTTTAAAAGGAGTGATTCATCCACCAACATTAGATCTAGCAGTACATCTCTCCCTGAGATTCCTCAAGATGATGGACCGATCAACTCGGAGTCGTACTAGCTTTCAGATCTAGATCAGAAGTTAGGAGATTGGAACATACCAAAAGTACCCACAAACCAGGTCTATAAGTCATCATCGTGGTCCTTGAAAAAGACATTCAAAATAGACTACCATGTTAGGACTATAGAGTAAGTTTATAACATAAACAAGGAGTATGAAACATGCTACTTGTTGTTCCCTGCAGCAATGAAAGCCCACAGGGACAAAGATCATAAATTCCTCCATATTGGCCTAGTCCAAGTAGGAGTAAAACCATTGATCAGAGAAGGGTTGAACAACTCAATCCTTATGGCCCTTAGAGACACTCGTTATCTTAGGTTTAATGACAGCCTTTTAGGTACCGTGGAATCCAGTCTGAGCGGCAAGAATTAACCATCCTTAGGGTTGATCACAAACTCATAGACCAAAGAGTCAAACAGTTAGAAAACTCTTCTCATCAAGGCAATGAGGAAGGCACCTCATTACAAAACCCTTCTGATGAAGAAGAAGATGAAACAGTTAACCCTACTGCAGATATGGAACAAGAACCAACCAATGAATCTTTCTTGCAAACCATCAGTAGAATTAACTTTCAGAAATGGCACTCCAAAGTCAGGATTGTCATCAGCAAAGATTTTCAATTTGAGGTTGTAGCCTTAATAGATTCAGGTGCTGATCTCAACTGCATTCAAGAAGGAATCATTCTCTCTAAATACTTCTGGAAAACCAAAGAAAGGTTAACTTCCGCAAGTGGAGGCAAAATGCAAATTGAATTTAAGGTCCCAAAAGCACATGTTTGCCAAGACAATACGTGTTTCAAAACCACTTTTGTTCTTGTCAAAAATATAACAGATAGGGTCATCTTAGGAAACCCTTTCATGTGTCTCTTGTACCCTTTTATCACGGATAGTGAAGGAATCACTACCCATCCTTTTGGCTAACCTGTCAAGTTTAAATTTCTTAGAAACCCAGAGCCTAAAGACATTAACAGTCTCCAGGAAGTCTCTATCTCCAAGAGCCTTAACCTTGTCAATACCAAAATTTCTTCAGAAAATCTAAATCAAGAAAAGAACCTTGATCACTTTGTATCTTCCCTTCTCTTCACAAATGATGATTCTTTGAACCTCAATCAGTTTCATATACCTTCATCATATCCCATTTCATGCATTCAGCACAAAAGTATTTGCTCCATAACATCTCATGATTTTAACAAAAATGTTTTTAAAAATAACCATTTTGCTAATACATGGCAGGAGGAAAAGCAAATATCTCATTTTACTTGTACCACTAGTAAGTGGAAAATGGCTTCTTCAAGTAGGAACAAAGGAAAAGCTCCTATTCAGGGTTTTCCTTATCAAAGGCATGAAGGTGCTTCTTCTGGATCAGAACCCAGGGAAGCAACATCCCTTCAGGAATCTGTTCCACTTAAAATAATATTTTCCAGTGGTAATGTGGCCATCACCTTACAAGAAGTTTTATCTAGGAATTTCCAATTCACAAATGGAGTGTACACAAAACTTCCACCCTCCATAGGAATTATCCTTGATAACCTTCAAAGAGCCTTTACCCAAAGCAACAATCGCCTTTTTCAGAAAACCCTCAGAGCACTAGAAATACACCTAGTAAATCTTGAGGCAGAAATTGAAATAAACCGAATCTCCTTTATTCAACTCTTTGGTAAAGAGGATATCCATTCAATGAATAAAACGACTATTATGGACACCGATTATGCTAGGTTAAGTCTTAAGACTCAAAACCAGCTAAGAAGTGTTGTTGCCAACTTGCCTACTGACATACAAGTTCGTATCTTGGGAAACAAGGCTATGTCTGAATCATGTGACCTATGGTTCAAGCATTTCAAAATTTTGGTCACTACCCATTTCCCAGTTTATGGTGAAGACTTAGATGATATTGACAATGCCTTCATCCAGTCAACCTGGGAAGAATACTTTGGAAGCAGCCATAGGGTATATGAAAAGAAACATCACTTCCCCGGCCTAATAATCAATGATGAAGATTGGTCCGTTGAAGAAGATCCAAGCTGGCTTTCACAAATGTTTGAATATGGCTTTATCAAGCTCATCAAGCTAACAAGCCATGAACAGATCCAAGGTCCAGTTTTCACACTACATCAAGAGGCTTAGTTCCACACTACCTTAGAGTTCCAGCTTTACTTTGTAATAGAAATACTTTGTAAACAAATGGCTCTCTCCTCCTCTCCCATAGTTTACACTTGTAATAGAAATACATTTGTAACCTATTCATGCTTTCGCACCGAGACCTTGTCTGTAGCTTATCCCCTTTTGTATATATAAATTTTGCCTTGACCTCCTGCAAAACTCCTTTTCTAACCTATATATATGTGTGTTTGTTTTTTCAATGGCCCTAGATGGATGCTCCCTCAAATCCAAATCCACCAACACCAAATTGACCCTAATGACCCTTTGATTGTGGATGATGAAGCCCTACCAAAAAAAAAAAAAAAAACTAGAGTTAATGAGAATCGGTCCACTAGAGAGCCATCTGATGTTTGAGAGCATTTTGTTAAGTTACAAAATCGTGAAAAGTCAGAATGCAAATATTGTAAGAAGCAATACAATGCTGTAAGGAGGAATGGGAACTCATCCATGCGGGCTCATATACTAAAATGTAAGAAGATTTTGGGTGTCATTGACACGAGCCAAACCACTTTGAGTTTCCAAGCAAAAAAAAAAAAAACTAGTGGTGTTGAGGGAGAGTTTAGTAATGCGCTTGTTGTTGCTAAATTTTCTATTGAGTGAATTTGGATGGCACTTGCGAGGATGATTATAGTGGATGAGCTACCTTTTAGATTTGTTGAGCATAATGGTTTTATATACTTTATGGGGTGGTTGAGCCTAGGTTTCCTATGCCTTCTCGTCTCATGGTGGCAAGGGATTGTATTAAACTTTGGTTGGGGGAAATGGAGAAGTTGATAAGCTATTTGAAATTGGGCCAAAGGGTGTCTTTGACTACTGACACATGGACTTCCATTCAAAATCTCAACTACATGTGTCTCACTTGCTACTATATTGATGGTGATTGGACCTATCAAAAAAGGATTTTGAATTTTTGTATAGTTCCAAATCATAAAGGGGAGACAATTGGGACAACTATTGAAAGGTGCTTGAATGATAGGGGTATCAAAATGGTGATTGTAAGGTTGAATTTAATCAACCATCTTGTTGGCTTTATTCCGTGTCAAATTTGCTTGTATTTCAGCAATTAGTAACCCTGTATTTAGGTGGGTTTGTTGTAAGGGTAGTGAGTGAGATAGAGTGATTGAATGCTTAAGAGTGTGCAAGAAAACAGAGTCTCGCGGCTTGATCTCGCGGGTGACTCGCGACTGCAAGCCGCCAGAAGCAGCACACGTGCCAAGCATGCCAGAAGTTGAAGCGTCATGCTAGCTGGAGCACTACAGGACAAAATAGGACAATTGGCCGTTCTTTTATCGCGTGGCTGGATCTCGCGACTAAGTCAAGCTGCGAGCCACCCCTGTTTTGAAAAACCTGACGTTTCACATTCTTTTCTCACCCCAGTATAAATACCCCTTATACCCACAAAAGAAGGAGAGGTTCCAGAGAGAATTTTGAGAGAGAAACCCTAGAGTAAAACAAGATTGATTCATCTACAATCTTTACATAAGAGTCTCTTCATATTCCTCAACTCTCTTCCTCTCCATTGTCAAATCCTTGAGAGGCATCTTCATGCATTAAATGTCATATCTTCATGCATTTTATGCATCTTGTATTTTTTTGTATGCATTGTTTTGTTTTTTATCTTGCTTTTATATTTTAGTTTTGTGTGAATAAAAAATCTAAAACCACATAAAAAGTGAAAAATTCAAAAAGTTTGATCGTATATGTTTGAGTACATATCACATGTGAGTTTGGCCTTGTACCTTTGTACAAATGGATTTGTGCATTTATGAACTTAGCTTGTTATTTTTGCACTTATATCTTTGTGGGAAAAATCTTGACATCTTTGTGTGATTGTTGTAAATCGATCTTCAAGCTTGTTATAAATGATTAGTCAATAATCATGTTGGTTTTGATACATGCGTAGACTTGTGCTTATATCTCTTCCCACTCTTTTATTTTTATTGCTTAAAGGGCTCAATAAATGTAAATCTCAAAATGAAAAGAGATAATGAGCTACAAAAGCCGTTGCACATACTAGTATTCGACTAGAAAAAAAGGAAAGCGACTTATATGAAAATGTATGATGCCTAAAAAGTCAAAGGCTTGTTCATCAAATTGAAATATCACAAAGTTCAGGCATCGATCTCAAAATGAGATGTTTTGATTTAAAATGATCAAATGTTATGAATTGTAAAGAAGCCAAATGAAAAGCTTCATCGTATGTAATCATTTTCTTGTAGGAGGTCATATATGTTCATTTCTATAATTGAGATAGACCACTTGACTTAGTACTAGTTGTGTATGACTTGATAGAATTAATCATTGAAACTTCACTCTAAACTAAGTATTATTCCACATTTGATACGCACACACAACACACACGCCTAATGTTCAATGAATACCTTACTCATTTGTTCGATTGTACTTGTTTAAATGTGATGATGTGTGTGCTCAACTATATATGGTTCAATCCAAAAAGATTTTTGATCATTTTATATGTTTTTGGAAGTGATTTTTATCACTCTTTGTATTCATGTTTAGTGCTTACTTTGTTTTTCATTGTCTAAACATGTTCTTTGTTGAAAAACAAGTGTCAGAGTTTTTCGCGACTCAGCTGGCGACTCGCTAGTCGCGAAACCCCAGTCACGAGTTCATCCAGAAGCTTTGGCAGCTCACTCGCAACTCGCGAAAATTTTCGCGATTGTACCTCGCAACTCGCCCAGCTGCGAAACGGCCAGAAATAGTTTTTTAAAGGGCTTTTTATGGGAAACCTGTTTTAAACCTCTCCCATCCTTTCTTAAACCCCTCTTTCACTATTTTTACATCTAAACCCAATCAATTTGAATAATTTTTCATTCCATTAACATCTCTAAGGTAATTATAAACTCTTTTCATTGATTTTGATCCTTAAATTATGTTTTGGAGAGTTTTGTGCTCTTGGTTGAGATTTTTATCATAGGGGTTAGGAAAACTTAATTTTTGTCAAATTTCTTCATGGGATTGGTTTCTTTTGTTGATTTGCATTGGATGTTGGCCCCTTGTGGCAGAAAGAACATGTATTAAGGGTGGATTTCATAATGTTCATGCATTGTTTCACATTATTGTTCATAGTGTGCATGCTAGGTGTTTGATAAAATGCCTCGCTTGTTTGGACTCCGATGAGTACCAAATTTTGGGATTTCTTATGTTTCCTCATTAGGAACATGTTTGGTTCTTTGGTTGTGTATTTAACACACCTTGCCCCACATGTGCATTTTTCATGCGTTGGTCATGCATTGCACTTAGCCACCTCTTGCACACACCTTTGCTACCCTTGTCATGCATTGGTCTACACCTTGTTTCTTCATCCTAGCATGTCATGTTTACCTTATGCTTTGTAGCACTTTGTTTTGTCTTAGGATTGAGCTTTATTTTCTCATTCATCTCACACCCCTCATGCATCATTATCATTGTTTGTACCTTCATCTCTTACCCTCGTTTCTTCTTGTCCCTTTGTCTATTCTTGACAAAAAGAGGGAGAGTATACCAGAGTGTTTTGTCATTTCTATATGACTCTTGTGCACAACTTTAGGGGGAGAAATTCTATTTCTCATGCACATTCGTAGGAGGAGAGATATTCCATAGGGGAGATGCATATACCAAGGGGGAGAAAACATTGAGATAATAAGAAAACTTTGTTCTGTTTGTTTTCTTGTTGGCTTTATGGTGCTTTGAATTATGCTTTGTCATTCTCATCGCATCATGTTTTTGTTTTGAACATGCATATATCCCTATGCTATTGTGCTCCATTGAATGCATGTTCGGATGATCATTTGCTTTGCTATGTGATCATTGTAGACATTTCTATATGACTGTTTTGGTGTATGATCAAGTTGCTCACATGTTTCACATCATGTTTACTTGATCGCAATTTACTTGTTACATTATACTTGTCCTTTTATTACTTGCTTTACCTTGAGGGTCTGTTGAGGTCCGAAAAGATCATAGTAAAATAAGCCCAAAAAGAATAAGTTAAGCCCAGCCCGGAAGGAAAATTCAAACTAAGCCCAAAGTAATTATACAGGAGACCCATGAGGGAATAAAAGAAAGGCCCAGAGGATCCCGAAGCCCAGAAAAGAGAAGCATCCAAAGAAAAAAAGAGAGAGAAGACCACGGCAAAGTATAAGAAGCAAGGATCCTCAGGAACCATCAATAGGCACGGATCCCTTCAGGCACAAAGAAAAAAGGAAGACTGGGATAGCTCGATAGAAAAAAGACAGAAAAAAAGAAATAAGAAAACAAAAGTAAAAAAGAGCGCGAGCGACCTCTCATGGCACAAACAGAAGAGGCCTCGGGGAACCAAGACAGGGAAGAAGAATGATAACAAACAATTTTTAAAAAGGCAGAACAAGATTCCGCCCAAATAGGAAAGATAGAAGGCGTCAGAAGTGAGGATGCCGAGAAGGGCATACCTCAGCACTCCCAAAGAAGATGGCCAACCAGAAGCTTTCAAAAGAATCAGAACTAAGAGAAGGAAAGAATGAGAAGAAACGGAAAAGGGACTTACCGAGACAACAGGGACAAGACATACTCTGTTCGCAAAAGAACAAAACAGGGGAACCAATGGTTCCCCGGGAAGCCCAGAAAACTCCATTATAAAAGGAGGGGATGGGTTGCGAAGAAGCAGCGAAAAAAGTGAGAAAGAAAGAAGAAATTCTCTAGAAAAAGAAATATCAGAGAAAATCAAGAGTGAAGAGAAAATATTAAGGGAAAACAAAATATTGCTTCCCGGTATCCTGTAAAAGCCACTATTGCACATACTCGGATTCAACGAGAATCAAACTTTGCAAGTTTTGAAGGCTGAAATAGTCATTCAAGACTGCAATTTTTGAGCTTGATTGAACCTTGTAGCACGTCCTAGTGAGCTTTCTGTAATCAAACAGACAATGTATTAATGAAACTTTGCTTCATATTTCCCAGGATCCCCATAGCACTAATTTTTGTCGCTTAGTTAATCCTGTTTCTTTCCTCCTGAATTTACCTTGTTAATTTTTGGCATTCTACGATATCCTTGTTTGTTATCTTGTTTGTATTTTCAGGAGTATTCTCTGTGTTTCACTTGATTCTTAAACAGCTCGTTAGCTGCGGTGAGTCAAGGCCCGGTCCACCAAATCCTCCTTTTCATTTAAGCCTAGGATCCTTGGGCCTGAGTGTCACGAAAAAGGGACTCTCACATTTTGGCGACTCCACTAGGGACTGGGCAAAGAAGAAGGAAGAAGCAACCCCTTCACAGAGAATGCCTCCAAGACAAAGAAACAGCAAAGGAACTAATGTGCCACCTACGGCCTCTGAGCCCGTAGGAGAAAACGAGGTAGCTTCCTGGCAAGGAGGTGGGATACCCTTGGTAGAACAGGAGGTTGTGTCAGAACAAAGACACGCAAGGCAGGAACCAGACCTCATGGCCAGGATGACAGCAATGTTAAAAGATCTGGAGCAAGAGGTTCGCCTTCTCAAAGAGGGCAGGACACAGGAAATCAGAGACAATGTTCCCCCTACTGGGCACCAGGATGGGACGCAGCCAGAAGGAGGGTCAGCAGTGGGAGGAAAAGCCAACCCTCAGTACTTGACACAGGCAGATGTCAATGCCCTCCTGGAGCAAGAAAGGGAAAAACACTCAGGGATCCCCAAGCAATTCTCTCGGGATCCCCCATTCCCTCCAAAACTTCTTGGCAAACCATACCCTAAGGGGTACGAACCCCCAAAGTTCCATCCTTTTGATGGGAGGAACGGGAGTGTTGTGGAACATGTGAGTAGGTTTGTCCACACTATGGGCCCCTATGCAGGAGACAGAGAATTATGTATGAGGGAATTCGCCAAATCCTTAGTGGATAGGGCATACACTTGGTACACCACGCTGAGACCTGGGTCCATCAAAACCTGGAATGAGATGATGGAGAAATTCTGCGCCAAATATTACCCTGGTGAAGACAAAATCACTTTCCAGAATCTGCAAATGGTGAGACAGAGACCTGGAGAAGATCCTGTTCAATTCATCAAAAGATTTGAAGATGTGTCCCTAGACTGCTATGGGGACCATGAAGAAAAGGAGCTCGTGGAAACCTGTATAGCCAACATGCTTTTTGATTATAGGCTCAACCTTGAAAACTTATGTATCACACAGTTTGCTGACCTGTTACAGAGAACCAGAAGGATGGCACAAACCATGAGGACAAAAAGGCTACCCGCATCCCAAGCTATGACAGCATCAGTAGGAGAGAAAATGAAGAGACCAGACGGGAAGGTGTTCGAGGAACCACCAGTGATCCCATGTACAACTGAGGAATTAAGCCATGTCCTAGACAAATGGATCGGAGATAGAGTTGTTAGGCCATTCACTGTGTCCAGGCCACCAGCTGAAGAAGAAAGGAAGAACCCTTTATTTTGCAGAATCCATAATTATGTCAAGCACTCCACCAAGGATTGCTGGACCCTTCGCAGACTTTTCCACAAAAAGTTGAGAGAAGGAACCCTAGAGCTTACCCAGAAGGAGCCGGAAGTGCAGAGGAACCCCTTGTCTAACCACAAAGGAAAAGGGGTGGTAGCAGTAGTAATACATGGGAACCCGACAGAAGCAGGAGAATCTGAAGGATCCTTCCACCTGAGTACATTCAGGACCCTCCAGAAGAATCCTAAGTTCAGGTCACTATTCAATCAATTAGGATTCGGACCAGAAGCAAGAAGGGTGGCCACAGAGTCTCTCATGAGCATAGCAGCAGATTCAGGGATGGAATGCTTTACAGCTGAGTCACATGCTAGTCGAGCTTTCCTGGAGACAACCAATGCAATAACTTTCACTGATGAAGACATGGAGATTGAGCACCCAGACCACCGTAGACCCCTTTATCTAATAGCCACCATAAACGGCGTTCAAGTCAGAAGAGCACTGGTGGATACAGGGGCATCACTCAATCTCATAGCCTTGAGTACCCTGGAAGCTGTTGGCTTAGTTGACAAAAGGATCCTGGGGGCTCCCATGGAAATAACAGGATTCGGAGGATCGGTGGAATCAACAGAAGGATACGTGCAGCTAGCCTTAAGGGTAGGGCCAACAGTAGCTTTGACAAGGTTTCATGTGATTAATGCAGAAGTTTCTTATCACGTGTTGCTGGGACGCCCGTGGCTTCATAAACATCGCCTTATTCCATCCACGTTCCATCAATGCATTAAAGGGAGGCTGAATGGAAGGCCCATAAGGATCCCTGCCAACCATAATCCTTTCAGCCAGGGAGAAGTGAACTTTGCAGAAACAATGTTTTATGATGAGTTGGAGCCAGATGATGAGAACCCCGCCCCAGGGACCCTAGGGGCACCTATCCTAGAAGAAGAAGAAGGAGGGATGGGCACCCGTGACCTGAGGAACCTTCTAGAAAGAAAAAGATAAAAGAGGGAGCCTAGCTCTTCAGGATCCCGAGAATGTGTGGTGGTGCGGGAACCTGGGGGAAGACTGATCTATCGTTTGTGAAGGTGCGCGGGACCCGAATGCATTGTGCAGGAAGGTCCCGGACCACCAAGATGCATGATGGCCCAAGAAGTAATCCCAGAAGAACCAGTTAAGGAGGCCCAGATTCAGCCTGAGGAAGAATTAAAGGAAATAGATTTGGGGATAGAACCAGGATCCCGAAAGCCTGTCTTCATTAGCAGTCAATTGGTGGCTCAAGAAAGAGAACAACTGGTAACCTTGCTTCAAAAATACAGAGATGTGTTTGCATGGACTTATGATGAGATGCCTGGTCTAGACCCAGGATTGGTAGTCCATTCTCTTAATGTGGACCCAGGAATGAGGCCAGTAGTCCAACCAGCTAGGGTCTTCCACACTGAGGTAGAAGCTCAAATAGTTCAAGAGGTCAAGAAATTGCTAACAGCTGGTTTTATCAAACCCATCCAACACCCAAAATGGCTCTCCAACATTGTACCTGTGAAGAAGAAAAATGGTCAGATCCGTTGCTGTGTAGACTTTCGTAACTTGAACAAGGCATGTTCTAAAGATGAATTCCCCTTGCCCAATATCGACCTCCTTGTAGATTCAGCTGCAGGAAACTCAATGTTCTCATTTATGGATGGGTACAGTGGATACAACCAAATCCGCATGGCAGCCAAAGATGCAGAGAAGACGGCATTCAGAACTCCGATTGGGAACTTTTACTACACTGTAATGCCCTTTGGCCTAAAAAATGCGGGGGCTACATATCAGCGGACCATGACAACCATTTTCCATGACATGATGCATGAGGAGATGGAAGATTATGTAGATGATATTGTGGTCAAGTCAAAAACCAGAACAGGACATTTCCAAGTACTTGAGCAAGTCTTTGAAAGATGCAGGAAGTACAGGTTACGTATGAACCCCATGAAGTGCACCTTTGGAGTGTCTGCTGGAAAGTTCCTTGGGTTCCTGGTACATCACAAAGGCATAAGCGTGGACCCAGCCAAGGCCACAGCTATCGCCACAATGAGAAGACCAACTACTGTAAGGGAACTCAAAAGCTTCCTAGGAAGGGTCTCCTATATTAGGAGATTTGTGCCTGGTTTAGCCTCAGCTACCGTAGGCCTATCCAAACTGTTAAAAAAGGGGAATGAATTTATCTGGGGGACAGAGCAGCAGGAAGCTTTTCAAAGAATTCAGAGCATCATGAATCATTTGCCCACCCTCCAGGCACCAGTACGTGGGCGACCTCTGTTGCTATACTTAGCATCAAACTCTCAGGCAATAGGTGCTTTGCTGGCACAAGAAGATGACCAAGGAAATGAGCAGCCTGTATACTATGTAAGCAGAACACTCAAGGATACCGAGACCAGGTACCCCAGAATAGAGAAAGCCTGCCTAGTGATCATTTATGCATCCCAAAGGTTGAAGAGGTACTTCTCAGCTCACCAAATCCTCTTAGTAACCAAGTCTCACCCCATAAAAGCGCTCCTGCACCAGCCCCTTCTCACAGGAAGGATAGTACAATGGCTAGTGTTGCTCTCACAATATGATATAGGTATAAGAACTCCCAAGGCTGTCAAAAGCCAGGCCATAGCAGATTTGCTAGCTCAATTCCCAGGAAAGAAGGAAGGCCCGCTAAGCGAAGAAATCCCTGGTGAGGTAGCAGTGGTGGAGATCCCAGGGAAGAAATGGACCATGAGGTTTGATGGGTCGGCTACAGCAACTTCAAATGGGGTAGGAATTGTACTAAGCTGTGAAAATGGGGATATCATGCCCCTATCTTTCAAGCTTGGTTTCTCATGCTCTAATAATGCAGCTGAATATGAGGCATACTTAACTGGGTTGAATATAGCACTCAGCATAGTAGTGAAACATATGAGAGTGTTGGGAGATTCCAATCTTGTAGTCTCCCAAGTGAAAGGTGACTTTGCATTACGGGAACAAAGCTTAGCAGCCTACAGGACTTGGGCACAAAGGCTGGAGATGAAATTTCACACCTTCAGCATAGAATACACTCAAAGAAGTGAAAACAGGTTTGCTGATGCGCTCGCCACCCTGGGATCCTAAATACCGCTTAATGGGAGGGATACGCTGATAAAAATAGGAAGACAGGAACATTCTATTGTAAGGATCCTCCAAGGGATGTACCCCGGAGAGTCCAAACAATGGGACTGGAGGGACGAAGTCAAAGAAAAGATGAAAGAGGTAGGTCCTAGAGGGAACATCAAAGAACTAATGGATTACACTCAGATAGAAGGAGAATTGTATAGAAGGCTGCCCGGAGGGATACTGTCCAGATGTATCACCGAGAAGGAAGGAAAGTCGAAACTAGAAGAATTACACGCCCAAGTATGTGGAGTTGCAGAAAAGGTCAGCCTATACAGAAGGATGCAATGCATGGGGTATTACTGGCCAGATATGGACAAGGAAGCAGCAATCACACAGGGGAAATGCTAGGAATGTCGTGTGGCAATTGATAAAGAAGAAAGCTACGCGGTGTTTATTGCAGAAGATTGGCGGGTTCCTTTCATAGGATACCTGGCTCAGGGGATCTTGCCAACCGACAGGAAACTGGCCCACAAGCTCAAAAAGTTAGCGTGCAGGTATTTCCTGCAGAATGATATTTTATTCAAAAAAGGATACCATGGGGATCCCCTCAGGTGCCTGGGACCAAAGGAAGCTAGAGAAGTAGTCAGAGAGGTACACTCTGGAGATTGTGGAAGTCACCCAGGGAAAAGAAGGCTGTACAAGCAGTTACTGTTGTTGGGATATTACTGGCCAACGATGAAAAGGGACTCTGAGGAGCTGGTCAAAACTTGTCGTGCTTGCCAAGTCCTGGGAGATGCAATTCACACTCATCCAAATGTCCTACAGGATATGACGACGCCATGGCCTTTTCATACTTGGGGGTTCGATCTCATAGGGCCTATAAACCCTCCATCCAACGGTTATATATGGATCCTGGCAGCCACGGAGTACTTTACAAAATGGGTAAAGGCCATCCCCTTGAAAAAAGCTACTGGAGCAGCTGTGGCAAATTTCATTCGAGACCACATCATTACAAGGTTCGGGATCCCCAGAAGATTGATCAGTGACAATGGAACCCCATTCATAAACAAAGATATGAAGGGATTAACTGAAGCATACCACATCAAGCATAGAAGATCTACCCCATATTACCCATAAGGAAACGGCCAAGCTGAGGCTACTAATAAGGTAATGTTGAAGATCCTTAAGAAAATGAAGCACGAGTATGGGGGGAAATGGAGTGACCATCTGGCAGATGTGCTTTGGGCATGTAGAAGCTCTGTAAAAATAGCCACAGGATTTTCCCCATTCTCCCTAGTCTATGGAACAGAAGCCATCAGCCTCGTGGAGTTAGTCATTCCTACACCAAGGGTAATTCTGGAGGAAAATCAAGGAGAAAGTAAGGACGCAAACAATGAAAAGAGGCTAGCAGATCTGGAAGGGGTAGAAGAAGAAAGAGAGCTGGCCAAGAAAAGGAGCCGGAGATACCAGTAAAGAATGACCAGAGCATATGCACAAACAGTACGCCCAAGAGTGTTCACTGAGGGACAATTAGTACTAAGGATGGCAGAGCACGTGAGGAGGAACCTGCTAGGGCCTTCCAAGTTCACCCCAAAATGGGAAGGACCCTACATCATCAATGCAGCTCATGAGAGTGGGTATTATTACCTTGCCAAAGAAGATGGGACAGTCCTGACAGAACCCGTAAACGGGAAATGGCTGAAACAATACTATGCATAAGGACAAGGGGATCCCGATACCTCAGGATCCTTTTACCAGCTTCACTATCTGCTAAGTTTTTTATTATTATCCTTTTTTTTATTTTTTCAGCCTTTATCATGAATTCTGGTCTAAGATAATTTTGTTCAGGAACATGTGATAGATTGACACTTTGTGGTCAATACTGCACCAAATGATTTTTTCTTTGTTCCTTAAAAATGACCATGCTTTAATGAAGTTCCTGTTTCTTCAACATTTGAATATTTCTTTAAATACTGCAAAGACCAAATTTGGATAGATTTAAGGAGGGATACCTGAGTAAAAAAAAAGGGGGAAAGTATGTAATACCCTTTTACATATGGCCCAGAATCTACCTCACAAATAATTTCAGATATCCCACAAACAGTTCCAAGTGCATAGGTCTAGGATCACAGAATAAAAGTGAAGAATTTAGGATACCTAGCCTAGCACTTGGCAAAAGGGGAACCTGTCAAAGTTCATGAACTGCGACCGTATCTCAAAAAAAAATACATAGGAAAGGATACCAGTGTACCTAGTTCAGTACTTGCACAATAAATTACCGGGTACCTGGACCAGAACTTACAGTGAAGCCTGTGGAAACCATGGTCCAGGACTTAGGAAAGAAAAGAGTTGTAAGAAAGTAAAGGCAATATATCCAAGAAAAAAGGCAGATTCACATACTAAGAAATGAGAAGCAGTTTTGAAACACAAAAAAAAAAAAAGAGAAAGCAAAGAGTAGAGCAATGTTAAAAAAAAAACTTATACAACCCCAAATTGTTTATGTAAGTCTAAAATAAGCTAAGGAATGAGGCCAGCCAACAGGGAGGCATCCGGAGGAATAACAGGCACAGTCAAAGAAGAGAGGATCCTCTGCCGCTTGACCTTCAAGTCTTGTAAAGCCTTGTGAGCATGAGCCAAAGCTTCCTCAGCAGCAGCTATCTCAGTGTCTATACTCTTGAATGATTGCCTTTGAAACAGCATATGAGCCAGCAGACGCAAGTGATCCAGCAGAAAAGACAAATTGAACTTGGCCTCCAGAAGGTCTTGCACCCCTCCTCTCCACTCCAGAAGCTTTTCCTCAGACAAAGAATCTATAGAGGAATTCCTTAGGGAAACCAGCACGGTACACAGCAACTCCATCAAAATATTGCCTAGAAAGATGCCTCCCCTGAAGCCACTGGTGAAATCCCCGTGACTCTTGAGCAGACTCTCTAGCAACGGCAGGCCTTCCACAGGAACAGAGAAGCGTAGGAAGTTGCCATAAGAAGACCCAAAAACATGGAAGTGGTTGGCGGGAAGACTGTTAAATTCCAAGAGATCAAAGCGAGCCAGGAAGGAGGAAAGCCCTGAATCAAGATCTGAGGCAGCCACTTTCGAGGCATCCCCCATCACTGTGTCACCACTTGCAGAGACAGGGGGACTTGCAGCCTTTCGCTCTGGATGAAGGTTAGCAACTTGAACAGGTCTCACAATTCCTTTAGGGATAATAGGCTCAGAACCTGCAAAGCCTGTTTCAATATTCAAGAAGAAAAGAAAAGGAAGAACAGATTTATTCTTAAAAAAAAAAAAGAAAAAAAAACAAGAAGGACAAACCAGTTCCGGCTTCTTGGGGCAGAGCCTCTTCTTCCTGATCCCCTGACTTCCCCGAGGATTCTGGGAAAGAACATAAGGCAAGTTGAAGAAAAGGTGAAGGACCAACGGCAAAATGGCTAAAGGAAGGAATAGATGCAGGGGGCTTCGCCATAAAAGAAAAGGAAAAAGAAGGGCGAAGGGAAGGAAAGAAAAGAAAACACAATGGGAGCAGCTCGCACTCACTTTCTGAGCTGTCTGATTCTAAAGAAGAGGCAACACTGGGAGTGGATTTCTCACTGGTTTGACCTAAAAGGGAGAAAGAAAAGGAGGAACTCAAAAAACTGGAAAAGAAAATAAAGATATAACGTTATTTCAAGGAAACAAGGCTTACCTGTTTGTTTGGATAAATCAGTGTCTCCTAAAACGCCTTTATCTGACAAGGATTGAGGAAACACAGTCCTGATAGGACTAGGAGTATGTTCAAGATGGGGACTTTGAGATGAAGGGATCCCAGAGACTTTGGGATCCTGAGAATCTTGGGAATCTTGCATCGGTTGCCTGGTTTCCTCAGCTGAACCACCAGTAGGGGACTCCTTCCCCACAGCAGGAAAAACAACAGAAAGAGCTGTGATAGCTACCTCTCCCAGAGCCTTGCCAGTCATAGGAGGGGATACCTCCACCTAAAGGAAGAAGAAGAGGAAAAGGCAGCACCAAGTAAAAAGAAAAACAATGGGAAATGCTAACAACACAATGACAGAACAGAAGGGAGAAAACAAAAAAGGGGAGACACACATACCACATCGTCACTAGAAGATTGGCTTTTACCCTTCTTGTGATCAAACTTGCGCTTGGACTGCAAAGGAAATCACCACTCGTTAGCAAAATAGAAATAAGTGCAACAAGGTGAAAAAATAAAAAGAGAGAAGAAGGAAAGAAGTCTTGCCCTTCTCTCTCTCTCAACAGATTCTCTGGAAGTCTTTTGCTTACTACGAGTACACCCAGAGGGTCCTAAAGGAGGCTGGGATACCAAGCCAGAGGATCCTAAAGAACCATGGACTGAAGCAGTCATAGGAACCTGGGAAAAAGAAGACTCTACCTTGGTCTTCTTCCGGGTCCTTGAAACCAAAGGTTCCCTGACATCCTTGCCTTCCTGAGATGCCAAGTGTGCTTGAGATTTCCCAGTTTTTCTTCTTTTCGCCTCAGAACCTATCTCCACACCCCCTGTACTTTCGCCAACATCAACAGCTTTCATTTTCTTCGGCCTGACGTCCTTACCTTTACTCGGAGCAGTGGCAGCACTTATTGTCTCCATTGCACCTTTCTTGATGGGTACTCCAGAAGAAGCGCCAATAATGAGACTATCACCCAGCCAAGTCTCAGGAAAGTCCTGTCCATAAGCCACCCAACCTCCCCTGGAGGCATGCCACTCTGCGAACCCAGTCTTGCTGCTTGTAGTAGCAGAAACAATCCCAGCAGTGGGAAGGGATAAACGTCTATTGGATGTCGGAGCAGAAACAATGCTAGGATTCGGGGCTTCCCGAACTGTACCAGAGCCAACATAATCAACAAAAGACTTTTGTACTCTTCTCCAATAACTGGTATAGCCGCTAGAAGCAAAGACTCCTCTCTAAGAGTTAGGCACTGCAAATTGGGGGCTCCTCCATGACCAATAAGAAAAGGCCTGCAGCCTCAGGAAAGGATCCAAGGAAGGAAGGGATGGCACCACATCCTTAAAAACTGGAGGGATGTCTTGGTCAAAACCAAATTGTCGGAGCACCCGGTGTGCTGAATAATGAGTATATTTTGCGCCACTTGAAGAAGGCACAGGAAGCCAGGAGGGGCTAATGCAGGCAAGATAAGCCAGACTGCCCTCATCACCACGGCGCAAGTCAAAGGTATTACCTGTAGAAGATAAAAAAGAAGACAACACAGAATCACACGCGAAGCCAGGACCAAACTCACGAGGGGATCTCCAATGTAAGCTCCCTGCTTGATCAAACAACTCCACAAGATAATGGCCACCGCCTTTCAAGCTAATACAACGAAAAATGATGGGAAAGGCATCGGTAGAATTGCCACAAAGACCCTTCACTATGTCAGGGGATCCTTGGAACTTGTCCTTCACAAATTTCAAATTCCTGCACTTGGCCAAAGTAGCTGCAAAACGGTCCCACATGAAAATCTGAAGAATGGCACAGTGAAGAGATGAAGTGATCACGTAACAAGAATCACCCTTAGTCTCATCTCCATGAAGCTGGTCCAATTGAGAGTAAACATGACCCAAAAACAGAGGGGCCAAAGGATACTGGGTGCCTCGAGCCAACTTGATTGCCAACGGAAAAAACGAAGACTTAACTCCGTACCCAGGGAACTCACTAAACAAAAACTTACTAAGCCAAAAAGCCAGAAAACCGGCCCACCTCACTTCTATATCCTTCTCACGAGAAAGGGTCATCACCCATCTCCCCATCCTAGCCGGCTTACCACCAGAAGAGGCAGCGCGACCACCAAAATGACCAAACAATTTATCCTCTACCACGAGATCCTCACCAGAAAGGCTAATATCAAACGGGCTCTCTTCACCAAACACCGGGAGTAGGAAATTATTAACCACATCTTCCAAGGTGATCGTCAATTCACCAGCAGAAAAGAAAAAAGTATGAAGAGAAGGGCACCAACGACGTACCAGATGCCTGAGCCCTTTGGCGTCTCTAAAGCCCTCAAGGTTTCTGGAAATAGCCACTGCCTTTAGGATACCGGCGCGCTCCAAGCGACCCACAAACTCAGCATCAGACAGTTCCTTGTCTACCCATATAGGCCAGCCCTAAATCTTTCCTAGAACAAAATCAAAGAAAATAGGAACCGCTTCTTGGATTCCTTGCCTAATCTGGAGATCGAAAATCTCTCTAGGGTCAGGAACCTGGGCGGAACCAGCTGTTGAGGTCTAAAAAATCACAGTAAAATAAGCCCAAGAAAGAATAAGCTAAGCCCAAGAAAGAGTGAGTTAAGCCCAAAAAAAAAAAGAAAACTCAGACCAAGTCCAAAGGGATTATACGAAAGGCCCTGAGGATCCCGAAGCCCAGAAAAGGAAAAGCAACCAAAGAAAAAAGAGAGAGAACATCACAGCAAAGTATAAGACGCAAGGATCCTCAGGCACCATCAATAAGCGCAAAGAAAAAAGAAGACCAGGACAGATCGATAGAAAGAAGATAGAAAAAGAAAACAAGAAAAACAAAAGAACGCAAGCGACCCTTCATGGCACAGACAGAAAAGGCGTTGGAGAACCAAGACAAGGAAGAAGAATGATAACAAAACGATTTCAAAAGAGCAGAACAGGATTCCGCCCAAATAGGAAAGAAACAGAAAGGTAAAAGACGCCAGAAGTGAGGATGCCGAGAAGGGCATACCTCAGCACATCCCAAAGAGGATGGCCAACCAGAAGCTTTCGAAGGAATCAGAACCAAGAGAAGGAAAGAATGAGAGAAAACGGAAAATGGGACTTACTGAGATGATGAGGACAGAACATACTCTGTTTGCAAAAGACCAAAACAGGGGAACCAACGGTTCCCCAAGACGCCCAGAAAAACTCCACTATAAAAGGAGAGGATGGGTTGTGAAGAAGGCAGCGAGAAAAAAAGAAAGGAACAATAGAAAGAAGAGATTCCCTAGAAAAAATTATCAGAAAGTCCAGGCAGAAAGAGAATACTAAGGGAAAACAAATACTGCTTCCCGATATCCTGTAAAAGCAACTATGGCACATACTCGGATCCAACGAGAATCAAATTTCGCAAGTTTTGAAGGCTAAAATAGCCATTCAAGGCTGCAATTTTTGAGCTCGATTGGACCTTGTATCACGTCCTAGTAAGCTTGTTGTAATCAAACAGATAATGCTTTAATGAAATACTGTTTCATAATTCCCAGGATCCCCACAGTACTTTTTTTTTTATCGTCTTGCTAATCCTGCTTTTCTTTTCTTTTTGAGCTTACGTTGTTAATTTCTGGCACTCCTCGATATCCTTGTTTGTCATTTTTTGTATGTTGTCAGGAGTATTCTCTGCATTCACTTGATTCTTAAACAGCCATTTAACTGCGGTGAGTCAAGGCCCAGTCCACCAAATCCTTTCTTTTTCATTCAGGCTCGGGATCCTTGGGCCTGAGTATCCCGAAAAAAGCACTCTCACATTTTGGCGACTCCATTGGGGACTGGGCAAAGAAGAAGGAAGAAACAATCCCTTCACAGAGAATGCCTCCAAGACAAAGAAACAGCAAAGGAACCAATGTGCCACCTACGGCCTCTGAGCCTGTAGGAGAAAACGAGGAAGTCTCCAGGCAAGGAGGTGGGATACCCTTGGTGGAACAGGAGGTTGTGTCGGAACAAAGACACGCAAGACAGGAACCAGACCTAATGGCCAGGATGACAGCAATGTTAAAGGATCTGGAGCAAGAAGTTCGTCTTCTCAAAGAAGGCAGGACACAGGAAGTCAGAGACAACATTCCCCCTACTGGCCACCAAGATGGGACCCAGCCAGAAGGAGGGTCAGCAGTAGGAGGAAGAGCCAACCCTCAGTATTTGACACTGGCAGACGTCAATGCCCTCCTGGAGCAAGAAAGGGAAAAACTCTCAGGGATCCCCAAGCAATTCTCTCGGGATCCCCCGTTCCCTCCAGAACTCCTTGGCAAACCATATCCTAAGGGATACGAACCCCCAAAGTTCCATCCTTTCGATGGGAGGAATGGAAGTGCCGTGGAACATGTGAGCAGGTTTGTCCACACTATGGGCCCCTATGCAGGAGACAAAGAATTATGTCTAAGGGAATTTGCCAAATCTTTGGTGGATAGGGCATACACCTGGTACACCACGCTGAGACCCGGGTCCATCAAGACCTGGGATGAGATGATGGAAAAATTCTGCGCCAAATATTACCCTGGTGAAGACAAAATCACTTTCCAGAACCTGCAGATGGTGAGGCAGAGACCTGGAGAAGATCCTGTTCAGTTTATTAAAAGACTCGAAGATGTGTCTCTAGACTGCTATGGAGACCATGAAGAAAAGGAGCTCGTAGAGACCTGTATAGCCAACATGCTTTTTGATTACAGGCTCAACCTTGAAAATTTATGTATCACACAGTTTGCTGACCTGCTACAGAGAACCAGAAGGACAGCACAAACCATGAGAACAAAAAGGCTGCCCGCATCCCAAGCTATGACAGCATCAGCAGGAGAGAAAAGGAAGAGACCAGATGGGAAGGTGTTTGAGGAACCACCAGTGATCCCATGCACAGCTGAAGAGTTAAGCCATGTCCTAGACAAATGGATTGGAGATGGGGTTGTCAGGCCATTCATTGTGTCCAGGCCACCAACCGAGGAAGAAAGGAAGAATCCTTTATTTTGCAGAATCCATAATTATGTGAAGCACTCCACTAAGGACTGCTGGACCCTTCGCAGGCTCTTCCACAAAAAGTTGAGGGAAGGAACCTTGGAACTCACTCAGAAGGAACCGGAAGTGCAGAGGAACCCCTTACCTAACCACAAAGGAAAAGGGGTGGTAGCAGTAGTAATACATGGGAACCCAGCAGAGGCAGGAGAATCTGAAGGATCCTTCCACCCGAGTACAGTTAAGACCCTCCAGAAGAATCCTAAGTTCAGGTCACTATTCAATCAACTAGGATTCGGACCAGAAGCAAGAAGAGTAGCCACAGAGTCTCTCATGAGTATAGCAGCAGATTCAGGGATGGAATGTTTTACAGCTGAGTCACATGCTAGTCGAGCTTTCCTGGAGACAACCAATGCAATAACTTTCACTGATGAGGACATGGAGATTGAGCACCCAGACCACCGTAGGCCCCTTTATCTAATGGCCACCATAAACGGCGTTCAAGTCAGAAGAGCACTGGTGGATACAGGGGCATCACTCAACCTCATAGCCTTGAGTACCTTGGAAGCTGTTGGCTTAGCTGACAGAAGAATCCTGGGGACCCCCATGGAGATAACAGGATTTGGAGGATCGGTGGAAGCAACAGAAGGATACGTGTAGCTAGCCTTAAGGGTAGGGCCAATAGTAGCTTTGACAAGGTTTCATGTGATTAATGCAGAAGTTTTTTATCACGTGCTGCTGGGACGCCCGTGGCTTCATAAACATCGCCTTATTCCATCCACGTTCCATCAATGCATTAAAGGGAGACTGAATGGGAGGCCTATAAGGATCCCTGCCAATCATAATCCTTTCAGCCAGGGAGAAGTGAACTTTGCAGAAACGATGTTTTATGATGAGTTGGAGCCAGATGATGAGAACCCCACCCCGGGGACCCCGGGGGCACCTATCCTAGAAGAAGAAGAAGGAGGAAGGGGCACCCGTGACCTGAGAAACCTTTTAGAAAGAAAAAGACAAAAGAGGGAGCCCAGCTCTTCAGGATCCCGAGAATGTGTGGTGGTGCGGGAACCTGGGGGAAGGCTAATTTATCGTTTGTGAAGGTGCGCGGGACCCGCATGCATTGTGCAGGAAGGTCCCGGACCACCAAGCTGCATGATGGCCCAAGAAGAAATCCCAGAAGAACCAGTTAAGGAGGCCCAGATTCAGCCCGAGGAAGAACTGAAGGAAGTAGACCTGGGAACAGAACCAGGATCCCGGAAACCTGTTTTCATTAGCAGTCAATTGGTGGCTCAAGAAAGAGAACAACTGGTAACCTTACTTCAAAAATACAGAGATGTGTTTGCATGGACTTATGATGAGATGCCTAGTCTAGACCCGGAGTTGGTAGTCCATTCTCTTAATGTGGAACCAGGGGTGAGGCCAGTAGTCCAACCAGCCAGGGTCTTCCACACTGAGGTAGAAGCTCAAATAGTCCAAGAAGTCAAGAAATTACTAACAGCTGGTTTTATCAAACCCATCCAACACCCAAAATGGCTTTCCAACATTGTACCTGTGAAGAAGAAGAATGGTCAAATCCGCTGCTGTGTAGACTTTCGCAACTTGAACAAGGCATGTCCTAAAGATGAGTTCCCCTTGCTCAATATCGATCTCCTTGTAGATTCAGCTGCAGGAAACTCAATGTTCTCGTTTATGGATGGGTACAGTGGATACAATCAAATTCGCATGGCAGCCAAAGATGCAGAGAAGACGGCATTCAGAACTCCAATTGGGAACTTTTACTACACTGTAATGCCCTTTGGCCTCAAAAATGCGGGGGCTACGTATCAACGGACCATGACAGCCATTTTCCATGACATGATGCATGAGGAGATGGAAGATTATGTAGACGATATTGTGGTCAAGTCAAAAACCAGAATAGGACATTTCCAAGTACTTGAGCAGGTCTTTGAAAGATGTAGGAAATACAAGTTACGTATGAACCCCATGAAGTGCGCCTTTGGAGTGTCTGCTGGAAAGTTCCTTGGGTTCCTGGTACATCACAAAGGCATAAGCGTGGATCCAGCCAAGGCCACAGCTATTGCCACGATGATTAGACCAACTACTGTTAGAGAACTCAAAAGCTTCCTGGGAAGAGTCTCCTATATCAGGAGGTTTGTGCCTGGTTTAGCCTCAGCTACGGCAGGCTTATCAAAATTACTGAAAAAGGGAAATGAATTCACCTGGGGAACAGAGCAACAGGAAGCCTTTCAAAGAATTCAGAGCATTATGAACCATCTGCCCACCCTCCAGGCACCAGTACGTGGGCGACCTCTGTTGCTATACTTAGCATCAAACTCTCAGGCAATAGGAGCTTTGCTGGCACAAGAAGATGACCAAGGAAATGAGCAGCCCATATATTATGTAAGCAGAACACTCAAGGATACCGAGACCAGGTACCCCAGAATAGAGAAAGCCTGCCTAGTAATCGTTTATGCCTCCCAAAGGTTGAAGAGGTACTTCTCAGCTCACCAAATCCTCTTGGTAACCAAGTCCCACCCCATAAAAGCACTCCTGCACCAGCCCCTTCTCACGGGAAGAATAGCACAATGGCTAGTGTTGCTCTCACAATATGATATAGGTATAAGAACCCCCAAGGCTGTCAAGAGCCAGGCCATAGCAGATTTGCTAGCTCAATTCCCAGGAAAGGAAGAAGGCCCACTGAGCGAAGAAATCCCTGGTGAGGTAGCAGTGATGGAGATCCCAGGAAAGAAATGGACCATGAGGTTTGACGGGTCAGCTACAGCAACTTCAAATGGGGTAGGAATTGTACTGAGCTGCGAAAATGGGGATATCATGCCCCTGTCTTTCAAACTTGGTTTCTCATGCTTTAATAATGCAGCTGAGTATGAGGCATACTTAACTGGGTTGGCTATAGCACTCAGCATAGGAGTGAAACATATGAGAGTGCTGGGAGATTCTAATCTGGTAGTCTCCCAAGTGAAAGGTGACTTTGTACTACGGGAGCAAAGTTTAGCAGCCTACAGGACTTAGGCACAGAGGCTGGATATGGAATTTCAAACCTTCAGCATAGAATACACTCAAAGAAGTGAAAACAGGTTTGCAGATGCTCTCGCCACACTGGGATCCCAAATACCATTTGATGGGAGAGATACACTGATAAAAATAGGAAGGCAGGAACATTCTATTGTGAGGATCCTCCAAGGGATGTACCCAGGGGGATCCAAACAGTGGGATTGGAGGGACGAAGTCAAAGAAAGGATGAAAGAGGTAAACCCTAGAGGGAACATCAAAGAGCTAATGGATTACACTCAGATAGAAGGAGAATTGTACAGAAGATTGCCAGGAGGAATACTGTCCAGATGTATCGCCGAGAAGGAAGGAAAGTTGAAATTAGAAGAATTACACGCCCAAACATGTGGAGTTGCAGAAAAAGTCAGCCTATACAGGAGGATGCAACGCATGGGGTATTACTGGCCAGATATGGACAAGGAAGCAGCAGTCATACAGGGGAAATGTAAGGAATGTCGTTTGGCAATCGATAAAGAAGAAAGCTACGCTGTGTTTGTTACGGAAGATTGGCGGGTTCCTTTCATAGGATACCTGGCTCAGGGTATCCTGCCAACCGACAAGGAACTGGCCCATAAGCTCAAGAAACTAGCGTGCAGGTATTTCTTGCAGAACGACATTTTGTTCAAAAAAGGATACCACGGGGATCCCCTCAGGTGCCTGGGACCAAAGGAAGCTAGAGAAGTAGTCAGAGAGGTGCACTCTGGAGATTGTGGAAGTCACCCAGGGAAGAGAAGGCTGTATAAGCAGTTACTGTTATTGGGGTATTACTGGCCAACGATGAAAAGAGACTCTGAGGAGCTTGTCAAAACATGTCATGCTTGCCAAGTCCTAGGGGATGCGATTCACACTCACCCAAATGTCCTACAGGATATGACGACACCATGACCTTTTCATACTTGGGGGCTCGATCTCATAGGGCCCATAAACCCTCCATCCAATGGTTATATATGGATCCTGGCAGCCACGGAGTACTTTACAAAATGGATAGAGGCCATCCCTTTGAAAAAAGCTACTGGATCAGCTGTAGCAAATTTCATTCGAGACCACATCATTACAAGGTTCGGGATCCCCAGAAGACTTATCAGTGACAATGGAACCCCATTTATAAACAAAGATGTGAAGGGATTAACTGAAGCATACCACATCAAGCAGGGAAGATCTACCCCATACTACCCACAAGGAAACGGCCAAGCTGAAGCTACTAACAGGGTAATATTAAAAATCCTTAAGAAAATGAAGCATGAGTATGGAGGAAAATAGAGTGACCATCTGGCAGATGTGCTTTGGGCATGTAGGAGCTCTGTAAAGACAGCCACAGGATTCTCCCCATTCTCCCTGGTTTATGGAATAGAGGCCATCAGCCCTGTGGAGTTAATCATTCCTACACCAAGGGTAGTTCTTGAGGAAAATCAGGGAGAAAGTGAAGACGCAAGCAATGAAAAGAGATTAGTAGATCTGGAAGGAGTAGAAGAAGAAAGGGAACTGGCCAAGAAAAGGAGCCAAAGATACCAGCAAAGAATGACCAGAGCATATGCACAAGCAGTACGCCCAAGAGTGTTCACCAAAGGGCAATTAGTGCTAAGGATGGCGGAGCACGTGAGGAGGAACCTGCCAGGGCCTTCCAAGTTCACCCCAAAATGGGAAGGACCCTACATCATCAATGCAGCTCATGAAAGTGGATATTATTACCTTGCCAAAGAAGATGGAACAGTCCTGACAGAACCCATAAACGGGAAATGGCTGAAGCAATATTATGCATAAGGACAAGGGGATCCCCAGTACCTCAGGGTCCTTTCACCAGCTTCACTATCTGCTAAGTTCCTTTTTTATTTTTGTCTTTTTATTTTCAGCCTTTATCAAGAATTCTGGTCTAAGATAATTTTGTTCAGGAACATGTGATAGATTGACACTTTGTGGTCAATGCTGCACCAAAAGACTTTTTATTTGTTCCTAAAAAAAAAATGATCATGTTTTAATGGAATTCCTGTTTCTGCAACATTTAAGTTTTTCTTTACTGCAAAGACTAAATATGGATAAATTCAAGGAAGGATACCTGAGTCAAAAAAGGGGAGAATGTGTAATACCCTTTTACATATGGCCCAGGATCCACCTCACAAATAATTTCAGATATCCCACAAACAGTCCCAAGTGCATAGGTCTAGGATCACAGAATAAAAGAAAATATCTAGGATACCTAGCCTAGCACTTGGCAAAAGGGGAACCTGTCAAAGTTCATGAATTGGGACCGTATCTCAAAAAAAAATATATAGAGAAGGATACTAGTGTACCCAGTTCAGTACTTGCACAATAAATCACCAGGTACCTGGACCAGAACTTACAGTGAAGCTTGTGGGAACCATGGTCCAGGACTCAGAAAAGAAAAGAGTCACGAGAAAGTAAAGACAATATATATATCCAAGGAAAAAGGCAGATTCACATACTAAGAAATAAGAAGCAGTTTTGAGAAAGCAAGAAGCAGAGCAATGTTCAAAAAAAAAACTTATACAACCCCAAATTGTTCATGTAAAAAAAAAAAAGAAGCTAAGGAATGAGGCAGGCCAACAAAGAAGCATCTGGAGAAATAGCAGGAACAGCCAAAGTAGAAAGGATCCTCTGCCGCTTGACTTTCAAATCTTGTAAAACTTTGTGAGCATGAGCCAAAGCTTCCTCAGCAACAGCTATCTCAGTGTCTATACTCCTGAATGATTGCCTTTGAAACATCATATGAGCCAGCAGACGCAAGTGATCCAGCAGAAAAGATAAATTAAACTTGGCCTCCAGAAGGTCCTGCACCACCCCTCTCCACTCCAGAAGCTTTTCTTCAGACAACAAATCTACAGAGGAATTCCTTAGGGAAATCAACACAGCACACAGCAACTCCATTAAAATGTTGCCTAGAAAAACGCCTCCCCTGAAGCCGCTGGTAAAATCCCCGTGACTCTTGAGCAGGCTCTCCAGCAGCGGCAAGCCTTCCACAGGAACAGAGAAGCGCAGGAAGCTGCCATAAGAAGATCCAAAAACATGAAAGTGGCTGGCAGGAAGACTGTTGAATTCCAAAAGATCAAAGTGAGCCAGGAAAGAGGAAAGCTTTGAATCAAGATCTGAGGCAGCCATCTTCGAGGCATTCCCCATCACCGCGTCACCACTTGCAGAAACCTGAGGACTTGCAGCCTTTTGCTCTGGATGAAGGTCAGCAACTTCAACAGGTCTTACAATTCCTTCAGGGATAACAGGCTCAGAACCTGTAAAGCCTGTATCAATATTCAAAAAGAAAAAAAATCAAAAAGAAAAAGAAAAGGAAGAACAGATTTAGAAGAACAAACCGGTTCCAGTTTCTTGAGGCAGAACCTCTTCTTCCTGATCTCCTGACTTCCCCGAAGATTCTGGGAAGGAACATAAGGCAAGTTGAAGAAAAGGTGAAGGACCAATGGCAAATTGGCTAAAGGAAGGGATAGATGCAGGGGGCTTCGCCATATATATAAAAAAAAAAAAAAGGGGGGGGGGGAAAGAAAAAGGAAAACACGATGGAGCAGCTTACACTCACCTTCTGAGCTCTCTGATTCTAAAGAAGAGGCAACACTGGGAGCGGGTTTCTCACTGGTTTGACCTAAAAGGAAAAAGAAGGAACTCAAGAGAAACTGGAAAAGAAAGTAAAACATAACGCCACTTCAAAAGAAACAAGGTTTACCTGTTTGTTTGGATAAAGGAGTGTCTCCCAAAGCATCCTTATCTGACAAGGATTGAGGAAACACAGTCCTGATAGGACTAGGAGTGCGTGCAAGATGGGGACTTTGAGATGATGGGATCCTAGAAGCTTTGGGATCCTGAGAATCCTGGGAACCTTGCATCGGCTGCCCAGTTTCCTCAGCGGGGTCATCAGTAAGGGGCTCCTCCCCCATAACAGGAAAAATGACAGAAAGAGCTGTGATAGTTTCCTCCCCCAGAGCCTTGCCAGTCACAGGAGGGGATACCTCCACCTAAAGAAAGGAGAAGCAGAGAAGGCAATACTAAGTAAAAAAAAAAGAAAAAAAAGAAAAAAAAAAAAAAACAGCAGGAATGCTAGCAACACAGAAAGAACAGAAGAAGGGGGAACACATGTACCACGTCGTCTCCAGAAGATTGGCTCTTACCCTTCTTATAATCAGACTTGCGCTTGGACTGCAAAGGAAATCACCACTCGTCAGCAAAGATAGAAAATGAATGCAACAAAAAAAAAAAAGAGAAGAAGGAAAGAAGTCTTGCCCTTTTCTCTCTCTCTACAAATTCTCTGGAAGTCTTTTGCTTACTACGAGTACGCCCAGAGGGTCCTAAAGGAGGCTGGGATACCAAACCAGAGGATCCTAAGGAACCATGGACTGAAGCAGTCACAGGAACCTGGGGAAAAGAAGACTCTACCTTGGTCTTCTTCCGGGTCCTTGAAACTAAAGGTTCCCTGACATCCTTGCCTTCGTGAGATGCCAAGTGTGCTTGAGATTTCCCCGTTTTCCTTCTTTTTGCTTCAGAGCCTATCTCCACACCCCCTGCACTTTCGCCAACATCAGCAGCTTTCATTTTCTTCAACTTAACATCCTTACCTTTAGCAGTAGCAGCACTAATTGTCTCTGTTGCACCCTTTTTGATGGGCACCCCAGAGGAGGTACCAATGATAAGACTATCACCCAGCCAGGCCTCAGGAAAATCCTGTCCATAAGTCACCCAACCTCCCCTGGAGGAATGCCACTCTGCAAACCCAGTCTTGCTGCTTGCAGCAGCAGAAATAATCCCAGCAGTAGGAAGGGATAAACGTCTATTAGCTGTCGGAGCAGAAACAATGCTAGAATTCGGGACTTCCCGAATTGTACCAGTGCCAACATAGTCAACAAAAGATTTTTGTACTCTTCTCCAATAACCGGTATAGCCACTGGAAGCAAAAACTCCTCTCTGGGAGTTAGGCACTACGAACTGGGGGCTCCTCCGCGACCAATAAGAAAAGGCCTGCAACCTCAAGAAAGGATCCAAGGAAGGAAGGGATGGCACCACATCCTTGAAAACTGGCGGAATGTCTTGATCAAAACCAAACTGTCGGAGCACCCGGTGTGCTGAATAATGAGTGTACTTTGGGCCACTTGAAGAGGACACTGGAAGCCAGGAGGGGCTAATGCAGGCAAGATAAGCCAGACTGCCCTCATCACCATGGCGCAGGTCGAAGGTATTACCTGTTGAAGATAAAAAAGAAGACAACACAGAATCACACGCAAAGCCAGGACCAAACTTGAAAGTTCAAAAACGTGTACAAAAACACTTTTGAACGTTTAGACCCCAAAAACCAATTTAATCAACACACGCAATATGTTAAACAACTAGTGTGCGGAAACTTAACATATGCTATAACATGGAATTGATTAAACAACTATCTAAGCCACAACAAAATAAACCACAGCAGATAATATAAAGGCAGAGATAGAGAGGAAGGAAGATGCAAACACAGCGATAACACCAGATATGTTATCGAAGAGGAAACCGAAGACCTCGGCGAAAAACCTCTCCGCCGCCCTCCAAGCGGTAATCAATCCACTAGAAAATACAGTTGGGATACAAGGACAGCAATAGACCCTCCAAGCCTAATCTACCCAATGCACCTAAGCCCTCCAAGCTTCTTGCTCCAACGAGGTTGCGCCGAACCTTTTTCTTTTCTAGCTTTCCGGATTCCGCTACTACACCGTAGCATCAACCAATGAATATTGGCTCCTTCCTAACTGCTTCCCAGAACTCCAAACGTCTGTCTCACAGAGATGATAATGGTGAGAACCAGGTTTGGTATAAAGGCCTCTCAAGGATTTGACAATGGAGAGGAAGAGAGTGAGGGATTTTGATGAGACTCTAAGGTAGAGATTGTGGGTAAAACAATCTGGTTTTTCTTTAGGGTTTCTCTCTCAAAATTCTCTCTGGAAGCTCTCTTTCAATCGTGGGTTAAAAGGGTATTTATACTGAAGAGGAGTGGAATGCGAAACGTCAGGTTTTTCCAAACAGGGGTGGCTCGCGGCTTGACCTCGCGGCTTGACTAAGTCGCGAGTTCCAGTCGCGAGTTAACCGTATGGCCAGTTGTCCTGTTTTGTCCTGTAGTGCTCCAGCTAGCATGACTGTTCATCTTCCAGCATGCTTGGCACGTGTGCATCTTCTGGCGGGTTGAAGCCGCGAGTCCAGTCGCGAGTCCCAGCCGCGACTCTCTGTTTTCTTGCACACTCTTGAGCAATCTTCACACTATCTCACTCACTACCCTTACAACAATCCCACCTAAATACAGGGTTACTAAATGCTGAATTACAAGCAAATTTGGCACGGAATAAAGCCAATTAGATGGTTGAATAAATTCAACCTTACAATCTCCCCCTTTGGCTATTCCGTGACAAAACCCTAAAACAGACTCTAGACTTAACATGTGAGTTGGGAACAGTTGATCAAAACTCACTCACACCTAATTCTAGAAGCTGTGAAGCACTTGAATCATATGAACATAAACTCCTGAAACACAACAATACACCATGATCATTGTAAGCAGAAAATTATTAATGCATATGAAACAGGCACAAAGAGATCAAGCATAAGATGGAGTTAATGAACAAACCATGGCTTGATCAACCAAGTGAACACCACAAGGTAGTGATCACAGTGTTCATTCACACTTGGAATGAACACAAGGACATACAAGTTAACAAGCACAAGGCAAGACACTTGTATGCTCAACACTCAACCAATGCATAGCACACAAGGCATATGCATCTAGGAACAATCCTACAAGGGCACAAGAGTGACAGTACATAAACCACAATGCTGAACATTTAGATTTAAAATACTGATTTCACATAGCATAAAGGCTGCACTTAAGCATGGTACATACCACAAGGCCTACAAACTATGCATAAAACATAAACCCTCAAAGCTTACAAAAGCATATGGGTACAAACTCAGAATATCCTGAATATAAACTTAAACAATATAAATTAAAAGTGCTTAAAATTTCTCCCCTTTAAAGTGATGAGAAGCTGTGATGCACTTGGAACATATATACTTGTAACCTGAAACACTTGCACAAAACACATCAGACCCTCAAGGTAAAGCAAGTAATAAAGAACAAGTATAATATAACAAGTATAGAAATGGCTATAATGATCACATAGCAAAGCAAATGATCATACGAACATGCATTCAAAGAAGCACAATAGCATAGGGATATATGCATGTCCAAAGCACAAACATGATGCAATGAGAACACCAAAGCATAACACAAAGCACCATAAAGCCAACAAGAAAACAAACAGAACAAGGTTTTCTAGTTAACACAATGTCTTCTCCCCCTTGGTATATGCATCTCCCCTATGGAATATCTCTCCCCCTACACATGTGCATGAGAAAAAGAATTTCTCTCCCTAAGGATGTGCACAAGAGTCATATAGAAATGACAAAATACTCCGAAGCATTCTCTAGAGTATACTCTCCCCCTTTTTGTCAGGAATAGACAAAGGGTCAAGAAGAAACGAGGGCAAGAGATGAAGGTATGAACAATGCTAATGATGCATGAGGGGTGCAAGATGAATGAGAGAATGAAGCACAAACCTAAGACAAAGTAACATGCTACAAAGCATAAGGTAAGCATGACATGCTAGGATGAAACAGCAAGGTCAAGACCAATGCATGACAAGGGTAACAAAGGTGTGTGCAAGAGGTGGCTAAGTGCAATGCATGATCAATGCATGAAAAATGCACATGTGGGGCAAAGTGTGCAAAATACACAACTAATGAACCAACCATGTTCCTAATGAGGAAACATGAGAAACCCCAAAGTTTGATACTCATTGGAGTTCAAACAAGCGAGAAAATGTCTAAGAGGCATTTTATCAAACACCTAGCATGCACACTATGAACAAAAATATGAAACAATGCATGAACATCATGAAATCCACCCTTAATACATGTTCTTTCTGCCACAAGGGGCCAACATCCAATGCATATCAACAAAAGAAACCAATCCCATGAAGAAAATTGACAGAAAATAAGTTTTCCCAACCCCAATGATGAAAATCCCAACCAAGAGCACAAAACTCTCCAAAACATAATCTAAGGATTAAAATCAATGAAAAGAGTTTATAATTACCTTAGAGATGTTAATGGATTGAAAAACCATTCAAATTGGTTGGGTTTTGATGTAAAAATATTGAAAGAGGGGTTTTAGAGAGGATGGGAGAGGTTTAAAACAAGTTTCCCACGAAAAAGCTCTTTAAAAAGCTGATTCTGGGCGACTCGCGACTGGCAATCGCGAGCCAAGTCGCGAGTGAGCCGCGAAACCTCTCTGTCTGAGCTCGCGGCTTAGACTCGCGGCTTGCAAGCCGCCAAACCGACCAGCCAAAACTGGCAGCTTGCTGGCAGCTCACGCGACCAGCCAAAATGAGTGGCCAAAAAATCTGACACTTGTTTTTCAAACCAGAACATGTTTAAACATTGAAAAACAAAGTAAGCACTAAACAAAAACTCAAAGAGTGATAAAAATCACTTCCAAAAACATATAAAATGATCAAAAATCTTTTTGGATTGAACCATATATGATTGAGCACACACACATCACATTTAGACAAGTACAATCTAACAAATGAATAAGACATTCATTGAACATAAGGCAAGTGTGTTGTGTGTGTGTATCAAATGTGAAATAGTCCTTAGTCTAGAGTGAAGCTTCAATGATCAATTCAATCAAGTCATACACAATTAGTGCTAAGTCAAGTGGTCTATCTCAATTATAGAAATGAGCATATATGACCTCCCACACAACTTGATAACAAAACTTGGAGCTTATCATTTGACTCCACTTTCAATCATAACATTTGATCTTTTTGATCTTTTGAGGCAATCATCTCTCATTGTGAGATAGATATATAACATTTCTCTTTGAAGAACAGGCCTTTGGCCTTTTTGAAAGAACATTCACTTTTAGAATAAGGTCGCTTACCCTTTTTCCTAGTCAAATACTAGAATGTGCGACAGGCTTTTGCAGCTCAATATCTCTTTTCATTTGGAGATTTACATTTGGTGAGCTCTTTTTAGCAAAACAAAAATAAAAAGTGGGAAGATATATAAGCACAAGTCTACGCATGTATCAAAACCAACATGACTATTGACAAATCATTCATGACAAGCTTGAAGATCGATTTACAACAATCACACAAAGATGTCAAGATTTTTCCCACAAAGATATAAGTGCAAAAATAACAAGCTAAGCTCGTAAATGCACAAAGCCATTTGTACAAAGGTACAAGGCCAAACTCACATGTGATATGTGCTCAAACAAATATGATCAAACTTTTTGAATTTTTCACTTTTTATGTGGTTTTGGATTTTTACTCACACAAAATAGAAACATAAAAGTAAGATCAAAAACGAAACAATGCATACAAATAAATGCAAGATGCACAAAATGCATGAAGATATGACATTTAATGCATGAAGGGTCCTATAAAGATCGAAAGAATAAGATCAAGGACCAAAAGAGCAAAAGCTCAACCATAGGAACCCTTCCTCATCCAAACGGAACGATTGTTTGGAATGAGTGTCTCAAGAGAAGCGAGACGAGGGTTGGAAGAATGAGAACCGGAGATGCACATAGTCAAGGAGTTAAGAGCATTAAACATTTTCTTTAACAACATGCTATTTTCACTCAAATCCAGTTTACTCTTTTTAGCACAACTTCCAAAAAGCTCAAGTTTCTCTTTTCTTTTGATTCTCTTAAGAGCTTGAAACTTAGAGCAATGAGGTCTTAGATGACCAAAGGCACCACAATGGTGACAAATAATGTGTTTAGGTCCACTAGGCTTTTTGGGAATGGATCTAGCAACATGGTTTTGTTCCCTCTTCAACTTATGACATTGAGGTCTTATATGACCAATCACACCACAATGGTGGCAAGTTGGAACAAACTTAGATCCATCCAAAGCCTTAGGTTGAGACCTAAACGAAGGCTTTGACTTAACAGCCTTTCTCTCCACCTTTTGATTTCTTTTATGTGGAGGAATGTACACCGATTTGTCCTTTAAGGTAGAACACACACTAGGCACAAAATCGGGTACCACAACATGATTGCAACAAACATTATCATCCTTTTTAACAATAGGTTCAGCAATCAAACACTTGGCATGCATCTTAAGAGATTCATTTTCACATTTAAGATCATCAACAAGTTTGTTAGACAAAACAAGTTTAGCATCCAAGTCCATATTCAAACATTCAAACTCTTTCAGCTTTTCAAGAGAAATTTCAGCAAGTTTTTTATATTTCTCAACCAATTTGTTGGATTCATTGAGCTTAGCAATCAAATCATCCTTTTCACAAAATAACTTGCTCAAATTCTTTTGAAACTTCTTAGCATTTTTCTTGAAGAGTTTGTCAACAACACCCATAGATTCAAATAACATGTCATCACACTTATGAGGATTAACACTCATAGAGGCATTTTCACAAACACGTGGCATGTTACATTCATCACCAACCAAATCATGCAAAGAGTCATACAAAGCACAATCCATGGCAAATAAACACAAGGGGTCAAGGATCACACTTAGGTATTTAAACCACAACAAGTGTACCCGCTCTGATACCAATTGAAAGTTCAAAAACGTGTACAAAAACACTTTTGAACGTTTAGACCCCAAAAACCAATTTAATCAACACACGCAATATGTTAAACAACTAGTGTGCGGAAACTTAACATATGCTATAACATGGAATTGATTAAACAACTATCTAAGCCACAACAAAATAAACCACAGCAGATAATATAAAGGCAGAGATAGAGAGGAAGGAAGATGCAAACACAGCGATAACACCAGATATGTTATCGAAGAGGAAACCGAAGACCTCGGCGAAAAACCTCTCCGCCGCCCTCCAAGCGGTAATCAATCCACTAGAAAATACAGTTGGGATACAAGGACAGCAATAGACCCTCCAAGCCTAATCTACCCAATGCACCTAAGCCCTCCAAGCTTCTTGCTCCAACGAGGTTGCGCCGAACCTTTTTCTTTTCTAGCTTTCCGGATTCCGCTACTACACCGTAGCATCAACCAATGAATATTGGCTCCTTCCTAACTGCTTCCCAGAACTCCAAACGTCTGTCTCACAGAGATGATAATGGTGAGAACCAGGTTTGGTATAAAGGCCTCTCAAGGATTTGACAATGGAGAGGAAGAGAGTGAGGGATTTTGATGAGACTCTAAGGTAGAGATTGTGGGTAAAACAATCTGGTTTTTCTTTAGGGTTTCTCTCTCAAAATTCTCTCTGGAAGCTCTCTTTCAATCGTGGGTTAAAAGGGTATTTATACTGAAGAGGAGTGGAATGCGAAACGTCAGGTTTTTCCAAACAGGGGTGGCTCGCGGCTTGACCTCGCGGCTTGACTAAGTCGCGAGTTCCAGTCGCGAGTTAACCGTATGGCCAGTTGTCCTGTTTTGTCCTGTAGTGCTCCAGCTAGCATGACTGTTCATCTTCCAGCATGCTTGGCACGTGTGCATCTTCTGGCGGGTTGAAGCCGCGAGTCCAGTCGCGAGTCCCAGCCGCGACTCTCTGTTTTCTTGCACACTCTTGAGCAATCTTCACACTATCTCACTCACTACCCTTACAACAATCCCACCTAAATACAGGGTTACTAAATGCTGAATTACAAGCAAATTTGGCACGGAATAAAGCCAATTAGATGGTTGAATAAATTCAACCTTACAAAACTCACGAGGGGATCTCCAACATAAGCTCCCTGCTTGGTCAAACAACTCCACAAGATTGAGGCCACCACCTTTTAATCTAATCCAACGAAAAATAATGGGAAAGGCATCAGTAGAATTGCCACAAAGACCCTTCACTATGTCGGGGGATCCTTGGAACTTGTCCTTCACAAACTTCAAATTTCTACACTTAGCCAAGGTAGCTGCAGAACGGTCCCACATGAAAATCTGAAGAATGGCACAGTGAAGAGATGAAGTGATCACATAGCAAGAGTCACCCTCAGCCTCAGCTCCATGAAGCTGGTCCAGTTGAGAATAAACATGACCCAAGAACAGAGGGGCCAAAGGATACTGGGTACCCCGAGCCAACTTGATTGCCAACGGAAAAAATGAAGACTTAACTCCGTACCCAGGGAACTCACTGAACAAAAATTTACTAAGCCAAAAGGCCAGGAAACCGGCCCACCTCACTTCCTTATCCTTTTCACGAGAGAGGGTCATCACCCATCTCCCCATCCTAGCCGGCTTACCACCAGGAGAGGCGGAGCGACCACCAAAATGACCAAATAATTTCTCTTCTACCACGAGATCCTCACCAGAAAGATCAATATCAAAGGGATTTTCTTCACCAAACACCGGGAGGAGGAAGTTATTAACCACATCCTCCAAGGTGATTGTCAATTCACCAGTAGAAAAGAAAAAAGTATGAAGGGAAGGACACCAACGACGTACCAGATGCCTAAGCCCTTTGGCGTCTCTAAAACCCTCAAGGTTTCTGGAAATAGCCACTGCCTTTAGGATGCCAGCGCGCTCCAAACGACCCACAAACTCAGCATCAGACAGTTCCTTGTCTACCCATATAGGCCAACCCTGAATCTTTCCCGGAACAAAATCAAAGAAAATAGGAACCGCCTCTCGGATTCCTTGTCTGATTTGGAGATCAAAAATCTCTCTAGGGTCAGGAACCTGGGCGGAACCAGCGAAACCCGCTTGGCCAGAAAATAGCCAAACGTGAGGGGATGGAGGAGCCTCACCATGAGATATATGAGGAAAAAATAAACTGAGAGAATACCAAGGATCCCGTAAAGGGAAGGCCGGACGTTCAGCAACCTCGTGGGAATCGCTCGGAGCAGAACCAGAAGACCTTCCCCTTCAGAAGGACTGGGAGTACGCTCTCTCCTCTTTCGAGAAGAAGAAGAAGCCATGGAAACAGCACACACTATGAGAAGAAAAGAGATTGAAAGTGCGAAAAAGGGAAGACCAGAGTAACAGAGAAGAAGAAAAACTCAGGGAATGAAAAAAGTTCAGAGAAGCAAAATGATAAGATGAAACGGCTACAATAAAGGCGCAAGTAGCAGTTGGGAAAAACAGTTTATGAAAAGACGCGCCAGTTGCAAAAAATTTAATTTGAAGAGGGGGTTAATCAGCAGTTATAAATGAGAAGCAATGGGAAACGAGATAAGTAGGTAGAAGAGTTTTATCTCAAATACTCAACTGCCACGTCCCGTGTAAAGAGGAAGCTGCGAAAAGTAATAATTGTAAAAGAACACAACACGCAAAAAAGGAGGCGACCAAAAGCAGCAGAAGAGAGCTGGGATCCCACAAAAACCTAAGGAAACCTAAATCACTCACGCGTGGGCTTCAGGCAACCCACGAGCTCGGGGGGCTAAATGTTGAGGTCTAAAAAATCACAGTAAAATAAGCCCAAGAAAGAATAAGCTAAGCCCAAGAAAGAGTGAGTTAAGCCCAAAAAAAAAAAGAAAACTCAGACCAAGTCCAAAGGGATTATACGAAAGGCCCTGAGGATCCCGAAGCCCAGAAAAGGAAAAGCAACCAAAGAAAAAAGAGAGAGAACATCACAGCAAAGTATAAGACGCAAGGATCCTCAGGCACCATCAATAAGCGCAAAGAAAAAAGAAGACCAGGACAGATCGATAGAAAGAAGACAAAAAAAGAAAACAAGAAAAACAAAAGAACGCAAGCGACCCTTCATGGCACAGACAGAAAAGGCGTCGGGGAACCAAGACAAGGAAGAAGAATGATAACAAAACGATTTCAAAAGAGCAGAACAGGATTCCACCCAAATAGGAAAGAAACAGAAAGGTAAAAGACGCCAGAAGTGAGGATGCCGAGAAGGGCATACCTCAGCACATCCCAAAGAGGATGGCCAACCAGAAGCTTTCGAAGGAATCAGAACCAAGAGAAGGAAAGAATGAGAGAAAACGGAAAAGGGGACTTACCGAGATGATAAGGACAGAACATACTCTGTTTGCAAAAGACCAAAACAGGGGAACCAACGGTTCCCCAAGACGCCCAGAAAAACTCCACTATAAAAGGAGAGGATGGGTTGTGAAGAAGGCAGCGAGAAAAAAAGAAAGGAACAATAGAAAGAAGAGATTCCCTAGAAAAAATTATCAGAAAGTCCAGGCAGAAAGAGAATACTAAGGGAAAACAAATACTGCTTCCCGATATCCTGTAAAAGCAACTATGGCACATACTCGGATCCAACGAGAATCAAACTTCGCAAGTTTTGAAGGTTGAAATAGCCATTCAAGGCTACAATTTTTGAGCTCGATTGGACCTTGTATCACGTCCTAGTAAGCTTGTTGTAATCAAACAAATAATGCTTTAATGAAATACTGTTTCATAATTCCCAGGATCCCCACAGTACTTTTTCTTTTATCGTCTTGCTAATCCTGCTTTTCTTTTCTTTCTGAGCTTACGTTGTTAATTTCTGGCACTCCTCGATATCCTTGTTTGTCATTTTTTGTATGTTGTCAGGAGTATTCTCTGCATTCACTTGATTCTTAAACAGCCATTTAGCTGCGGTGAGTCAAGGCCCAGTCCACCAAATCCTTTCTTTTTCATTCAGGCTCGGGATCCTTGGGCCTGAGTATCCCGAAAAAAGCACTCTCACACCAGCGAAACCCGCTTGGCCAGAAAACATCCAAACATGAGGGGATGGAGGAGCCTCACCATGAGATATATGAGGGAAAAACAAACTGGGAGAATACCAAGGATCTCGTAAAGGGAAGGCTGGACGTTCAGTAACCTCGTGAGAATCACTCGGAGCAGAACCAGAAGAACCTTCACCCTCAGAAGGACTGGGAGTACGCTCTCTCCTCTTTCGGGAAGAAGAGGAAGCCATCGGAACAACACGTACAATGAGAAGAAAGGAGATTGAAATTGCGAAAAAGGGAAGACCAGAGTAACAGAGAAGAAGAGAACCTCAAAGAATGAAAAAAGCTCAGAGAAGCAAAGTGATAAGATGAAACGGCTACAATAAAGGCGCAAGTAGCAGTTGGGGAAAACAGTTTATGGAAAGACGCGCCAGTTGCAAAAAATTTAATTTGAAGAAGGGATTAATCAGCAGTTATTAATGAGAAGCAATGGGAAACGAGAAAAGTGGGTAGAGGAGTTTTACCTCAAATACTCAACTGCCACGTCCCGTGTAAAGAGGAAGCTGCAAAAAGTAATAATTATAAGAGAACGCAACACGCAAAAATGAGGTGACCAAAAGCAGCAGAAAAGGGCCGGGATCCCGAGTAAAAAGGGAAGGGAACCAATAGAAGTAGAGAAAAAGGGGATCCCACGAAAATCTTGGGAAACCTAAATCACTCACGTGTGGGCTTCAGGCAACCCACGAGCTCGGGGGGCTAAATGTTGAGGTCCGAAAAGATCATAGTAAAATAAGCCCAAAAAGAATAAGTTAAGCCCAGCCCGGAAGGAAAATTCAAACTAAGCCCAAAGTAATTATACAGGAGACCCATGAGGGAATAAAAGAAAGTCCCAGAGGATCCCGAAGCCCAGAAAAGAGAAGCATCCAAAGAAAAAGAGAGAGAGAAGACCACGGCAAAGTATAAGAAGCAAGGATCCTCAGGAACCATCAATAGGCGCGGATCCCTTCAAGCACAAAGAAAAAAGGAAGACTGGGACAGCTCGATAGAAAAAAGACAGAAAAAAAGAAACAAGAAAACAAAAGTAAAAAAGAGCGCGAGCGACCTCTCATGGCACAGACAGAAGAGGCCTCGGGGAACCAAGACAGGGAAGAAGAATGATAACAAACGATTTTTAAAAAGGCAGAACAGGATTCCGCCCAAATAGGAAAGATAGAAGGCGCCAGAAGTGAGGATGTCGAGAAGGGCATACCTCAGCACTCCCAAAGAAGATGGCCAACTAGAAGCTTTCAAAAGAATCAGAACTGAGAGAAGGAAAGAATGAGAAGAAACGGAAAAGGGACTTACCGAGACAACAGGGACAAGACATACTCTGTTCGCAAAAGAACAAAACAGGGGAACCAATGGTTCCCCGGGAAGCCCAGAAAACTCCATTATAAAAGGAGGGGATGGGTTGCGAAGAAGAAGCAGCGAAAAAAGTGAGAAAGAAAGAAGAAATTCTCTAGAAAAAGAACTATCAGAGAAAATCAAGAGTGAAGAGAAAATATTAAGGGAAAACAAAATATTGCTTCCTGGTATCCTGTAAAAGCCACTATTGCACATACTCGGATTCAACGAGAATCAAACTTTGCAAGTTTTGAAGGCTGAAATAGTCATTCAAGACTGCAATTTTTGAGCTTGATTGAACCTTGTAGCACGTCCTAGTGAGCTTTCTGTAATCAAACAGACAATGTATTAATGAAACTTTGCTTCATATTTCCCAGGATCCCCACAGCACTAATTTTTGTCGCTTAGTTAATCTTGTTTCTTTCCTCCTGAATTTACCTTGTTAATTTTTGGCATTCTACGATATCCTTGTTTGTTATCTTGTTTGTATTTTCAGGAGTATTCTCTGTGTTTCACTTGATTCTTAAACAGCTCGTTAGCTGCGGTGAGTCAAGGCCCGGTCCACCAAATCCTCCTTTTCATTTAGGCCTAGGATCCTTGGGCCTGAGTGTCACGAAAAAGGGACTCTCACAGGGTCTAATGTGTTTTGTGCAAGTGTTTCAAGTTACAAGTATATATGTTCCAAGTGCATCACAACTTCTCATCACTTTGAAGGGGAGAAACTTTAAACATTTTTAGTTTATATTGTTTAAGTTTATATTCAGTATTTTATGGTTTGTACCCATGTTGCTTTTGTAAACTTTTAGGGTTTATATCTGTAGGCTTTATGGTATGTACCATGCTTTTATGCAGCCTCTTTGTTTTTGTTAAATCAGTACTTCTATCCAAATGTCATGCATTTTCTGGTTAAGTACTGTCACTCTTGTGTCCTTGTAGGATTGTTCCTAGATGTATATACTTAGTGTATTATGCATTGGTTGAGTGTTGGGCAAACAAGTAACTTGCATTGTTCTTGTTTGCTTGTATGTTCAAGTGTTCATTCCAAGTGTGAATGAGCATTGTGATCACTACCTTGTAGTGATTACTTGTTTGATCAAGCCATGGTTTGTTTCTTAACTTTATCCTTGCTTGATCACCTTATGCCTGTTTCATATGCATTTCATGTTTTCTGCATACAATGATCATGGTGTATTGTTGTGTTTTAGGAGTTTCATGCTCATATGATTCAAGTGCCTCACAGTTTCTAGAATTAGGTGTGAGTGAGTTTTGCTCAACTGTTCCTAACTCACATGTTAAGTCTAGAGTCTGTTTTAGGGTTTTGTCACGGAATAGCCAAATGGGGAGATTGTAAGGTTGAATTTAATCAACCATCTTGTTGGCTTTATTCTGTGCCAAATTTGCTTGTATTTCAGCAATTAGTAACCCTGTATTTAGGTGGGTTTGTTGTAAGGGTAGTGAGTGAGATAGAGTGATTGAACGCTCAAGAGTGTGTAAGAAAACAGAGTCTCGCGGCTTGATCTCGCGGGTGACTCGCGGCTGCAAGCCACCAGAAGCAACATACGTGCCAAGCATGCCAGAAGTTAAAGCATCATGCTAGCTGGAGCACTACAGGACAAAATAGGACAACTGGCCGTTCTGTTATTGCGCAGCTGGATCTCGCGACTAAGTCAAGCCGCGAGCCACCCCTGTTTTGAAAAACCTGACGTTTCACATTCTTTCTCACCCCAGTATAAATACCCTTTATACCCACAAAAGGAGAGCTTCTAGAGAGAATTTTGAGAGAGAAACCCTAGAGTAAAACAAGATTGATTCATCTACAATCTTTACATAAGAGTCTCTTCATATTCCTTAACTCTCTTCCTCTCCATTGTCAAATTCTTGAGAGGCATTTTACCAAAACCTTTTTCTCACCATATCCATTACTGTGAGAGGACTGTTTGGTGTTCTAGGAAGCAGTTAGGAAGGAACCAATTTACATTGGTTGATGCTATGGTCAAGTAGCAGAATCCGGGAAGCTAGAAAAGAAATAGGTTTGGCGCAACCTCGTTGGAGCAAGAAGCTTGGAGGGCTTAGGTGCACTGGGTAGATTAGGCTTGGAGGGTCTATTGCTGTCCATGTATCCCAACTACATTTTCTAGTGGATTGTTTACCGCTTGGAGGGCGGCGGAGAGGTTTTACGCCGAGAGCTTCGGTTTTCGCATGTTGTCCTTGTGTTTGCATCTTCCTTCCCTTTTATCTTTGCCTTTTATTATCTGCTGTGGGTTGTGATTTTAAATTGGCTTAGATTGTTTACCAATTCTATTTTATAGCTTTTGTTCATTTTCTGCACACTTGTTGTTTGACATAAAGCTTGAATTGGTTTATTTGTAAATTGGGGGTCTAAACGTTCAAAGGTGTTTTTACACTATTTGAACTTTCAGTGATAACTATCATAGTTGATAATGCTAAACCTAATGATGTGGCTCTTGATTATTTGAAGAAAAAGTTGGAGATGAAGGATGGTTGTATGTTGGGAGGCTAGTTCTTGCATATGAGATGTGCTGCTCATATATCGAATCTCATTGTGCAAGAAGGATTGAAAGGCATTCATAACTCAATTGTTAAGGTGAGGTTCAAGGAAGCTGTAGAGGATGAAAAAAATCCAATCTAAGAGTTTATTATCTCTTGATGTCCCTACTAGATGGAATTCCACATATCTTATGTTAGAGGCAATCGAGAAGTTTGAAACAGCCTTTGATAGGATGCATGAAGAGAATGTGGAATTTATTTCTTACTTTATGGAGGTAGATGGAAATGGGAAACAGAAGCACATAGGTCTTCCCAAAGGTGAGGATTGGGTGAATGTTAGAATGTTCTGTAATTTTCTCCAGCTTTTTTATGAGGTAAATCTACGTTTTTCTGGTTCTTTATTTGTCACTTCAAATACTTATTTTTGTGAGCTAGTGGGCATTCAAAATGAATTGCATAGATTGTGTGGCATTGATGGTGATCCTCTCTTAAAAGAAATGGCACAATCTATGAAGGAAAAATATGAGATGTATTGGGGAGACATTAAAAATATGAATTTGATAATGTTTATTGCCGTGGTTCTTGACCCAAGATATAAGATGAAATATTTGAAATATTGGTTTAATAAGTGGTATTCAAAAGAGAAGGCAGAGTTTGCTTTAAAATTGGTAAGAGATGCTTTAGATGACTTGTATGCCCACTATGCAAAGGGTACTGAATTATCAAGTGTTACTGGCAATGGGTAGGCCACTAATGTTGGTTCTTCAATAGAATCGAGTGCTAGTTTTCCATATGGTCCATGGAAGATTGCTTCACATGAGTTTGATGAACACATAGCTACAGAAGATGATAATGAATGTATTACTGATGTGGACAAATATCTTAATGAAGCTAGTGAAAAAAATAGGAAGGGTTTTGATATTTTGGCTTGGTGGAAGGTGAATTCTACTAGATATGTAATCCTTTCCGAGGTAGCATGAGATGTCATGGCTATTCCTGTGTCTACTGTTGCTTTTGAGTCAGCCTTTAGCACGGGGGGTCGTGTTTTGGATCCTTTTAGGAGTTCATTAGCTTCTAAAACTGTGGAGGCCCTTATCTGTGCTCAAGATTGGTTAAAAAACCCATCTAAACCAATCAATTTTCGGGAAGCAATGAATGAAGTGGAAATTCTTGAGCAAGATGTTGAAGCGGGTAATTTTCTAAAACTATATATTTAAATTGTATATTAGTTTTTTGTTTTTTGTTTATTAGTTTACTAACATTTTCTGTATTTATTTTCATAGAATTGATGAAATTGGCAACAGAGAAAGAAGATTAAGTGAAGACTTGGAGTGTGAGCTACAAAATAGAATTGGGAGGGGGAGAACTGGAGAAGTATAGCATTGGATGGACAGACCTTTTTTTTTTTTTTTTTTTTGGTTGCGTTCATGTTCATTTAAACAATTTCTTGTTAGGTTTACAATTAATAATATTTTTGGATTTGTAATTCATTTCATGCTTTTCTTTAGACTTGTTTACATTATGGTTTTGATAATTGAAACTTGAAATTAGTAGGCATGACTAGAATTGCTTTGAGTATGGGTAAATCCTTTTTGCTTTGTACCTGGTGTTTCACATAAACTCTTTACTTCATATTCTTGATCTAAAGTGAGGATTGAAGAGCATTAGATTTTGATAGTTAAAACATTTAAGTTGCTTGCCACTCTACCTTATTCAAAGTACTTGACTTCATTACATGTTTGATGTATACTTGAGAATTTGAGATAGTGATATTACTGATACATTTTGAATTGTATGGTGATATATATGTTGAATTTTTATATAGCAGGTGAATTTTTATACACCACACCGCACATGTAACCGCAAAAATGAGATGCAGTGCGGTTATGGTTTTGGCTAAACTATACACCGCATATGTGACCGCAAAAATAAGGTGCAGTGTAGTTATATTTGGCTAAACCGCACCGCAAAGTGCAGTGCTAAAAATGGCCTAAAACCGCACCGCATCGCACCACGAACACCCCTAGACATATATGTCACTATATACTATTCTATCAACCTTCAACCCTTATTTCACTTTTTTTTTTCTTTTTTTCACTTATTCTCTACATTAGTCTTTTTGTATTTTTTTACTTATTCTCTACAATAGTCTTTTTGTATTTTTTTTACTTTTACTTTGATACTATTGTATTGTATTGCACACGCATAAATGAAATAATTTTTCCCTTATTAGTGTGAACTATTTGAATTGTATTTAAAATTATGAATGAGTTTATAATTTAATGGATTTGAGAAAATTTGTTAATAGTTAACCTGAAGTTATTTTATATGAATTTAAAAAATCATATGTAGTCTTTTAGATTTTATTTTATTTTTGCAATTTTCCTTATATTATATTTGAATGCTTGGAGCTTGCTTCACAAATATATTAAATACTAAAAATATTTTGAATTTGAACATTGAGGATAATTGCATGGATACTCTAACAAAGCTAATTATAGAAAAGGGCACACCATCAGTTTGGAAGTAAATACCTTATTCTGTATACTATAACTGCAATTTAGTACCAGTTTTTCTACATATTTTTTTTAATATTAAATTAATAATATAATATGGTCTCTTAGGAATGCCAAATAACTATACAATTTCAATCTCATATATCAATATTAGTAAACAAATGCCAATCAATAGTTTGGAACTACTTTTAGAATAAGAAAAATTATAAATATGAATTAGAAAAGGGAGCTAAAGCATTCGGCAATAGTTTGGGAAAACATAAATACTATATACAACAAAAAATATAAAAATTATTTCCAAATGAAATTGCAAAGTGTCCGCACATCACGTGGGACATTATCTAGTTTTATTAATTATTGATCCAAGATATGAAAACATCCCACTCTTTAGTATCTTTTGACCATTGAGCTTACATTCCATGTACTGTGTCTTACTTAATTGAAAGCCTTTAGATTTTTGAGTGTCTTGAGAAATTTCTAACTTGACATTAACTCCAATTCTAATTTCCTTTCATCCACTAGAAGTAAATCATTTGTGAAAAGCATAAACCAACAGACTTCCTCTTGAATCGATTTAAAATAGCTGAAGCATATGAATAATAAAAATTTCAAGTAAAATAAAGGGAACTTACAAGGGAAAAATTATAAATAACGGCTAGGTAAGTATTTGGAGTATGTCTTGCATCTGTCTTGAAGTCGGGCAACTGATAATCTTTATCTTTCTGTGGATGTAAGAAGCTTAACACTATGATCGATAAAGTGAACAGTAATTACCATCAACCAGAGCAAGTTAAAAGGACACAATGCACGACAGCAGTAAAAAAATCAAAAAAAAAAAAAAAAAACAGAAGAAAACAAATAGAAATGGAAAGCCCAAAACAACCCTTAATTATTTTAACACAAATTAATTTGATTCTAAATTTACCCCCCTCCCCCACAAAAAAAGAAATAAAAAAAGCCATGTTTGTCTATAAAAAAAAGTTAGGCTTACAGGTGTCAACTCAAGACAAAATGAACATTCTTGATTGAATTTAAGGTTTTTGAGCTCTATAAATAGGCCCTTGTACATGTTCTTGCTACCCTCAAGTCTCATATTTCTCATCCATTATTCGAACTCCACAGAAAAATTGAAGTACAGCTCCAACAATGAGTGACCTTCCTCAAACACAAGGGCAAACCCTCCCAGATGCCTGGGATTACAAAGGCCGTCCAGCCGAGCGGTCTAAAACGGGTGGCTGGACTGCGGCTGCCATGATTTTAGGTCTCACATACACACCCTCCACTGCCCATATTTATTAGTATTCTATATTCTTCTCTCTTGTAGTTCTAGCATATAATAATAATCCATGATTAATCTTCCTTCTGTGGGGTATTTTTCCACAGGTGGGGAGGCAATGGAAAGGTTAACAACGCTGGGTATTGCTGTCAATCTGGTGACCTATTTGACTGCTACCATGCATTTGGGCAACGCTACCTCTGCCAACACAGTCACCAACTTCCTTGGCACCTCTTTCATGCTCTGTTTGCTTGGTGGATTTATAGCCGACACCTTTCTTGGCAGGTTGAGAATACTGAAAAATTCAGTCTATCCGACCCGCTAACTCACCAAAACCAACCCGACCCAACCGGTCAGGTTGGTTTGGGTTACAATTTTTTTTTGGTAGTGAGTCGGATTGAGTTCAGGTCATAAAATTCTAAACCCGTCAAACTCAACCCGACCCACCCATATATTTACTACATATTTAATATATATATATATAATTAATAAATATATAATTAATAAAATTTATTAAATAATCAACTCTTTCACCTATCCTATATAAAAGTCAATATTAATATATATTAGTTTATATATTAATGTATAATTGAATTGGAATATTAATTCATATATTAAGGTATATTTTGTTTATCAATTTAGGTGGTAGATGTAATCTATTTTTTTTAGTGCAATTTAATAATAATATTAATAAAAAAATTTGTTCCACGAATGGCTTCAACCCGACCCAACCTGACCATGTGGGTTGAGTTGGACTTATATGATGGGTTGGATTAAGTTGAATATTTTTTAAACGGTTTGAGTCAAAAAATTCCCTTAACCCGACCCATTTACACCTTTACACGATTCTTCATTCTTCCGTCTTGAAAGCTTGGTTTGCGCTTAATATATAGTTAAATCCCATTAACAATTTTCTTTCCTTGATTTGCTTCCTCTCCTTATAGGTATCGCACAATTGCCATCTTCGCCAGCGTTCAAGCAACTGTAAGATTCTTGATCTCGCTACGTGAATTTTTACGATTGGTCATTTTTTTATTAATCTTTTTGGTGATCAGGGTGTCACAATTTTGACAATCTCAACCGTAATCCCAAGCCTCCGTCCACCCAAATGCGCTGCGGACACAGTACCACGTTGCATCCCCGCAAGTGGCAAACAGCTAGCAGTTCTTGATTTGGCACTGTATCTCACAGCTCTTGGCACCGGTGGTCTAAAATCGAGCGTGTCAGGCTTTGGTTCGGACCAATTTGATGATTCAGACAAAGAAGAAAAAATCCGAATGACAAATTTTTTCAGTTGGTTCTTCTTCTTCATAAGCATAGGCTCGCTTTGCGCTGTGACAGTGCTTGTGTACATTCAGGACAACCTGGGGAGAGAATGGGGTTATGGAATTTGCGCGTGCGCAATCGTTCTTGCCTTGGTTGTGTTCTTGTCGGGCACAAGGAGGTACCGGTTCAAGAAGCTTGTGGGTAGCCCACTTACGCAGATTGTTGAGGTGATTGTCGCAGCGTGCAGGAAGAGGCATTTGGAACTACCTTCGGATTCATCTTTGTTGTTCAACGATGACGAGGGAGAGAGGAAGAAGAAGCAGAGGTTGCCCCATACCAGGCAGCTGAGGTGAGTGATTTCTCAATCCATTCTTTCAACTACTCTTTTAACTCAAGTAACTGTGCTGTTATTTTCACCCCCTGTTTTTTTCCTATAACTTGTGCTGCGATAAATTATGATTTACTATAAATAAATTAATATGCCAAAGTAATTTTACAGTCATCATAAATTGCCATCTTATATACTACTAAAAAAAAAATTGAAATTTTATTGTGTTTTTCAAACTTAATTTTATTGTATTTCGGTATAGACAACTCTTTTAAATAATCTATAATATTATTTCCCTTAATTTTGTTTCTAGTCCCTGAAATACCAAAAATTCTAATTTACCATTCCTAAACTGTCAAAAACATTATAATTTTAATGATTCTATCTATACCGATTATAACATTCTATCCTACATGTACAATAAAATGTTTAGGTGGCATTATTTAATGGTTATTTGGCATGACATTCAATAGATTGTAGTTGCCTCCTTTGTCGGGTCGTACATGACAACAACAGTAATGCGCATTACAATGGATCTTCTTTGATCTCAATTACCTATTTTCCCATAGCTTTTATACTTTTACGTTTCTTTTTACATCCATTTCATGTATTAAAATATGAATATTTCAGCATTAGTTCTAGATATTTTTCCTTTACCCTAGTCTTGGCCTGATGTCTTGAACCTTTTCCCTGTGGTCCCACCTTTAATAAGACTTTTACTCCGAAGGCACATTTTTCCATACACGACATTTTTTTTATTTTATTTTTTTCCAAACGTTAGTTTTTACTTTGGGGAGTGACATTATTAATTGGTGTATATATTTGGCCAATTGATCTTCCATCTTGAACTTTTTCTCTACCAATAATGATACCATCTTTGATGAGACTCTTACTCTAATGGTACAATTTTCCATATGCCCGTTAGCCGACATTTTCTTTCAAATGTCATTATTACTTTGGGGAGTGGTAACATTAATTAGATTATGTATTTGGCCAATTGTTCGATCTTGAATGTGACCGATCAAATCATGCAATTCATATTGGTCTTTTATATATATATATATATATATATATATATAAAACAAGTTCAGTGTTCCCTGTGACCTCTATCTTGTATTAACTAATACAAAATAATCATTAAATAATATTATCTAAGCATTCCTTTATACATGCAGACGATAGAAAGTTAACGAGATTAGATGGATTGTTACGAGATTGTATAATATTTTTAATAGTTTAAGGATGAAGATAAAATTATTAATTTTTTTTTTTTAAATTGACATATTTTTTATAAAAAAAAAAAAAAAAAAAAAAAAAAAAAAAAAAAAAGAAGAAGTAACTTTTGACATAGCTTGAGGATGAAATCAAATTTATGTAAACTTTAGGAACAAAAGTCAATATTTTTTCCATCCATATACTATTTTCGTTCAAGCATCTTTATAGGAATGCATTAGTGCTCTCATTGGTATAATTTTTTTTCAAAAAAAATGGTCTTGGTGTTTTTTGTTTTTTTTGTTTTTTTTTTCCTTCCTCAGGAAAAAAAAAAAAAAAAAAAAGTAAGTCCACTTTTTAATGGTTAATAATTAAGGGAAATGTTAAAGAATGGCCTAAAGGTATTGGTTCAGAAACTATTTTTAAAAAATATTTTATGGAAAAATGATAAAGCAGTAAATTTTGTTGATAGTTTTTTTTATATTTTTAATAAAAATAATGTCAAAACTTTTCTAATAAGATTTATTAATAATTATTTTAAGGATACCTATTAACATGACCCAATGTTTAAATTAAGACACTAGTCAAGCATTATGACGAAAATACACACATACACGCACTAGAACACCCTTTATTCTTCTTAAAAGAAAAAAAAATATATAAAAAAATACCCCAAAGCATAACAAGCATGATAGTCCCAAACCCAGCAACTAGACTTATCTCTTTGCTGGGGCATAGTGGCATATACCTATGCAATTTGGTAATTAGACACTAAAATTATTGACCTAGGATGCTAAATGAGTGGCCAGCCAGTACCTGGCGGCATCAAATTAATGCATGGGACACTAACAGCATATAACTTATGAGAGATATGATATTATTTTTTCAATCTACGTGTATATATATGATATAATTTTTTCAATTTACATATTTTATCAGATAAGCTGACTTGAACCTATAAAATTTACATCCTTTAGCATTTCTTAATATAAACATCTAAGAATAAATAAAAGTTTTTGTTATCGAAAAAATTCATCAAATTTTTAATCATCTAAAAAAAATCACAATTTTTTCATCTTTGAGACACATGAGTGGGGACAAAAATTATGTTCTTGGGTCCTTCACAATCTCATCCTATTTGTATTTTTTTGTTTTGTTTTGGTGAATAATCCCATTTGTATTTATCTCTTTATATCTTTCATAATCCTAGCATCAAAACTCAAACTTGCCAATCATGCGTCCAAAATTTACCATATAATTATATAAAACTTATATAGTATGAGCTGTAAGTGTGTGTAACGGGGATCTCAATCGACAAAACCACGCTAAGATTTACAATGGAATCAAAAACTATATCACGAGGGGCGGCAATGGCTGCAGCCTGCAGCATATATGGCATTATGTCTCTCAAATATTTATATATATCAGTAATTTATATTAATTTATAGTTTTCTACGTATAAATTTTTTTATGTGTACAAAAAATTAATTTAATATATAATTTCTTTATATTTATAAAAAAAATTGGTTTCGATTTTCCAAAAATGTATTGATTTAATTAAATAATAAAGGTTTAACTTTGTTCTCTTTATTCCACGAGATTCTTCATATGAAAAAAAAAAAAAAAAAAAAAAAAAAAAAAAAACTTTTCTACCTTTAGAGAAAATATACCATGCATCGGATGTATGTTTCTTCCCTTTAAAATAGAGGTGAACTCCACACATGAGAGGAAGGAAACATATATCAGATACATATGAAAAGGAGAAAACATGCATTAGATGAATGGTATACCGCCTTGCGCAGTTCGTATTGCGGCTTGATCTGCCAAACAAAATCACAATAACAAATTACTTTTTTTTTTTTTTTTGGTTGCTAATACCAACTGATCAAATTACTTTTTATTTTAACGAGTACGCAATCACATTGGCAGTTGTCCTTGAATCCATATCTAGCAATGTCATTTTCATTTTGATCCGTACATGCAACTGCAATTTAATTCACAGGTTGGTGTACCATCATGACAAGCTACTTATAGAGTAATTATAAATTTTATTATATAAAAATTAAAAAAATGATGTGTAATGCTTTCTTTTTTAAATATTTATTTATTAGATAGTTAAAATTCAACAATTACATTGTGTTGTAAAGTATGTTTAATACAATGTGTAATAGCTTTCCAAAAAAAAAAAGAGTAATTCTAAAGATGTTATAAATAAGTTTTACAAACTAATACGTTGTTAATAAAAAAATTAATAATAACATTGATTTAATGAATTATTGAAATCCACCAATCACATTAATATCTATTTACATTAATATCTATTTATAAATTTTTGCTTATAAATTTATAATAGTTTTAGCATATCTAAAAACAACAATTTAAACATTTATTTATTATATTATATATTAAAGTTTACTAATTACATTAATTACCGTATCATTCAATCTAAGAAATTGAAAAGAATGTTGAATACTATCATTTTATTTATTTATTTAAAATCTAATGTTGCATATGCACTATGCAGTTTCTTGGACAAGGCAGCAATCAAGGACCCGAAAATGGCCGGTGGTATCACTGCAGTAAACAAGTGGTATCTATCAACCCTAACAGATGTTGAAGAAGTGAAATTGATCATTAGAATGTTACCCATCTGGGCTAGCACCATCATGTTTTGGACAGTGTATGCCCAAATGACCACATTCTCAGTCTCGCAAGCAACCACCATGGACCGACACATTGGCTCCTTTCAAATCCCCGCAGCTTCCCTAACTGCCTTCTTTGTTGGCAGCATTCTTTTGACTGTCCCAATTTATGATAGAATCATTGTTCCCACAGCTGGAAAAGTGCTTAACAACCCACATGGTCTAACACCATTGCAACGTATAGGGGTTGGTCTTGTTTTCTCAGTCTTTGCAATGGTGGCAGCTGCATTCACTGAAGTGAAGCGTTTGAAAGCCGCAAAATCACATGGTTTAGCGAATAATCCAACGGCTGAGATCCCGTTAAGCGTGTTCTGGCTAGTTCCCCAGTTTTTCTTTGTGGGATCTGGGGAGGCCTTTACTTATATAGGACAGCTTGATTTCTTCCTAAGGGAATGTCCAAAAGGGATGAAAACTTTGAGCACAGGGCTGTTTTTGAGCACACTTTCGCTAGGGTTTTTCGTTAGCTCTTTACTGGTTAGTATAGTGCGCAAGGTGAATGGGAACCAGAGGCCCTGGCTAGCTGATAATCTGAATCAAGGAAAGCTTTACGATTTTTACTGGCTTTTGGCAATATTGAGTGCTTTGAATTTGGTGATCTATTTGTTTTGTGCTAAGTGGTATGTGTACAAGGACAAGAGGCTTGCTGAGGAGGGGATAGAGTTGGAAGAAACAGAGCTTAGTTGCCATGCATAAGGGTTTCTCTCACTTTGTTTTAGTTTTAATCTTAAAGTAAGTCCTCCTCTTTGTTGAAGAAATTGTTTAGGATATATAGTACCCGTTTGGTTTCAGCGTTTGTGTATCTGTGTTTTCATTTTCGGTGTTTTCCTCTTCTTTTTTTTTTTTTTTTTTTTTTTTTTTTTTTGCATTTGTTGACTTTTCCACGGTGAACAGTGCACCCGTACACCGTTTACGGACCTATAAATTCCACTTTTCAGCAACTTTTTCATTAAAAATGGCTTCCACGACACTATTCACACATTTAAAAATTATTTTGCTACAATGTTTTCAGTTTTTAGCAAAATAAGTTGTATTCAAATGTACCCATAGTGATAAGAAAAATAATGCCAATTTGAGGATGTTTGTAACATTATTTTTAGGATATTTGACTTAATTTATATATGTACTCATAAAAATTTTGTAAAATATTTCATTTGGGACAATTCATATTTAAAACACAAATAATGCTAGAGATACAAATTATTTTATAAAATATTTTACAAACTGCTGATGTAGCAGGTGATTATTAGTAAATGAAAAAGTGATATTAATGGTAGGTCTAGATGGAAATTAATAAGAAGTCAGCCATATCAACATTTTGTAAAAATGTTGTAAAATAGTTTGTAACTATAGCATTATTCTTAAAACACAAACCAACTTCCTTACGTATCATAACTTGCTATAGATTTATAATACATCTATGTAAGTGTTTTTTTTATCCTTTTACGTACAAAGAAGAATAAGGAAAGCAAGAATAAACAAAAATGTCAAGAAAATATAGATTTTTGGTAGCAAAGGAAAAGAATGAACGTAAATCTAAATTTAAAATATTTTCTTAATGAGAATTTGTATAATAAAAATAATATCCAATTGATCTTGACGTCAAGACTAAAAATATGGAATTAAGAGTTTAGACGAGCAAAATGTGGCATTGAGAACAAGTTCAAGATTTTGAGACCATTCCAACCTTGACATCAACATTGCGATAATAATGACATCAAGACCATGATTCCTCAATCTAGGGCTATCCAGAGACCCGAACAACCTGAACCATCTATCGCTACTGATTGATCCCGACTTGCCGCCGACCGAACTGACTTCTCCAGTGGTCGATGACGGGTTTGCTCCTTTAAAACCTGAGTTTGGTGGGTTGGATGTTGGTTTTCCTTCTCCAAAATAATTCGGTCCAATCGACCCACAAATTTTTTTGCGATATTTGGTAGATCCGACAAGATCTAGACCATTTTCGTCAAGATCTTGGCGAGATTTTGTCGGATCTAGTCGAGATCTTGCCGAAAACGGCCTAGATTAGGTAGGATTTGGCGAGAACTCAAAGATTTTGGCAATTTTTCCTCTGTTTTTATGCCAAATTCTTGTCGTTTTCCAAATCTTTGACCCCAACCGACTTGCCCACTGCCTGTTGAAGTTCCAACCCCCCCAATCCGATCATCCTCTTAGTCGGCAACGGGTTGAGATTTCATCCACCCGATCTAGTTGGTAGGAATGTCAATTTTTGCCTGACCTGCGAGTATTCGGCCTGGCCCGACCCTAATGGGCCAGGTGTTACCCAGTCCGATTAGGAATAGGGTCGGGTATGGGTTTTTTTAAAAAAAAAACCAAAGCGGGTCCAGGTCGGGTCCGGGTTTTATCAAAAAATCCAAAACCTGACCTAAAACCTGGCCCGAATATAACCTGATTACCCTGAAATTACAAAAAAAACCCCCTATATATATATAGCTATAACTAACCCTAAGTCCCTTATTTGTTCAGCAATAGCTCGCGCCTCCCTCACAGCGCCTCACCCTCACAGAAGCACACTCACAGAAGCACGCTCAAGCTCTCATTCTCACTCTCATCCGTCCTCACAGTCACAACCGCCGCCTCCCTCAAGCCATCACTATCACAGTCTCACCCACCCATATGGTCGTTGCCCTCCTCAAGCACTCACTCTCACCCACCCTCACGGCCTCACGGCCTCACTCTCACTCAACCACTCCTCCTCCATGCGTTTCCACGTCCACCCCATCGTCGACGCCAAGCCAACATTCCTCCCTCTCTGATCTGTCACCACTCACCGTAAGACCATGAGATTGAAATTTCCTGGGTTTGCCGAGCCAACGTCCACCTCTCTGGGTTCGTTCCCCAAATTTTTTTTTTGGGGTTAATTTCCTAATTCTTACATGATTTCTGTTATTAGGTTGGGTTGTATTGTTTTTGGTTTGATAATTGATAAGTTCTGTATTTTTTTTTTTTTTTTTGGTGATTTGTGATGTGAAGTGTGGAAAATGAAAGCATGGGTCTTGTGATCTGTTTCTAGCTTACCATGCATTAATGAAAATGGCTTGGCTATGATTTGTAATTTTGTGATTTCTGACGTGAAGCCTGGAATTTATTTTTTTTATTTGTTTTTTTAATTGGGTCAAGGTTTAGGGCCTTGAAGGGGGACGACTGGACGGGGCTCGCGGGGTGGGTCTAGGTCCTGAAAAAAAAACCCGATTAGTAAATGGGCCGGGTTCGGGCCGTGGGTCTTGGCCCACGGGTTGGGCCTAGGTATAGAAAAACCCGGCCCGAACCTAACTGGTTGCCATTCCTACTAGTCGGATCAGATGTGAGTCGAACACAAACCTGATCCGACCCAACCTGTGAACGGGCCTATCTCAAACAATGAAAACATAAATAATAATAACAATAATAACAGGCATAAACCCTATATAAGCTCTAAATTTTTATTTATCATTTATTTATAGAATTTTAACTTATGACGTCTAATTCTGATGATTATGCTATTTATTATCAAGCCAAAATACTAATTAGTTTTGATGCATGTACGTTGGCAGTTGGCAATTATGCTCTATGGGAGTTTGGTAAATACATCACATGTGATTTGTCAAAAGCTGCCAAAAGCTCTAAAAATATTATTCCAAAAGCTGCCAAAACTTTACCTATTGTTGCACTTAAGTGTCACAATCAACTTTTTCCTAGAAACTTTTGTTTTGGTCATTTTTGGTTGTTAAATAGTACCACAAATGAGCTAATTTTGTCATAATACACCTCTTCTCTCGACAAAATAGTGTCATATAAAATAATAAAAAATTTAATTTTATCAACTTTTTAAAAATTGACTTGGGGATAGGAAATTTTCTTTCAAATTGAGGTGTGTTTACCTGGTTTGTAAATGAGTCAAACCAGGTTTAATATTAAAGTTCATTATTATTTATTTAATTTTTTTTTAAATACAAGCCAAGCTCAAGCTTATTGCCAAATTAGATTATATATGCAAGCTTGGTTTATTTTATTCACAAACAAACTCAAGTTGTTTCAAGAGCTATTTGATTAATTTATTTATTTTTACATATTCAGTAAACACTATGACTAAAATTTATTTCTTCTTCACAAATTTATGATAATAATTAATAAACATTATAATTGAAAGTATATTACTTGAGTTAATTAGATGGAATATTGATTTTTGTTCATGAACATATAACAACTAGATTCACCAATCTTTTACAATTAAAAGTTATAAATATTTTTATTAAAAAATTGATGATATCATCTATTAATTACAAGTAATAATTTAATATCTTATCAACTTAAGTACAAACTTATATAACTCAACATTAAATATGTATAAGTATTTTTATACTTATAATGATATATTTATTTTTGGTCTTGTTTTTGTTTTGTAAATAAATAAATAAATGAGAACTCCAATGCAAAAGCCTTGGTCTAGGGGATAAAATTACATCGGTTGACACATGTTGGGTGGTGATTCTTACATTATATGGGGAACACACAATAATGATGAAAAGCACCGTTCTAATCATCATGATGTTTACATTACCATAGACTATAAAAGTACTCACCTACTCCTTTTAAAATGTTCTTCCTTTAAAGTTGATTGTGAGAGTCATGGGTGAATTGGTTGGCAATATAGCTACATGCAATCCCACAAGAGAAAAAATATATAGTCAAAGTAGAAGATATATTATGTGAGAAATTGGAGGAAAGCCAAAATCTATTAAATTTAGAGAATGGGAAATTGATGATGCACCTTACCTACTTCACGCAACAAATGATAAATAAAGGTTTATATCATACTAATATTATTACAATACAATTATCTTGTGTATGTTGTTGTGCTTGAAATGCTAGGTAGTAGGTGATTGTCATCTCTTTTGTTCTCTAAAGATATGATGTATACATATGTAAGTTTGGATTACACATGCAAGATATGTGCTTGACGTTATATAAAATAGTGATATAAGATCAAATATAAAATTTATTTATAATACAAAACACAGTTAAAATAATTGATTTGAGAAGTGCATGAAAAGTATCGATAAAAAAAAAAAAAAAAAAATTTCTCTTTTTTATTATTTATGAAGGAAACTTGAATATTATAATAGAAACATGATACATTACAAATCGATATTGTAGCATATTTCAAATATATATACATGTGCTTAAAAAACATAAGATCACAACTCCAAAAAGAACTCCTAAAAAATTGTTCATTTTTAGTGAAATGGGAAATTTTATTAAAAGAAATTAAGTACTATAAACTACAAATTCTAGAGTACATATCACCCAAGTATCATCCAAAAGCTAGTACAAAATACAATGAGTAGGCTTAGAACACAACACAAAGGATTCACTACAAATGTTTCCTTCCTCTGCCAAAAAATTCACATACTAATTTCCTTTTTGTGCAATGAGTAGGCTTAGAATAAAACACCAAGGATTCATTACAATTGTTTCCCTCCTTCGCCAAATATACATACTAATTTTCTTCGTGCAGGACATGTTGGAGGTGAACTTTTTCAAAAACTTGAAATAAAGACTTGCAATCTGACATAATGAGAATAATATTGATTAGGATGTTTTGAAAGGTAAATATGCCAATTGCATACTCCAAAATTTTGATGAACATAATGGATTAACAAAATAGAGCACATAACTATAATGGATTAACAAAAAAGAGCACATATCTTTTTGATATAGAAAGATAAAGGGATATACAATACACTAATAATGAGTTTTTTTTCCTAATTAGTTTTTAATATATTTTTCAAAAATGGATATCTACCATTATACTTAACTTGAAATTATATATCTATTGCTTTTTTTTTCTTGGAAGATCATAAATGTAGTTAATAATTAACCTATGTCTTTATTTTCCACAAATTTCAAATCTTAATACTTTTTAATGAATATTATATGTAGCATTAAGTATGTATAAGTATATTTTAAACATTTGTACACTTTATATTCGCAAGCACACTATTATGTTTAAACTTGACTAAGTAAATGAACCTAAGTAAGTTCTTTATATCAAGCTAAACCCGAACTTGTTTATAAACAAGTCATTTATTTATAACTCTAAGCACTAAGCAGCTATAAAAAGAAATGAGAAATGTGGAAAGGAAAACAATATAGGTGGGTCGGGGGTAGGAAGTACAAAACTTTTCTTTCAAATGAGCCTAATGAGGTGCTCAATTTGATGAGGAATTCATGCAAAGCCCATTAATTAATTTATTATATACCATCTTGCAGTGGCAAAGCTAAGAATTTATCTTTGAGGGGCCATATATAATTTTTTTTTGTGGGTATGAAATGTAAAATAGTAATGTATAATACTTCATAACTCAATATGTGCTATAAACAAAAAGTGTACTATTTTTTGTATTACCATTTTCATTTTTTTTTGAAGAATGAGTCAATAGTCCTAAACTTACCCATGAACCTAGATTTATCAAATTAAAATATCACTCATTAAATAAAATGACTTAGATTTTAAAAAATATACTAAAAAAAACCTAATAGTTTAAAAATTGCTAAATAAAAGACAAATAATCATTCAAATGTCAATGCATAAAAAAATATAATAAACAACAACTAAAAATACATGTGAATATAGTAGTATATGTTGTATACAATATATTGATTATTGTAATAATAAATAATATATTATAAGGAATGTAAAAAATAAAGCTATGAAAAGTAAAGTAAAAAAAAAAAAAAAAAAATCAGAACAATACAAATGCAAACTACCTAACATGGGAAAGAGTTTTATGGGCTAGCTGGTCTCAAGTAGGGGCATAAATAGAGCACTACATAGTGTGTGTGATTAGGGGTGTGCAAAAGGTCACCGTCACCGATCGAACCGACTGGTGCCAATCTTCCCGAACTGCCACTGCAACTGACTGACGAAGCCAATGCTGGCGATCAAAGCATGAAGGGAGTTCCAATGCCAGTGCAGTGCAGTCACCAGAGCAAAAAATCCAAAACTGAGACATGCCGAACCAAACCAATATCTATATATGGTTTTGAGAGTTTGGATATAGCGTTGTTTTACCAATCTTGATTTAATTTAATTTTTTTAATAAAACTTCATCATATTAGGTGTTATTAAAAAAAAAAAAAAAAAAACTGTGCCGTTTTATGCTAGGTTTTCATATTTCTACCCTAGTATAAATTCATTCTATTCTCTCTCATAACCCTTAACTCTCTATCTCTCTCTCTCTCTCTCTCACTTGACGTAGTGACGCCTCGCCTCTGAGCTCTTGCCGTCACCGCTCAACTCAGCTGGCCTCTGCAGTAGGCACTCGCTCACCAATCACGGTGGCAAACCATCGATAAGCCATTAAGCCCCTCTCCTCTCTCACCTCTCAGCAAAAAGTCCAAACTAAGTAAATATCATGTTGTTTTGGACTTTTGGGGGTTGTTTTGTTTATGTGCAATATCATGTTGTTCTTCGCTAATGGCATTTGGCAAGCATAAGCAATTTCTCAAAACCAAAATACCCTATTGAAAAATAATGTACATGCTTGCACCCTTGTTTTGTGCTGAATCATATTATCATATAGTTTATACTTTATACTATTACTATGTACAAAATTATCACAGTTTATACTTTATAATATTATCATAGTCTACTAAGTACTAACCTTTTTTTTTTCTTCAACACTTTCATTTTTGAGGGAGATAGAGATTGAGAGAGTTCTCGCTTTCAATCCTTCACTGAGAGGTAATCATTAATCACTCACTATATTTAGCATTTTGATTTTAAATTTTTAGTACTTAGTAACAACTGCTTAGTAATAGTTTTTTTTTTTTTTTTTTTTTTTTTTAATTATAAATATATATATATATATATATATGTGTGTGTGTGTGTGTGTGTGTGTGTGTATATATATTTTTAATGTTTCAAACTGATCAAACCGATTAAATTGACCACAAGAAACCGCATCGCTGTACGTTGAAAACTGACCCTAAGCAATATGCATCAGTTTTAATTACGAAAAAACTGATCCCTATCAGTTCAGTAAGAAATTTGAGAAAAAACCGAGATAACTGAACTGCACACCTCTTAAGTGTGATAGTCAAGGATGAGGGGTTAGGGCCTACGGTATAATCACAGTCACACAAATTGAGTCACAAATTAAGGGGCCCATGGCACTGACAAAGACAATGACAAATCACAAATTGAGTCACTCTTTCTTCTTTCTTGTCTAATAGTAGTAGTTTGAACACATAGTACAAATAATAAACAAATTAAGGGCTCGTTTGGTTAGAGATTTCTAGTATCGTTATTTAAGTGTTATGAAAATATGTGTTTCAGTATTTGAACACTGAAAACTGTTATTTATACACAGGTACCAAACCCCTCCTAAAAGTATGAAAAGAAAAGAACTGAAAGTCTGAAAAGAAGCCAAGTCCCCAACGAAGACAGAAAGAGAGAGAGAGAGAGAGAGAGTCACTTGTGTGAAAAAGAATGCTTCTGCAATTGTGTGGGAGACTTGGTGGTGTGGCATAGCAACAAAGTTTATGGCGTTTCATTTTTTCTACTGCTGTATACAAGTAAGTGATGGAAATATGCATGTACACAGCGGAAAATTAACGGATCTACTTCATTTGTAATTGATAACATGCACTATGTAAATTTTAGAATACAAGAACAAGAAAGTGTATCTTGGTGTGATGAATTTCAAAACAAAGATTGTAAGCACTTGGGAATACTTTTAATCTTCATTCCAATTCCACTAACGCCCAAGATGTGTGGTCTCTTAATCAATAATGTGAATTTGTTCAAGAGAGAATTAGAGAGTGTCCAACATTCACATACACCATTTCATGCAAGTTGTTCATCTTTAAAAATCTGTATATTTCTCTCTTAATAACTGATTATCTAATTAGGCTAACATTTTGGGCCTTTCCAATTGGGCTCTAGTATGTGGCTTGGAGTGGGACCAAAAGGGACCAATAAGACACTAGCTCCAATGGACCTTGGACTTTTCTGTCAACTTTTGACAAGTCCAAAGTTACCATTAACTATATTTAATACCATTATATAACTATAGTTGCACTCTAGGCCTTATCTATAAATTATATCCCAAGACTTTATTGTATATGCAACCCCTTCATAAAATATTCGTAATAATACAAAGTCATAAATGTAGACTGCCACTTTGTAAATTACTACATCTTAATCCTTGAGTACCCGATTTAATCCCTTTAAGTTATTCACCATATATTTATGAAATCCAATTTCATAAATATATACTTTAGTAATTTCTTACTAAAGTGGTTAGACCTAACTCTCTGAATAACTAAACTCATTAAATTTATCTCAAAGGAATATTTTATATCTCCGTTAAGAGACTATGAATTCCATCTTGAGAATATATGTTCCATCAATACTAAATGTGGCTGCCCAACATACTAAGGTTTTGACCGTTATTTTAGATCTCACTCCTGATATATCAAAGCAATCTACATTTCATGATTAGGTTCATTATTCTCTCAGGATTAAGAGTTCATGTTAATATAAGTCGTGAGATTTATTATTCATTTGACAGTCATTAGGAGAATAATAAATCTCACAGCGGTTCAGTTTAATATGTCTCAACTCTTAAAACATATCAACATATCAACTAGAATTCATCACTTCCATGATCAAGACAATTTATCTTAGTTGATATGTTATAGTTTTTGCAGATGAAATGCCCAATTTCATCACCGACTACGAACTAAAATTCTGAGTTTACAAAGAACTTATGACTTATATCTTCTATGACTAAATCACATAAATCACATACTATGCATCTCATAGACTATATGATAATGGCCGAATATTCATGTTACCATTATTTCAGATAATAAAAAAACAGTTTTATTAATTACAATATTAAGTCATACATCATGTCATACATAATATTACATATAGAATCAAACAATAGGATTTAAGGGCACTAATCCTAACAGTAAACCCTAGATGTGTTTGGAAGAAAATTATAATTTTTTTTTCCTTTTATTTGTTGAGATAATTGTTAAAATATTCATTGTAAAAATGCTAAATATTTAATTATTATAATTTGTTGACATATGTATTAATAGATTGTATTTTATTTAAATAAAAATTTTATTTATTTTTTAAAAATTTTAAATATATATGTATATTTTCAAGTACGAAGGCTGATAAGGATTTTTAAAAACTTTCAAATTGTTTAGAATATTTTCAGATTTTTTTTTTTTTTTCAAAACTTTTGGGGGGAGGGGACCAAGGCACCTTTCGGTCCTCAAGTGGCTCTGCCACTGGCATCTTGTGCACCACTTTTTAACCAGATTCTGTATATTTATCAAAAGCAACACCATGTTTCTGCAGACCACGGAATTACATAAAGAATGACAACACAGCAAATCCTTGCTCCTGATTTCTAAGACTGGTATCAACCAAATCGTTGCTCGTGATCTCTAAGACTGGTATTAACTGGGCCGAGATCAAGAGAATAATACACATTTAGCACTGTGAGACTACGTGAAACTTTTTTTTTTTTTTTTTGGTAAACATGCACTGTTTTCCAGTAATGTAAAAAAAAATGGAGATAAGAGTCCCACTCCCACCAACCAAAAATAAAATAAAAATCATTAGCATGAATGCCCAAATTAGTCTACCTCTCAACCTCTCAATAATTCGAGGATCACATAAAGCAGCATTACAATCGATCACGCAAACTAAATCAATAAATAAATGACGAATTATGCAAGGTGTAGTTCATTCATGCGAGCAAATGTAGAACTGTAAAGCTATTCATTTCGTATTGAAAATTGCACTAGTACTACTAGGATTAGGACTGTCCAACATAAGATGTCAATTTCCACAACCAAACTCGCACTTGCATATTAATTAACTTTCCTTTTAATACTACCACCAAACCATGCATTAGCCTGATCTACTTTTTACAAAAGTAGAGTGCAAAAACTTTTTACCTCCACAAGGAAGAAAAGCATTGGTACCAACTGGCCAGGTTACGAATATATAAGTTATCCAAACTCTATGGAAGTTCCACTATTTTTTTCATGTTAAAAAAAATATGTTATCATGATATTTTTTGTACGGCTTTGATTGCTGTTGCTACTGTGAACGAATATATAAGTTTATCCAAACTCTATGGAAGTTCCACTATTTTTTTCATGTTAAAAAGAAAAATGTTATCTTGATATTGTGGGGGAAAAGGTTGCTTTTGTACGGCTTTGATTGCTGTTGCTACTGTGAGAAAGTAGCCTTCCTTCTAGTGAGATGCGGTCAGGGAATACTTTTTTGAGTTGAAAATCACATTAGGAGGTTTACATGCCACCTTCCCCAAGGTGATTAGTTTTTTCACACCTAGTTAGTCAACTCAGGAAGGCGTTATATGCTTTTATGGATTAAAACAAGCAAACTCTGGCTTGAAAGCAAGATTGACAATAAACTTCTAGAATGGACTTTTCTTGTATAAAGAGATCATCAAAAGTTAGCACACAAGAAATTAGGAAATCGAAAAGTACTTGAAGCTAGAAATCATCTTAATGATAGAATTGCGTAAAAATTAGTAACCTAAAGGGAATTGTTACAAGGATCAATACTCATCACCATCGGCCATGACCTACACTGCAAATCCCTTTGTTTAGGCCTTTAATTAATTATTTTTACTTTTTATAGTAATTTTTTCTCTAATTATAACTTTTAATTTAAAAGTCAGAATAATATCCCATCTGTTTTAGGACATTTCCTAGCAGCCATAGAATTTAATTTTGCACTTCTCTCTATAGGGATGAAGGGCCCAGATAAGGGTAGTGGCCGTGGGCCACATCTAAGGATGTCAAAGAGCCCGAAAACAAGCACGTTTTAGTAAAGACAAGTAGACTGCAGGGTTGAGGAAGAGGTCAGATTGTAATGAACCGATGATGTTGTCCGAGGAGCAATCCTTCCTCGGCCAACAGGGAGGAAAGCTAAAGTCCGACCACTCATCAAGTATTGGGCATTGGGCAGTCATGCTTGGGAGGATAAGCATTAGAGAGATGTGAGTCAGTGGAGAATTGAGAAATATCTAGGAAGAAAGGTGCTACCACCGTATTGAATGCTCTACATCTACCCCCCTGGCCGCATTCATGTGGAAGTGATACCTGAACAGTAATTTTCAACAACTACCTACAAAGACTTTAAGAAGGTGCTGATGGGACAAGTATCAAGGAAATTAGCAATTTGACCTACACGTGAATGGCTGAGATGAAAGAGATGAAGGGAATATAAAAGGGAATGATTCCATTACAAAAGGGGCATGAGAAAAATACAAGAAAAAGATATTTGTAACCAAGAACTTGCTTTGTATAAGTCTGAAAATATATTCAAGAACAAACCATCGTCGAACTCGACCGAGGATAACTTTTCTTTCTCAACTCATTGTTTATAGTCACTCCTTGCACAAGCTAACCCGAATTGGTTCTTATTGGACTCACTGAACATTCAACTTCAAACCCACTCTCTAACAAATTCATTGTTGTGGGCCTATTGTGTCATTGTCCAAATCCATTGGGCTCTGAACCAATCCTTACCCTTACAATTGGCGTCATCTATGGGGAGATGAAATTTCTTGAGTTTGTGCAATCATGGTGGGTTCAGGGCCAAACCAAGAGGAATTTGTGGGATCTCAACATCATGACCATTTCGTTAACTTAGAACGAAGGAGAGATCGTGAAGTGAGTGTGCATACTACTCACACCAGTCGAAGCCAATCTTGAACAAGAAGCCATGTTTCACATGGGGAGAATACTAGAAACTTGCAACTGGAAATAGATCATCTATGGAGGAAGTTACGTTGTAAACAAAGGAGGGAGTCTCCATCAAGCTCAGGGTCCTCATCTAATGGTGATAGCAATTATAGACCTAGATCACGAACTCCTCCTAGTGAGTCTTTTTCTTATAATGAAGAGCGTCGTCATAAGCAAAGGAGTAGGAGCCCAACCTACAAGGGCTTGGGAAATAATGCCATCAGTAAGGCTATACACCAAATCTCAAAGTCCCTGTTTACACGAAAGATTAAGAGGGCAAAACTTCCTCGACAGTTCACACAACCAACTTTTACCATGTACAATGGAAGGACGGACCCGGTGGAGCATGTAAGCCATTTTAATCAAAGGATGGCAGTTCATTCGAGGAATGAGGCACTGATGTGTAAGGTGTTTCCATCTAGTTTGGGGCCCGTGGCAATGAGATGGTTTGATGGGCTGGAGGAGGGCTCTATTAACTCCTTTCAAGAGCTTACCAGAGCCTTTAGAGCTCGATTTGTCACGTGTAGCAAGGTTTCTCGCCCCCTGGATTCCTTACTATCAATGGTAATGAGGGAAGGGGAAACTTTAAAGATCTGATAGGTATTGGGAGATGTTTAATGAAATAAATGGAGATTTTGAAGATGTGGCTATAAGGACGTTTAAGGTCGGGATCCCCACTGAGAATGAGCTGAGGAAATCCTTGACTAGAAAACCTGCACGTAGCATGCGTTAATTGATAGATTGTATTGATGAGTACAAACGGGTCGAAGAAGACCAATAGCAGGGGAAGGGGAAGGCCAAAGTGATTCCCCTGACCAAAGAGATTTCAGTTCAGATAGGTATAACAGTAATAGGGCAAGAAGGGACTTTCCAGGGCCTGGAGGGCAATCCATGGCACAAGCAATTAACACAGTTTTCAGGAAACCTGTGCACTAGATCCTTAACAAAAAAAAAAAAAAAAATGAGCTGTATTTTAAGTGGCCAAACAAATTGAAAAGAGATCCTTCTTGGTGAAATCAAAGTTTACATTGCCAATTTCACCAAGACCGTGGGCACACTACAGAAGATTGCAAAACCTTACGAGATTTTCTAGAGCAGCTGGTCAAGGTTGGGAAATTGAAGCAATTCTTGTTTCAACCATCTACGCAAGGAAGTCAGGTCGGACTAGTCCCTCAATGAGAGAACTATATAAGACCATCCTTGGGAACAATCAATGTAATTCTGGCAGCCTTAGGCTGAGCAGGCATATATCAATCTGAGGTGATGTCTGTGTCAAACTCACATGGTGAGGATCTCACCCCTATGTCTAAACAAGGGAGGATGCAAGCCCGACTAGTTTTGATTTTTTCTAATGAAAATAAGACCAGAACTCATTAGCCCCATGATGATGCATTGGTGGTTACCGTTCAGATTGAAGGGTATGATGTGAGAAGGGTCTTAGTAGATTAGGGAAGCGATGCAGAGATCATGTACCTTGATCTGTATAAGGGGCTTAGGCTTAAGCCAGAGGATCTGGCCAGTTATGACTCACCTTTGGTGGGATTTGATGGGAAGAATTTTGTCCCAAAGGGTATGAATAAACTACCCGTTCAAGTGGGCTCCAAAGTAAAGGAGGTCAATTTCATTGTGGTGGATGTTTATTCCCTTTATACTGTAATTTTGGCGAGACCGTGGCTTCATGCTATAGAAGCGGTGTCTTCAACTCTGCACTTGAAGGTGAAGTATCCCTCTAGGGACCAAGTTGAAGAGCTAGTTAGAAGCCAAGCGGTGGCAAGGCAATGCTTGGTCACTGCTGTCAAGTAACAATCTGAAGGTGAACCCTTAATGTCGTTGGACAAGGCTTTATAGCAACTAATGGAGGTAGAAGCTTCCTCGTGTGTCATGAATGAAGAAACTAAATGCGAGGGGTTGGAAAAGGTTACAATAATGCTGATGAAGAAAAGTTTTTTCAAGTCAGGATACAATTGCCTCTTCAAGAAAAGGACGAGCTGCTAGCTTTCTTACAAGAAAATCTGGATGTCTTTGCTTGGAGTGCTTATGAAGCTCCTAAAATGAATCTGGATTTTATATGTCACCACCTGAATGTCAATCCAAATGTTGTTCCGAAGAAGCAACCACCTTGGCACTCATTTAGGGAACATGCCGAAGCTGTTAAAGAAGAGGTGACAAAGCTTAAGCGTGCAGGGGCAATAAAGGAAGTCTTTTACCCGGAATGGTTGGCCAATATGGTGGTAATGAACAAGAAGAATGGGAAGTGGCGAGTGTGTGTAGATTTGATGGATTAAACAAAGCTTGCTTGAAGGACCTTTTCTCATGTTCTTTTAGTGTTAGCTCGGGTAAGTTTTTGGGTTATATGGTCACACATCATGGAATTGAAGTTAATCTTGATCAAATTAAAGCGATTAATGACCAACAACCACCTTGGAATCCAAAAGAGGTGCAAAAATTAACCGGGATGACAATAGCCTTGAACAGATTTATATCTCGGTCAGCGGACAGATGTAGGCCCTTCTTCCGATTATTGCACAAATGGAAAGGGTTTGAATGGAATGAGGTATGTGCTCTTGCCTTCCAACAAATGAAGGATTATCTTTCTTGGCCACCAATTATGTCTAGACCTAAAAAGGAAGAAGTCCTTTTCACTTATATTGTTGTGGCCTTTCATGCAGTCATCTTAGTATTGGTGAGAGTAGAGAATGGAGTACAAAGGCCAGTCTATTATGTGAGTAAGTCTCTGCAAGAAGCTGAAATTCGTACTTACCTATGGAAAAGGCCATCCTAGCAGTGGTGTACGCTACGCGGAATGTCTAGACCTAAAAAGGAAGAAGTCCTTTTCACTTATATTGTTGTGGCCTTTCATGCAGTCATCTTAGTATTGGTGAGAGTAGAGAATGGAGTACAAAGGCCAGTCTATTATGTGAGTAAGTCTCTGCAAGAAGCTGAAATTCGTACTTACCTATGGAAAAGGCCATCCTAGCAGTGGTGCACGCTACGCGGAAGCTTCCCCATTACTTCCAAGCACACACCGTTGTAGTTCTGACTAAACTCCCTCTGTAGTCACTGTGGAAAGCTGATTATATGGAGAGAGTTGCCAAGTAAGGAACAATCATGGGGGCATTTGACATAAAGTATATGCCTCGTACCTCAGTCAAAGGGCAAGTTCTTGTGGATTTGGTGTCAGAGTTTACTGAGTCTCCAACGAGGGTAGGGGTCGAAGAACATAGACTAGAAGGACAACAAGTTCCGGTAATTTCTTTAAAGGGGCCTCATCCTGGAAGTTATATGTTGATGGAGCGGCAAATCAAAAGGGATCCAGGATGGGCCCAGTAATAGTGTCCCCGGACGGTATCACCATTGAGAAATCTTTAAGGTTGGGCTTCTCGACCATGAACAACGAAGCTGAGTATGAACCTTTACTAATAGGGATAACTATGGTTCAAAAAATGGGGGGAAAGGCTATTGAAGTATTCTCAGATTCGAAGTTAATCGTAGGGCAAGTAAAGGGAGAATTGGATGCTAGGGATTTGAGAATGCAAGGATATTTGGGTCGAGCTCAGTGTTTACAATTAGATTTTGAGTTCTTCACCATACAATAAATCCCAAGAAGCAGGAATACACATGCTGACTCTTTGGCAACTCTAGTAACCTCTTCTGGACAAGATCTACCTTAGGTCATACTTGTTGAGAATTTGCATAGGCCTACTGAGGATAAAAAGGAGAAAGTTCAAGTTCACTAGATCATGATCGGACCTAGTTGGATGGATCCATTGGTTGTTTCTCAAGGAGGGTATTTTGCCTCATGAGAAAAGGGAGGTAGAGAAGATACAGAGGAAAGCTCCTCGCTTTTGGCTATCCAAGGAGTAGAAGTTGTACCAACATTCCTTCTCTGGACCATACTTACTTTGTGTTCATCCTGAGGCAGTGGAGCCACTTCTAGAAGAATTGCATGAAGGGATATGTGGAAGTCATACAAGAGGCAGGTCATTATCATATAGAGCTCTTACTCAAGGGTATTGGTGGCCGAGTATGCAAAAAGATGCGCAAGAGTATGTAAAAAAATGTGATCAATGCCAAAGATTTTCTTCAAACATTCATCAGCCTGGGGGTGTACTTTATCCTCTGTCTAGTCTATGGCTATTTGCTCAATGGGGTCTAGATATTGTAGGACCATTTCCTAAGGCTATGGGAAACTGAAGATGGCTTCTGGTTGGAACTGATTACTTCACGAAGTGGGTGGAGGTTGAGCCATTATCCAATATTAGGGACATAGATGCAAAAAAGTATGTTTGGAAGAACATTGTTACATGATTTGGGATTCCTCACATCCTTATAAGGGATAATGGGCTCCAATTTAACAGCAAAGCCTTTAGGAGATATTGCTGTGAATTGCGCATCAGAAACAGATATTCAACTCCAACTTATCCATAAGGAAATGGCCAAGATAAGGCGGTCAACAAATTCATAGTGAATGGGCTTAAGAAGAGGTTAGACGAAGCAATGGGTGGAAAAGCTACCACATGTTCTTTGGACGTATTGGACCACTCCTCACCAGTCAACCGAGGAGACACCCTTTTCCATGACGTATGGGTCTGAAGCTGTAATCCCTTTAGAAAATGGGTTTCCAACACTAAGGACAAGCTTGTTCACTCCGGACAATAATGATCGGCTATTGGAGAAAAGCTTAAATTTCGTTGATGAGCAAAAGGAAGCTGCTATGGTACAACTGGTGCATTATCAGCAAAAGCTTAAACAAGGGTATGATATAGGCGTAAAGACAAGGCCGTTGGCACCAAGTGACTTGATGTTAAGGAAGGTAGTAGGTATCGCGAAAAAACCCATCTTAGGGAAAATTGGAGCCTAATTGGGAGGGGCCCTACCATATCACCTCAGTAGCTATTATAGGGGCTTACTTTTTAGAAGACTTAAATGAAAATGTTGTACCACGCCTATGGAATGTAAATAACCTACGAAGGAACTATTATTAATGAAAGGCAATCTGGCCCTTTTTCATTTCTATTATTATGTGTGTTTTTCTCACATTTCCCTTTTCATATAAGTATTAAACAAAACATTGGTCATGCCTAGCTCCTCGAACCACATACTTTGGGTAAATTAATACCATTGGTTTCTCTAAGTGTTGAACAGAACCTTGGTCATGTCTAGCTCCTCAGACCATATACCTTGGGTAAATTAATACTATTGGTTTCTCTAAGTGTTAAATAGAACCTTGGTCATGATTGGATCCTCGGACCACATACCTTGGGTAAATTAATACTGTTGTTTTCTCTAAATGTTAAACAGATCCTTGGTCATGCCTAGCTCCTCAAACCACATACCTTGGGTAAATTAATAGTATTGGTTTCTCTAAGTGTTAAATAGAACATTGGTCATGCCTGGCTCCTTGGATCACATACCTTAGAAAACTTAATACTACTTGTTTCTCTAAGTATCAAACAGAATCTTAGTCATGTTTGGCTCCTCAAACCACAGACTTGGAGTAAATTGATGCTTTTTATATGGCTAAGTGGTGAACAAAGCCCTAGCTATGCCTAGTTTCTATAACCAATGCCTCACACCTGATTACAATTATAAATGGAACCTTAATCACACATAGCTTTTTGGGCCGAATATCTCAGGTATGCAAATCCTATCTCTATGTTAAGTTGCTAAATAATCAGTTGCATGGAAGTTAACTTGTTAGATTACTAATTGCATGGAAATTGAACTGTTGAACTACCAATTGCACAAATGTTTGTCAAGGTTAAAGGCAATGTTATGATTTAATTGGGAGAAGTGATAATTTGAGTTTACAGTTAGGAAATCAAACTATGTTCAACAATAAATTAGTATTATGAATAACATAGAAACTCTAATAATGTAAAAGAACTTAGCACTTTCGTTAAATAAAGCCTTGGAAAGGTAGAGGGGGTACATACATTAGAAAAAAGAAAAAGAAAAAAAAAGAGTAAGTAAAATCCTAAGTGGTCTTGGGCAGAGGAGGTTTGGCCTTCACTACAGTCTGGGTGGAAGGTTCAGGCAATATGGCTTAAGCTGCACCCTTGTCCTTAGGATCCTCCTTGGTGGTGAAGGGGAGAGTAGCAAGCACGAGTACCTAACCTTGGGCTGCCCCCTTCTCCTTGGAGGTATCCTTGGGCGAGGGTAGAGGATTGGCTGGCTTAGATGACTTCTCTTTGGTCACCTCTTTCCCCTTATCTTGGGTGCCTGCTCGAATAGGCTCATCGGGGCCCTCAGAGGTGGTTAGGAGGGTACTAGTAAGGATGGCCTGGCTGGACCCAAACTCTTTGGGAGGGATGTTCATCTGAGAGCTTAGAGAATTGGTTATCCGCAAAGCGGGGGGTGGGGTAGAAAGCATTCTCTGTCCTCCTTAGCGCCGAGGAGGCGTCTACCCCAGCCTGGTTTAATGCCTTAGTCCATACTTGGAGGCAGTATCCTCGGCAGACATTAGTGATTTGGGCTCTGATAGATTCCTCTGTCTCCTTCACCCCTATGTCATAGCCATCTTACTCGGCTCGCTAAGCAACCTCCTTTGCATTCGCCAACTTCTTATTCAGAACCTCTATCTGCTCCTTGGCAATAGCAAGTTCGTCTTTGGTTCTGCACAGTTATTGGCGTTGATCCTCGGCTTGCCACTTAGCCCTAGCCAGTGCAGCTTCAGCATTCTTCTTTTCCCTACCCACCTAAGTTAACTTAGTGTTGAGGTCTTTAACCTTTTGCTTTGCCACAACGAGGGTTCCCACCGCAGCTATTCGCTGCCCTTCCTCATCTTTCCACTATTTGTGGGCATCCTCTACCCACTCCTTGGCCATGTGTGCCACTTGGATCGACTTCAAAAAAAAAAAAAAAAAAGGAATAAAGAAGATGTTAAAGGGAATTCTCCAAAAGTAAAAACAGCATGTACTCTTAGCAAAGATAAAGACCTGGAAACTTACCATGGCTATATCCCTTTTCAGGGTTAGAAAGACTTTATGCCTCTTTAATGTCCTCAGCTCGACCATGTCTTGAGGGAGGAGTAAGGGCTGTTCCAGAGCATTGGCCACATAGACAACCTTGCCCCTCTGGAAATCCCTGATGGAGGAGTCTAGGGGGAGTGGGGCTCCATCCAACTCTAGTGGAGGGTTCCAGATCTGAATCCTAAAGCGCCGCTTTGGACCTCTTTCCACGACTGCTCCCTCAGTAGAGGGTCTCTTGTGTACCCCTTTTGCCATCTTCGCACTTTTTTGGGGCTTAAGCTCCTTGGAAGGAACGACTTCGCCTTCCTTGGCTACATCCTTCCCCTTTTTATCCCTTTTTCTTTTCTTGTCAGCTTGTTTAGGGGAGGAATTGTGGACGGAGAGGGAGTGGGAGGCTTGTTTTCGAAGAGGCTTGTTTTCTTCTTCCTTTGGAGCACCATGACTTTTGGAACATTGGATGGACCTTGGCTACTACTTACTTAGGCTGGGGGTAAGGGAGAAAAGGCAGCACGCGATGAGTCTGGGGCAGGTGGTTGATCGAAGATCTCGAAATCCTCTTCGGAACCTACGAACTCTAATGCTTCAGGTGCCTCTTCCTCAGGAGCTGGGCTTGAAGAGGTCTCTTCTTCCTTGAGGGCTCGTTGATCAGGAAGTTGCACTAGTTGAATGCATGTGAGGGGAGGACCACTAAGGAATCCGAGAACGGTAATGTTAATTTGGTGAAGCTAAGGATCCTTTGCCTTCATGTCGTATGCAGGAGCCTGGATGCTTATGGATATTGGTTGGTACCTGAGGATGATGTGAGCCATTCACAGCTGCCCGTCTGTATGGAGAAAGATCTCGGATTTAAGAATCCTCGTCAGGTCAGGTTTGTTGACTAAACTAAAATTGGGGGATGTGAACTTCTTGTCTGCAAAAATCCCAAAAATTAAGATGTTAAAGAAGAAGAAGAAGAAGAAAATGCAGTAAATAAAAGTTAGCCTAGAATGTCAGTGTTAAAGCAGAGAATCTAAACCTAAGTATACCACCTAGTTTCCAGTCTATCATGTCATTCACCTGAGACAATCAAAAAATCTTGGTCCATGCCCTTGTTAGTTTCAGGAAGACACGAGATGAGTCTGACTATAGGGACCCTAGTTTTAAGGTAGTATCCTGAGCTCTTAAGGAGCTGGCAGTTATATACCCAATTCACATCGTGATGGGTGAGGTTTACACCTATCTTCTTGTTAAGGGCATTTATGCTACCTAGTATCCTAAACATGTTTGGGGAACACTAGGTTGGGCAAAGTTTGTAGGCAATCAGAAAATCTCTGGTCATTCTACCCTTAGGGATCCTCATCCCTCCCTTTATGAAGGCAATCATAGGGATGACCACCTCTCCTTCAGATCTCAAAGCATGCCATTCTCCTTGAAGGCAATGCTAGATGGAAACTCCAACTAGCATGTTATACCGGGCTTTAAAGTTTTCTACTCCCTCAGGGGTATCTACTAGGCTAGCAAATCTACCCATCTTTAAACGTGAGTGGGGGATGTTAGAAAAGTAAGGCGAAATTTGAAAGGCCGAGGAGGAAGGAGATCCTTATAATTAGCAGGTGGGCTAAAGGTTACTTACAATGTTAGGAAAGGAGCACCTCAGACTGATTCTTGGGCATTGAAGATTCAAAAAGTGGGGTATCTGGTTTCTTCGCACAATTTATATAAAGGGTGGGAAAAGTAAGCGAGAGAGTTCTTGCTCAAATCCTCATGGAAAATCTCCACCGCAAGATCTTCATCACACCGTAGAATATGGGGGACAGGGCGTTGTATGTAGTAAATGCTAAAGTGTCCCAATTACCGAAGTGTCAGGAGCGTACTCCTTTGTAGATGAAAAGACACCTACACGTGAGGAAATAACACAAGCGTGGAAGGAATGGTTACTTGAAGAGTAAAGAAAAAGTAGAATTTCGAGGAGCTATTGTAGGGATGAAGGGCCCAAAAAAGGGTAGTGGGTCGTGGGCCGCATTTGAGGATGTCAAAGAGCCTTAAGACAAGCATGTATTAGTAAAGACAAGTTGACTGCAAGGCCAAGGAAAAGGTTAGATCGTAATGAATTGGTGATGTTGTCCAAGGAGCAATCCTTCCTCGGTCAACAGGGAGGAAATCTAAAGTCCGACAACTCATCAAGTATTGGGCATTGGGCAACCGTGCTTGGGAGGATAAGCTTTAGAGAGATGTGAGTCAGCAGAGAATTGAGAAATATCTAGGACAAAAGCTACTACCACTGCATTGAATGCTATGCATCTATCCCTCTGGCTGCATTAATGTGGAAGTGATACCTGAACAATAATTTTTAGCTTTACAGCTACCCTCAAAGACTTCAAGGAGGTGTTGATGGGACAAGTATCAAGGAGATTAGCAATTTGACCTACACATGGAGGACTAAGATGAAAGAGATGAAGGGAATATAAAAGTGAAGGATTCCATTACAAAAGGGGCATGAGAAAAATACAAGAAAAAGATCTTTGTAACCAAGAATTTACTTTGTATAAGTCTGAAAATATATTCAAGAACAAACCATCCTCGGACTCGACTGAGGAGTACTTTTCTTTCTCAACTCGTTGTTTACAATCACTCCTAGCTCAAGCTAACCTAAATTGGTTCTTGTTGGACTCATTGAACATTCAACTTCAAACCCACTCTAACAAATTCATTGTTGTGGGCGTATTGTGTTATTGTCCAAATCGATTGGACTCTGAACCAATCCTCGCCCTTATACTCTAAATTTTGTAGTATTTAGCTAATCTTCCTATTTTCTAGCCTAATTTCTTGTTTAAAAGGAGTTAGGATTTTCTAGCTACCCTAGGAGTGATTTTGAGCTTTATAAAAGCTTCATAGCAACCCTAAGACTTCACTCTTTTATTTATTTATTTAAGTGCATTATAGTCGCAAATCAGTTTTCTCATTAATAAAATTTCAGAGAGTTTTATCCTTTATTTTTTTAGTGAATTCTAGAATTCTCTCTGTAGATTCAAGGATTATCATCTTAAAGAAGATGTGTTCTGTTTTGTGGCTTTTCACCTACATCATATGATCTTTAGAGTTTTAATTAATGGGATTAAAGTAGAATGTGCTAAGTAAATATATTAAACAAGATGCCTTTAAAATGTTTTTGTCATGTACCAATGGCTTTCTTGGCCATAGGATAAAATCCCCAAGTTCCAGAAGAACGAATTTTTTGGTCGGAACCAAAAAAAAAAAAAAGTATAATTATTTCCCATAACCATGCAATGATGCAATAACAATTAATATAGAAGAGGAAAAATTTCAAGAATCATGGTGTAGTAAGTAGCCGTAAAATTAGATCTAGGGTCGAATACTTTCAATTTTTACTTAAAAAAAAGAGAAGTAAGTATCCGAAGAGAGAGAGAGAGTGTGTTTTTAGTTTTAACAAAATCCTATGCAATAAAGAATCATTTTTCTTAATAAATGTGACAAAAATATGGGATATACATGTATGAGTGAAATTTTCAATTAAGGCAAAGTAAAGAACTTTAGAAAAATACTTTGCATAATTGAACTCGAACCATAAAATTAAGTTCTTGAGATAAGTAATGTTCTAATATATTAAGGCTTCATGTGAAATTTTTCCAAGACATTATCTTCCTAATAAGTGATTGTAGAAGGTGGCAATCATTAAGATGGATAATGGTGACCCCTTTTACAAATAGAGTTTGGATGGGGGTACAATCAATATTCAAATATAATACAACTTTTTCCAAATTCATAAGCTTAAAGTTTTAGATTAAATGGTGTCTCAATATAATATATTAAAGACAAACTTGCTGTCTCCCTAAGAGCATTCCCATCAAAGGTTTCAAATGCTAAATATGCTATTTTTTAATATCTGATTCTAAAAAAACACACTACATTAAAGGTGCTACACTTAAAAGTTTTAACATCTTCGCTACAGTAGAATGTCATCTTTGACATTCTATAGTAGATGACATTCTACTTTAGCTGAAATCTAAAAAAGAAAAAAAAAATTATTACCACTTCAATTAATAAAGAGAGAGAGACAGAGACAGAGGAAGAGAGACACAGAGAGAGAGAGAGAGAGAGAGGAGAAGAATAAAAAATAAAAATAAAAAGAATATTTAAATGAAGTGGTAAAAAACAATAGAAATTTTGATGTTGGATATATTGTAAGATGATGTGTTAAATGTTATAAAATGGTTTTTTTAGTTGCTAAACGCTAAAATGTTATAAAGTGGCTTTTTTTATATTAAAGAAGTGTTAGTTTAGTTTTAGTTTTTAATACAAGGCGCATGAGTTAAGTTGGCTCTAAATTGGGTTTAGTTGAGTTTGATGGGTTGGAAAAGTTTCTAAACCCAGTTAGGGAAAAAAATTGGAAAATGCCCTTTTGGGCAAAAGAAGCAGCATTCTGCCCTCTTTCCTAAACTAATTAGGGAAATGTCCCTCTTTTGTAACTCGATAGTACGGAAGTCGAGATATATTGAAGAACTCGATTATGTTATAGTCGAGTTAGCTTCAGCCTTGTGCCACGCTGTCAAAGCAGACGTGGCCTTTTCCAATTAAAAAATGGTCGTTTATAAACGCATAACTCAGTAATTAGAAAATCAAGTTTGCTTTACATTTTTCAAAACCAACGTCTCATAACATCTGTTCACTCTTTCCCCGTTCACTCTCCCTCACTCTCTGCCATCACTCTCCCTTTACACTCTCCCGCTACACTCTCCCTTGCTCTCTGCGATCATGCTTCCTCAGTCTCCCCCACCCTCCATCAGTCTCCCTCACCCTTTTCAATCAGTCGTCATTGCTGGTATCCTAGTGCTTTGCCGTACCCTTTTTGAACCCTCACCGTACCCGTAGCCATAGATTACAAGTACATTGCTATGCTATTTTACTGTTTTGTGCTGCATTTGTTTTATGGGAAATGGATGTTTATCAGAGGGGGATCTTGCATTACCAAAATCTTCAATTTTTTTCATTTGTTTTATGGGTATGACGCAATTTCAAATTTTGCGTAGGGAAGAAAAGATGATAATAAGTGCTAGCTAAATTTTTTACTATTTGAAAATGGGTTGTTGAAAAAGTTCTGTTTCATATTGCCAATGGCTATTGTGGAAGAAGCAAAATAGCTATATTTTTGAAGATACAAATTGATTAAACAGTCGGTTGGAATCATTGTTGATTAGAACTTTGGTTGATTGGTCTCGTGCCTGGGGTGCTTACAAATAGCAACCCCCTTCTAGATTTCACATAATCACTTAGCTTTGTACATAATTCTTTTAGGTTATGGTGTGCTTATCATCATGAACATGAAGCAACCTGTTCTATTAATAAATTATCATTATTTATGTCAGTTTTTAGACCCCTTAAAACACAATTGATTTAACCTAGGTAATTAGCCAAGTTGTTACTTAGTCCAATTTAACAAATCTAGGTTATCACAATCACAAAGATCATATCATGTATAGCAGCGGAAAATAAATAAGACAATGATATGATTACCCAGGAAAATCAAACTGGTAAAAAACCTAGGGAGGATTTAACCTAGCTATCCTCAAGGTAAAATGCAAATCCACTAGAAAGAATCGAAGTTCATACAATAAGACTTACAAGCCCCCACACTCGACTTCTTATTGCTACCAACTAGTAGAACTTACTGACACGACTACGTGCAAGCTCCGAATCCACGGACTCCTTCTTTCTTTGGCCTTTGCAAAACACAAACACCCCCGTTTATGACTTTGAGATCCCACTCAAAGGTTTAGCAACACAAACTCTCCTGTTTGTGACTTCAAGACCACCCTTGAAGGTTTAGATCATCAGCACCTTTGATGATAAGAAAAGGAAGGCAGCAACTTCTACAATACTGGATCTTGAGATTCTTCAAGTAAAAATACCGGTAGAAGATATGAGAGAGCTTTTTAGGAACAAAACCCTAAATACAAAAGAGGCACACTCTTTTCTCTCTGAAAAGCCACGTAAAAACGTGCTTACGGTTTCCTTTATATACTGGGAGAAGTAGATTAGAAACCCTAATCCTAAATGGGCTTGAACTGCTGTTTGGGCTTAATTAAAATTTTGCAGATACGACTTTCGATCGATCGAGCCTGTCTTTCGATCGATCGAACCAAACAGATTATGAAATCTTCTTCCTGCAGCTTGTATGTTCTTGAATCTTGACTTGAATCACCTTGAGCATTGTCTAATAATACCTATAGACTCTAAGATCTATATCTAGACAAGTTTGTGTTCACGATTTGCCAATTGTTCTAAACATTTAGAACCTAACAAACTCCCTCTTTGGCAATTCGTGACAAAACTTTCATACAAAATGAAATACTCAAATACAAGAACAACCCAATAAAATAAAATGCCCAATTACATCACAAATCCCAATCTAAGACTCCTAACCTAGAAGTTGCAAGAAGAGGTAGAAGGTTTTGATCAGAATGCACCTGTCTTTCCTGAAACACTCAACAAACACATCACCGCATGTGTGGAAAGAAAGACATATAAACAATAATTATTTATGTGTAATAGTATATTAGATTTTATTTGTCTCTTTATTATAATTAAAAATATGTCAAACTAACAAACAAAAGAAACTTATCAATGCTTAGTATATGGATGTGAAATATAAAGCAAAGTTTGTTAAATGTAAAGTTCAGTAACGAGCATTTGTCGAAACCCCATGTTTGCTAGGTGGAGCGGGCCGAAGATCACCGCAGAGCATGCCACATACGTCCTTGCTGCATATCGGACGTCACTGGCTACATTACAAGCAGAGCAAGCATTCGGTTAATTGACATCCTCAATTTGAGTTTTTTATTTTCGTTTCCCTCAATTGCATGACCACGTTTTTTATTTTTGTTTGAATTCTTGGATTGCTATAGGAATGAGTTGATTTAAGAATATTGGTTCTTTCCTAGGTTGGTTACGCTTTCATTGAAGCCTTCTGGTTTATTTAGGATCTATGCTTGGTATTGATGCTTCGTTAGATTATTTTGAATCATGGTGTTGATTGTCATCAAGTTTTGTATTGGTGAATGCTGCCTTTAAATTCTACTCTTGCACCCTAAATTACCTATTAACAATAGGCAAAAATAAACAAAAAACAAAACAGAGGTAAGGAATTGACTATGGTGATTCAAGTCTCTTATCCCCGATTAAGGAGTTATATTGATGTAGAATACTGTTGTAGTGTTATGTTAAGAAGCTTAATAGTTAAGATTATTATTAACTAGTCGCTTACCCATGCTATGCATGGGAAAGCTATTAAGGGCCCGTTTGGATACAGTTGAAAACTGAAAATATTGTAGCAAAATTTCTTTACAATGTGTAAATAGTACCGTGGGACCCATTTTTTATGAAAATGTTTCTGAACAGTGAAGTTTATGGGTCCTGTTAACAATGCACACGTGCACTATTCATGAGAGAAAAGTCAACAATCACGGCTTAAAAAAAAAAAAAAAAAAAAAAGGAAAAGAAAAATGCAATACATGGACGTGGGAAGGGCAAAACGCGCTTCCCAAACGCACACTAAATATGACTTAGAAGATTATTCTAATCATGCACACAATCTTCTCTTTTTCTTCCCCAATTTTCATACACTGCCAACTCTATCTCAAGCTTGAACTCAATAAAATTTCATTTAGTTTTGTCTTGCATAGGATTAAATGTGTTTTGTTTCCTATGTTGGGGCTCCTTTGTTTCTATTAATGTGTATTTCTAAGTTCTAACAATTACATTGTTGTATTTCTTATATATCTCTCTAACTTTATCCATAACATGTACCACAAACTATATGATACATGAGAAAGAAATATAATTCATTAACCAAGCATCCATTCAGCAAAAAAGAAAGACCAAACAAACACCTAATTAACCATGGCAGAAGCTGGTAAGGCATTTACGACAAAATGTGACTTGTGAATCATCTAAGAAAACCTAAGACTTTACAAACGTAGTCCTAGTACAATACAATGGGCATTCATATTTGCTACCAACTACTAATTAATTATTACAGTATGTCAATGAGTATTTTAACACTAACTACAGTAGCAACACTTGATTGATGCAGCCATAATGCTGCACTAGCTCATCATTCTTTGCAATTTAGAACATGCAAATTATGAGGGGAACACACTGTGAAGGTTAGAATTAAAAGCCTACAAGTATTTTAAAAACAATTAGACCTATTAGTGGTAATTTGAACTCTAGTAGAACAACTTACTACTAATTTCAGGAAATTGAATCCTGGAAGACATTTTCTAAACCTACATATGTTGATTGATCATTGTACTTTGGTTTCTTGATGTTTTTGCCTTTTTTGTACATTCCCTATGTACTAGGTGGAGTGTTAGTGAAGTTTTTATGTTACTTATAAAAAAAAAAAAAGTTTATAAAAAAAAAAAATAAAGTAGGGAGCACAAAAAAAAAAAAAAAACAAAAAAACAAAAGCAATTTTGAAATTAGAAGGAAAAGTTTCATGTACCTAGCATATGTTCATGTTGTCTTTCCCACATTGCCTCCTGCGTTTGCACATCCTTGAACTCACTCTAAGTTGAAACCCCTAAGCGTTCCTAACCAAAAATAATATATTTTTTTACAAAATATTCAGTAAAATTGTTAACAAACACGCAATACAACCACCAATCCAAAAGAAGGTTCAAGTTTTGTACTCTTCTTGGCAGTAAAATACATAATTACATGGTTAGATTTAGTATAAGAATGTTGTCACAGCAAATTTCATACCAAAAGCTCATTCTCGCATCATGTTTCAACTCATTCAAAGTTCAATGCTAACTTAAACCAATTACAACAAAACTTAAATCTCACCATAAAACCATAACATAACCAACCAAAAAAAAAAAAAAAAACTGAAAACCCTAGTCTCTGATGGTGTCGCTTAGCTTTGAATGTTATGCATATAAACATGGGGCTGAAATTGGAATGCAGATCTCGGTCAACCTAGATCTTTTACTGTACATTGTGCAATTTAATGTCTGAACTGTACATTGTTTTTTGTACAGTGGCATTAACATGACCAACACCGCAATGCACATGGGGCTGAATCCTAGTCATTGTTTTAATTGCTTGTTGACTTAATTTTGTTAATATTTTGAACACAATGTTGCTGTTATTTTACTTTATGCCCAATAATCCTTGAAGATTTTGTGTACGAATAGAAGCAAGCAATTCCATGCTTTCCATATTACATATCACAAACATAATCTTAAATTAGTATGATGTCTCACTATCACAAACATAATCCACTTATACAGATTGTATGGGAGCCGTACACGTATACGTTGGGCTTCCTACCTGCGTATTGCACCGCCGGACAGCATATTTGGAGGGCCAAGGTGCCATTGATCTACTTTTGGATAGTGGAGGGGCATCATCCCGAGCGGGTCTTCCGTCAATTTGGGATGAAGCAACCAGTTCCACTTGTCATGGATACATCGACTGACCTTCACAAAATATCCCTCCAAGGTAAATGGGAGAAGGACTAGGAGGTAGAACATGTTGTCCATATTCAGCAATGGGCCAACCGAAGGCATGAAGTTCATGATGCCCCTCTCCTAGATAGTGATGATACGTATCTCGTTCAATACATGAAGTGGTATGATCGTAGCACAAGGCGGTACATAAAACCAGAGTCTGCATACTGGGAACTCATGGTGAGGCAACAATTCCTTCCCCTTTATTGAAACCATTGTTCGATAAAATATCTTTTGCATGTTTATCATGCATGCAAAACTCCACAATTCTTGAAGTCGTTACATCTCTATGAGTTTATCTTTCATTATATTTTAAAGTCAAAACATATTGTGATTTAAGTTCTTCATAAATAAGTGAATTTGTCTTTATCAAATTTGTTTGCGTGAGGAATGGTTAATTGGCAATGACAAGAAAGACCACACCTTTGTCCATATAATTACATTAAAATTTTAAAAAGGCTGGGTTGGGTTTTATTCTTTTATTTTTATTTTTTGTTTTTGGTTGGCTTGTTATTTCAAATGGACGGTGCAACTCTTTTTAGTAGTGATAATTAGACATTTCATGATAGTTTACAGTCACACTAGATAGCCTTACCTCCAGGAATGAAAGCTAATTACATATTTTATGATAGATATTACATGCATAGTGCATTATTGTATTATGGTTGTTCTCAATTTAAGGACTAAAATTTCTCAAGAAACACTGTAAAGTCCCAGTGAACTTGGAGGTTTTTGTTTTGGTATTTTTATAATTTTCTGGTGTTGTAGAATTTGTCGAAAATAAATATAGTTTTCAATGTTCTTTTTGATGTTGTTTTGGTATAAAAGCATAACAAACTTTTCACTACTAGGCCTAATTGTTTTATTATGCACATTTGAGTGAAAGTTGTCATCTATACTCTTTTATTTGTAAAATAATGAAAAATCTTATTTTTCCCTCACCTTTACTTTGGAGCCAGACTTAAAGGTGCTACTTTTATGTTCTAAATTTAAGATCATATGCTTTTGTTAATATGGTTTACAAAGCATTACCTTAGGTGGATAGGTAGGTTGTTTTGTATGTTGATATACCTGGTCCTTGGACCTAGTACACTAGTTCAATTGTTTTTAGTCTACCTTGGATTAAACCTACTGCAATAGTATATTTTCCATGAACCTGTTAATTGCAAAAGGAGTAACTGAAAAATATTTTTTTTAAGACTTGATAATTTATGCAAATGCTTTGGAAAACATCAGAGAAAGCTAGTTGAATGACCACTCTGGTGCACTATTACCTTACATATTTCTCCCTAACTTGCCAAGCATGGCCCAATTTTTTTAATCAATTGCCACATGTGTAAGTTTCTTCATAGGGTACTCTTCATCTACAGCATTGACTCATGCCTTAAATTAATGATGCCCTTGTTTTGTAGGTTCGGACGATGCTTAGGTCTCTACAGAGCTGGGACGAAGGTTCTAACATGCATAATGACCTTAAGCTGACACTAGAATATGTTGAGGAGTTGGGCCTACTTAAATTGGCGAATGCACTCACAGAAGCAGCCAACATTGGTCCACAGGCCCCAAGTCATGGCAGGCGAAGTGGTAGGTCTCGAGGGGGTGGACATCGTGGAGGAGGTCGAGCTGGTCGCTGTCGTACGACCGAGCCAGATCCCATCTACGAGGAAGGGGATGACTCAGGTGCAGAAGAGTCATGGCTTGGCACTAATTGGGTACTGTCTAACGACGACAGTAGGACACTGCGATGCATGTCTGATGCTGGTACTGGGCCATCCCACATCGCCGGTTATGAGGACACTGTTCTAGACTAGACTATAGCCCGTGGTGCTAGCACGGACTATGAGGACCCTCCTCGTATGTCTCCCCCAGTTTTCAGTGGATCTGCCCATGATGGTGGATGCATATTTGTCCCCACACCAGGCATGCCCACACCACCTCTAGTGCATGTGGAGCCCACCATGTCAACTTCATCTCCAACCCCCCACTAAGAGGCTGTACAGATTGAGCAGATACCAGCTGAGGACATTGAGCCAGTGGTGGGTTTGCGGAGATCGTGACGCCCTCTTGTGCATGCTCCCGATTGCGAGACCGGTGATGGTATGTACTTCGTCTACACTTCCCATCTTCTTGAGCTACTTATACTGTGCATTTGATTGAATAAGTTAATTTTATTATGCTGTTGTGTCTGATGAAACAGGTAAGATTAGACTTGTGAGGGCATATGGGCAGAAACGAAAAGATCATTAAATGCTTGTGTGTGCTTATACTTCCTGTTGATAGGTGATTGGATATTTCCGTTTCACTTTTCTTTTAAAGTAGTAGTGATTTTTTTAGCGCTCATATATGTTGGAAAAAATGGTATTACCCATAAAAAATATTTTCAATATTTTCACAATTTATTAGAGTGAGCAATTATAATTGGTATAACATCAGTTTTTTTTTATTCCATACTTCGTATATCAGATGTTGAAGTTAGAGAGACCAAAATGATGGGAAATTATCCTACTATTATCTTCGCAGTATGCATTATGTTTTTTTTTTTGAACTCGATAGCAAGCATGTTTGACACATTTCTTGTGGAAACAAACTCTGATACACATTATCTTCTTCTTGATGCAGGACAAAATTAAGGAATTTGCGTACGTGTGCTTGTCATGGGTTAAGGGTTAGGAGAATTTGTAGGTTTTGATTTATCATTGTTGAGGAGAAGGTTGTGGGGTTCTATTAGGAATTAAAAGATAGTTTGATGAGTTTCTTGATGGCTATTTGTTAGAAGAAAGTTAGGGTTTTGATAGGTAATAGGAAAGACTTAATTTGGGGTTTGTAAGAAAGAAGACAAAAGAGGCAATATGGATATGTTTAGGGGCTGTATAAACAGTACTGTTGAACAACTTATTACAAATTATAACGTAATTTACTTATTAAAAAAAATATACTTATAAAAAAAAAATATTGTACCTATGAACAGTACCACAATATTTTCAATAAAAGAGAGACAAGAAACGAAAGAAGAAAAGGAGGAGAACAAAGAAGAACAATAAGGTGAATGTGCCCTATATTCTATCACTCATTTTTGTTTTTTTAATTCCAGTTCCTTTCAGTATTTGTGCTATATGCATATACTCTTTTTTGTACAAACTAAAAACCTAATAAAAGACTTAAATTTATTTTGCTCTGAGAAATAAGCTTCATGGTCAAGAAGTAGTTAGTATGTCAGTATGTTATGACTTATAGGGTCTTTTATGCATTACTTCTGCTCTGAGAAATAACTTCCATGGTTGCAGTATGCAAGTGGTTAGCATAGATAAGACGTGTATTGCATTCTGAAAATTTCTAAAATATAAGGGATTGAGAACGTGGCAATTTCTCTACCTGGTTTAATTCTCTAAATATATGCTATTGTTTGTGTTAATAATGCCACCTTCTGTAGGTGACTTAGCCTTCAAACCCATCCCCTATGTTTTTAGGTTTTCATGAGGGTTGCATCTATCATATATGGTTTCAAAGTTAAAATTATAGTGCTCATGAAAGTCACAATCCATATGCATGTCTTATAGTTGAATGGATTTGACAGTGGTATTTTTTATATAATGAACTTCATGACAATAATGGCTACGGTAATGGGTTTATGAGGTTTAAGGCATAAGAAGGTCCACTTAAATTAAAATAAAGCATAATAGCACCATTGCTTATCCATGTCATCTATATATATATATATATATATAAAACCGAAACCTCTACTAGCACCACAATTTTCCATGTCAGCACAACACAATATCCCAAACATAAAAAATATAATTAAAAACACTGTTTTCCTCTCCAAAACAAAACCCAATACTTTTTTTTTTAAAACCTGATACTTATCTTTAAAAATACTCTATAGACACAAACGTAAACTCAAAATGCAGGTTTGCTACTCTCTTCCTCTCTTCACGCTCAGAGCATCCCTCTTCTCTCAGTTTGGCTCTCTCTCTGTTCATAGCCTTTGTTGGCTCAAGTCTTGACCTCTAAAGCTTGGTACGTTTTTGTAATCTTATTTGGTTTTGGAGAACATGTTGATTTCATATGATTTTGTTTCTCTATTTTCATAGTGAAGTCAAGCTATTTATAGATTACGAAAATTACAAAAAAGATTGCTTAGAGTTTTGGGTCTTATAGAATTACTGATTTTCTGCTCCGATTTGTTTTAGGCCCTTTTTTCTGTTATGGTTTTTCAACAATTTAATTTTGATTTTTTGTTTGCTCTGTGATGAATATGTGTTCTTCATTCTGCTATTCATGTTAAATTTTCGTTTTGTTTTTTGGTTGGTTCTGTTATAGTTTTATGGTGAGATTTAAGTTTTGTTGTAATTGGTTTTGTTATAGTTTGATGTGTTGTTGAATCCATAAATTAGACTCATCAGACTTTGGTTCTCTGCCATTTGATTTGCAAATTTTAGGTTTGGTTAGAAAATCTTCAATCAACATTCAGCAAAAGGGTATATTACCTTTGTTTTACTGCTTAGGTATTACATGAAAGGACAAAGCTTTTTGGGTTTAACCATCTTTGTTTTGCTTTATTCATATTACCTCTGTTTCTGTTACATATTACCTCTATTTGGATGATTAATTGGCAAAACGTATTACCATCTATTTGTTTTTTCTATACTTTATTCCTAATTTATGGAGGACTTTTGGATTGAACTTTCAGCTTTAGCTCATGATTTTTTGTAGCAATCATCAAATGTTTCTTATCTACATGGCTATTCAAATTGGGTGTTTTTTGGTTTTTTTAATGGTCCATTTTAATAAGTGTGTCTCTTTTCTAGTCTTTGGGTTGCTACTGATGGTTATAATAAATTTTTGGACTTGGATATGTGACTTTTTGTTAGGATAATACACCTATTGGTATTTGACACAAGTTTCCTAAAGTTTATGTTGGTTGAAACTTGGATTCTTATTGTTGTTAATTGTTCTGCTGACAGGGAGCATTTTGATTTTCTTGGTAGGATTACAAAAAAATGTCTTTAACTTGATGGAATTCCCTGTGGGATGTAATGATAGTGTTGGGTCATTGGGGAAACACCACCTTTGAAATTTAAAAAGCTTTAAGCAATATTTTAAAAAAAAAAAAAAAAAAAGGGCTTTAAGCCATGGGTTAAATAATATTTGCTGCCTCTTATTGCTTGAGCCATAGTTTAAATACAGCTATGAAAAATTCATTTAAAGCTATTAAATCTGTGTGTTTGAGACTTATTAAGTTATGTTACAAGGTTAATATTTTATATCAATATTTATTTGTTAGCATGTGTTTGAAAATTTTAGGATAAATGAGTTATAAATCAATTTATATCCGGGTATTTAAATCAATTTGTTAGCATGTGTTAAGTAAAAAAATTGAAAAAATTTGTTCTTCCATTGGACCTTTAAAGCTTTCAATTTGAAACTTTTGTTGTGAAAAATAATTGGTAGTGATGTTTATGGCAGATTCGAATTTAGGATTGAGGTCAATCTCAATGCCATGGTTAGTTTTCTATATCGTACGTACTTTGCGTATGGTTTATTGTTTATGATACTTTGTATACTCACCTATTTAGAGTAATGTTCATGTTACAGACACATCTAAGAATTTGGAAGCCCATTTTGAAGAAAGCTAGCACTCTAGTAGAGAAATTCTTCATGGAAGTCACACAAGATCTATGTCTATCTGTACTCCCTCAAATAGCAGCATAATTAGGTAGGATTTCTTATGTCGGTATGTTATCATTGTTTCTAGGTTGAAAGTATTCAATGATATATGCAAATTTTGTTATTTCCAATACTTACAAGCTAATTGCTGATTAGTAAGCCTACAAATTGCGTGAGAACTTATTTGGAAATACATGGTAATGGTGGAAGCATCTTTGAGATAGAAATTATGGGAAAATTTTGCTAATAATGGATTCAAATACTTATCTTAGCTTTCAACCCAGCAATTCAATATGCAAGGTATTTGTGAGGATAGTTTCTCTATTTCATGGATTGAGAAACTATGGTGGCAATTTGAGAGGTAATGTTTGTTTTTTTGTTTTTGAATGCGGCTTTGGTAGTCTTCTCTTTGATTTATGCTCTATGGAAATTTGTATTTGGTTTTGGTTTGTTAGTTTATATGCTTACTGTTGATCCAAAGAAGCTTCGTGATACGGTAAGGGACAAAACTTTGAGTCTTTGAGTGAGTTTGGAGGGGTTAAAGAACTTGCTTTAATTCTTGAAACTGGTGTAAAAAAGGGTATCAATAGCTATGAGGCTGATCTTATTCAAAGGCAAACTGTTTTTAGTGCCAACAAATACCAAAAACCACCACCAAAAAGGTTTCTAAGATTTATGTTTGATGCATTTAAAGATACGGCTATTTTAATATTATTGGCATGTGCTGTACTCTCACTTGGCTTTGGTATCAAGCAACATGGCTAGGAAGATGGGTGGTATGATGGTGGGAGTATTATTCTTGCTGTCTTTTTGGTGGTTGTTGTGTCAGCAGTGAGTGATGTTATGCTTAAAGATTGGTGATCAAGTTCCCTAAAATGGGTTATTCTTAGAAGGGCATTCTTTGAAGGTGGATGAGTCTAGCATGACTGGTGAAAATAAAGATAAATATCTCTTTGGAGGTATTGATCAATAGTCAACACAAGGAAAGGAAGGAAACCCATAAGCACCACTCCATAGTAAATTATTGCTTAACAAACGTGGAGAAGATCTTTTTGTAGAAGATTATTGCTTTATGCAGTTCAGAATTTTATGCCATGTTTTCTTAACGTCACAACTAATAAATTATTGCACGGTTTCTTGACTATATCTATCTCCATTTGGATTGTTCCTCCTATTTTATTATTTTTTTAATTTGTTTCTTCCTTTACTGCGACCCAGCTTTCTCGCACACAATCCTCCCTGCACCAATGCAATCATTAAACCTACATTAGTATTTGTAGGAGCATTTGGAGGTTGTTTGTTCCAATCATGATTCTAGGCAGTATTTGTACATCCCACTCTAGAAATTAAATATTATTTTAGACCAATTATTATGTGTTTCATAGGTTACAACTTACAAGAGAAGAGATAGAAAAGATTTACAAGCCATGTATACTAAGTTTATAATTTATTATTAATGTCATTGAAAGTGTCAAAGTTTATAATTTTAGTCCAAATTTTGTAGTTTGTTATTGTGATTTTTATGTTATTTTGATCATTATTTTAATTTATGAAAGGATCTAAGAATATATTATGCTCTCAATAATTGTTTTTTACCCCTATTGTTTTAGGGACTTTATATGCTTGAGACTCTTTGAAGCTTAACATTTCTGAGCAAGGTATGCTTTCAGTTTTTGACATTAATTTTTGGAGTGCATGTCAAATTTCTGCTTCATCCCATCCCACTAAAATTTATAATAGATGTGAAATGAGTTATTGTAGTTAGAACTTCTTGATTAAATCATGTATGCATGCACTGATTTCCTTTGGATTTTCTTCATTGATAATGTTTGCAACCTCTTTATCAAATAAAAGTTATTCTTAGGGAAAAATGTCAACAAAAACTTTTATTTCTCTCAATAGGTTAATTACTTTTTTTTTTTAAATAAGAAGTAGGTTAGTTACTTTGTTCTTCTAATTGATATTTTCTTTTCTCTTTATATTTATTTTTTGTGTGCAAATTGGTCTGTACTATTATCGTCGTAGTAGGCTGCATACACTTTAATTTATTGAACGTGACCCAGTTACTCCAAGTGATTGCCTAATTTTTCTTTCTATAATGCTAAAGGGATTTAAGTTCTACACATTTAAGGGTTTTGATGGCATGAGTTGTTTTCAATTTAAACTCCACTCCAAAAGCATTCCAATTTTGTTGGCAAAGTTTTGCCTCCTTTGCCTTTTTTACTAAAATCTTTTTGTTGAAAAAAATATACTCAATTCTATGTAACCCACCACCTTATAGAATCTAAACAATGTTGTATGTGGTTTCTCTTACCCAGGTTTGTGTTGTGGATTCTTATTATTTCTCACAATCTATTCGTTGATCCTCGCTTGTGACTTCGGAGGTTGGAAGAAAAGGAGAGGGCACCCCTTTTGCATTCCATTGCTATTTTTCAACTTCGTAAATAGAAGGGATTGACTTGGTTTTTTGGGCATTAACTGCAAGGCCGTGAAAGTTCATAAATGGAAAGATTTATATACACAAATGATCTTTGTTAACTTAAATTTGTTAAGAGTTTCATCCTCAATTTACAATTCTGGATCAAAAAGATAAAGAAAAAAAATTCATAATATGCTTTGAGTCATATTTTTGAATAGAAGATGAACATATTCGTTTTGAAACAAATATTTATCTGATCAAAGTAAATATATATAAATTTCATTAACTTATCCCGTGTATCGCACGGGTTAGCGACTAGTTTGAATTGAGACTAAGTTCGTATGATATGCGCATGTTAAAATTGCAATTTCTCTAGAATATAAAATTGCAGCTTTCTAATTTCGTAGTTTTTCTTCATGTTAGTTTTCCCTCCTGTGTTTTCAATGGCTTCTCATTGCAACAGTAATAATTAACACTGTTCCATACTACACTCTTACTTTGAACTGCTGTGACCTCACTTTAGGGGGAAAAGATGTCTCATTAGTGCCCAATGTGCATTCAAGGTTGATTGTGTTGTGTGGCATGTGATGCATTTAACAATGCATTCAAACTTACCTTGTAAGAGTAACGTGGAGGGTGAGGTTGTGGGTTCAAGACCCACCGGCGGTGTATGTAACTTCAAATCAGAAAAATAATGTGTTCAAAGTTCAAACTTTCTCTTGTATTATTCATTATTTGTAATTTCATTGTTGATTGTTGCTCTTCACAGCTGGCTCTTGAAGCAAATAACAATTTTACTTTAACAATCTGTCATCCGCATGTTAGAGGTGTGAGTTAATGCATTTAAACTTAATCCTATATTATTGTTTATTGTTTCTATTTATCATGGCTGCCCAGACTCTTAAATTGAAGCACGTAATATTTTTCTTTAGAAATCTGTGAATGATATGTTTCATGAGTTATGGTACAATATAGATGAGCCGAACTTCATGCATTATAGTCCAAGCCGCAGGTTTGGCTGCATCAGCTTCCAGGGCCTCGTACTGTGCAAACATGCATTATATCTTTCTTTCTTTCTTTTTTTTCTTTTTTCTTTTTTTATAGATAAAAGAAAACCTCCACCATCTAAATTCATTTCAGTTACTACTTCAATTGACATGAAAGCAATGCGGAAACAAAAATAATAAGGTTAACTAGAAAATGTGATAAATGAAACAATTAGCAGGTTTATTATCAAGCATCGCAAGATAGCCACACTACTAGTCAAATAGCTGGAAAACGATAAAATTTTTAGTTAAACCACACTAATTATTATTCCTAGTTATTTGGCATTTATACACATCTTATTGAATACCACAATAGAAAGTCATACTTTTACATTCATTTACCCGTACACTGTCTCGTCGGTTCATCAACTTCATTATCCCCCACAACATGGGCCACCACCTTATTCAACATGTTCGCACTTAAGTTGCAATCCTTCTTGCGTGGTCACTCTCCTCTATGGCAACTTCCAACTAATACCTCAACAAGGTGTTCCTAATGTATCCACTTGGATAGTTGGGTCCTTCACTTCGAGATGTGCTTGGTGGACTTGAGGTGGACATGTTCGGACTTGCCCCCCGATGCAGACGCACCACCCTGCACATCCATACTATTAGAATGCAAATACTCTATGTATGCGGCTTCTGCTTCCGTTCGATCTTTATATGATTTGTGATTGGCGTTTGGGAACTTATGAACTTGTTTGCTTGCATCTAGCCAACTGTCGTATATGCCTGGAACACGATCGTTAAACACAACATAAGTACGTCCCATCCCGCTCTACAAACATGCAATGTTGGGAAGTCCTTGCACTAGAATGGTGATGCATCTTACCAGCAGAGTAGGCCTAGGGATTTATAGAGAAAATGGGAAGAGAAACTCAATTTTTGAGAAGTCAAGTTATTGAGTAACTCGATTCTTAAATTGCTGAGTTTTTGAACCACCATCACATCAACAGATTTCTGAAGATATAACTCGGCCACTTAGAATTCGAGTTTTTAAATTAACTCGATCTCTTATCTATAGAGTTATGATTGACTACCCACATATCAGAGCCCATGCACGTGTCTGCCTCTTTCAGTTCTGAACAGCTTCATTGTGCAGGTTCTGAAAAAGAAAGCTTGAGAGTGAACAAGTTCTTGGCGTTTTCATCTTGGATTGCATCCTCATATCTACATATATACAATTGTGGTGCCCTTATTATTTGTTGTGGCACATCTTTCCTGACAGGTATATCTCAACTGTGATTACGCTTAGATTGGCTCTTTAGTATTAATGGTGCAAGTTCTTACTATGTTTCTCACACTTGGATTATGCAGATATATATGTTGATAGCAATTTAATGAATATATGTATGTCAGTATGTGGTTGTGTATGTATATACACACACACACACACATATATGTAGATGTACACACACACACATATATATATGTAGATGCACACACACACACACACACACATATATGTAGATACACACACACACACATATATATGATTAATTATTGTATGCCCTTAGGGCACACATTAGCAAAATCCTATATATATGTGTGTGTGTGTGTGTGTGTGTGTGTGTCTACATATATGTGTGTGTGTGTGTGTGTGTGTGATAGTGACACTGTATACATATATAGTAATGTATGCATAGATACGTATGAACATATATATAAACAAACATACATGCGAATTCCTATGATGATGATATATGCATTCATCCATAGAGATACACAATTCACTTATACAAGCAACCATGGGTTTAAATTGTCTGGCACTTTCAGTTTTGAAAAGTTTCAGTGTGTGGGTTCTGAAAATGAAAGCTTGAGAGGTGAACAAGTTCGTCAGCTAAGAATACAACCGAAATCATATGGGAAAATAACAAAGAAAACAAAACTAATGACTACCAATGCCTCTATATTATACTTTGTGCAATTGCTCTACTTCAGCATTGAGAAACCTTTTTATGGTTTCTAGCTCTGAAACCACAAAAAGATTATCTGCATTACCAGCAAAAAAATCTCAAAAATTAGGTTAATATAGACCATAACTCATAAATACCAACACAGAAATCACAAATAATGAATAATCATAAATACTGGTAAATACTAACAACTCAACAAATATCAAATCTTGACAAAACTATTGTTTGTTAATCGAATAGAGTAGTTGCAAAATAATAAGCTCCCAGAATAATAGAACATATCCAACATTTGATTTACAATGCAAAGTTAGTAAGCACTTAATCAAGGCATTTGAAAATGTGGACTTTGAACACAACATCGTCCCTCATACTCAGCTCAAATATGCAAACATCTCCTACTTGCAATCCATTTTCCCTCGCAAATGCAGACCAACTAGCAGATACGACACATGATGAGTATTTTCCTTCATAAACGTATAACTTGACAGGCCATAATCGGTCCATAACCTGGAGCTTCACAAGTACAATACTTCCTTTGGTGTAGTCCTTGCTAAAGCCTTCTCTTAGTAAGTAGTTGATAATGCCATGGGGGTAAGCTCTGTACAAAAAAATATTAAGACATATTTCAAAAATAGTTGAACCCATTTGAATGAAAAGTAGTTTTGAGGCAATACTATTGTTTGTTATGCTGATGGTTGGATGGCAGTTATGTGGATTCCAGTTTGATTTGATCATGTTGTTCATAATGACTTTACATTCTTATGTGATTTCCTTCTACCACCTAAGATGATACTATTTGAACTAAAAACACAATGAAGCAAATCATTACCAAGTTATGTATAGCAACAACTCTCTGCTACATGCTTTCTAATTGATTTATGGAAAATCAAAGTTAATGGGAGTTGCATTTCTAAAACCCAACAATATTAGAAAGCTGAAAGCTTACCGCACGATCCTTGCCATGAACGTATGATGGATGAATGATAACTATGAAAAGGGGATTTTCTGATTTAAAAGCATTCGCTCTCACAAGATTTTCAGCTACACCACCATCTTTCTTAGGACATTGGTCATGTGAGAAAGACACATCATCGAGTGAGCAATCAAATTCAAGTTTAACTAACGGGCCGCTTGTGCATCCTACTCAATTTCCTCCAACCCCATGAGCTGATCTTGAAATGACATGAAAATATGAAGTCATGCTCATTAAATTAATAGTAAACAGGCTTACAAAATCAACCATCAGCAAACAAAAGTGTAAGATTCAAACCTAAACCCTCTCCCCTAGTAAAAGATAACCCAAACACCATTTTTGATTTCTCTAACATTGACCCTTTAGATTTCGTTCCTTTAGGTCTGAAATGTGTATCACCTACTTGCTTTGGATTCATTTTTGCCCTTTTATGAGGTAGAGGGCTTGGCATAAAGGCATCCATGATTTCAATGGAGTTATCATCACCCTCATTGTCTTCCATCCTATGAACTTGTGGTTGGTCATCTAAAGGATACTCTATTTCTAATACGAGTACAGAAAATTGTGAATTTCCTTCATATTTGAAAACTACCAAATGCCCCTTGGTTAGAGCATGATAGCTTGCAAATTTGCATCACCCATTTTCAAACCGAACCTCCCCATCACGTTTTGTCAACTTCACTTTCCATTTTGTACCATTTGGAATTGTAAGAAAGGCCATATCTGATAGATCAACTCCATATTTGCTTATAAACTTCTTTGGAATCCGCTGTAAAAGGACGGACTTGAACATAAATGCAAGCTTTGTAAATAAACACATGTAAGCAATCAAGCTCTATTCTCGAGTTATGTCAGTACCATTACAGGAAAAATAAATTTAGTCTTTCTTTTATAATAATACTTTCATAATTGTTCAAGGAAGATACTTGTTGGATGAAAAAAAACCCAGGCAAACACCATATAACAGTGACAGAAAGATGCAATTAAGAAAATAACTCGATATTGATGGGATATGTATACAGAAATGCAGTAACCTATGCATATGACTACATGTAACATGGAACCAAGTTCACAGATTTTCTTGAACTTGGTCATCAACAAATGTAAATTTTTTCATCAATCACAAATAAAAAAGAATAGTGGCAGAAAGATGCAATTAAGAAAATAGATACTGATGGGATATGTATACACCATTGCAGTAACCTACGCATATGACTAAATGTAACATGGAACCAAGTTCACAGATTTTCTTGAACTTGGTCATCAACAAATGTAAATTTTTTCATCAATCACAAATAAAAAAGAATAGTGGCAGAAAGATGCAGTTAGGAAAATAGATACTGATGGGATATGTATATAGCATTGCAGTAACCTACGCATATGACTACATGTAACATGGAACCAAGTTCACAGATTTTCTTGAACTTGGTCGTCAACAAATGTAAATTTTTTCATCAATCACAAATAAAAAAGATCAAGTGGACGACGTTAATTACCATATGATTTTCAGAGAGAAAAAGATCATGAAATTAAGTATACTTACAAGCTTTCGTTCTTCAAGACTTTCAGGCATAATAATCTTGAAAAAGTGTGTGGCTTGCGTAGGACTATCCGCATTGTCTCTTCACCGGTAAGAAGTTATAGTTCTGGTTCTCCGAACTATTTTTACTGAGAATCATAAATGTTGATGCCACAGGTCTGAGTACTAAAATAGAGTGTCCAGAATGGTGGTTGGCCTTCCACATAACTCGATTATTAATAAATCGAGTTATGTGTAGTTTAACTGTAACCAATCCATGTTGTGTGCACTGTAACTGAAAGGAATCCATGATGTGCTGGTCGGCTCGCATGTAACTCGATTCTATAAAAAGTGAGTTATTCGTAACATTACTTGTTAAAGTGTTATTCCCCAGTCAGCCCAGATATTTTGGATTGATCCCGATGTAGTCTAAGAGGAATCTAGGTGTCCAGAAGGGTCTTCCACATAACCCGATTACTTGGTAATCAAGTTACGTGCACCTCAATCCATACTAAAGAAATTGGATTATTTGCAATTTAACTCGATAATAAACATATCGAGTTATGTGCAAAGCCCAGCCCATATATTTGGACTGCTCCAAATGCAGTCCAAGAAAAATCTAGGTGTCTAGAAAGGTCTTCCACATAACCCGATTACTAGGTAATCGAGTTATGTGCAAAGCCCAGCCCATATATTTGGACTGATCTAGATGCAGTCCAAGAGGAATCGAGGTGTCTAGAAGGGTCTTCCACATAACCCGATTACTTGCTAATCGAGTTATGTGGACCTCACTTTAACGACCAAATAACAGAAATTGGGTTATTTGCAATTTAACTCGATAATATACATATCGAGTTATATGCAAAGCCCAGCCCATATATGGACTGATCCAGATACAGTCCAAGAGGAATCCAACTGTCCAGAAGGGTGTTGTACATAACCCAATTATTATGTAATCGAGTTATATGTTAATCCAACTTGTTTGTAGAACGGATTGCACATAACTCAATACTACAAAAATCTGGTTATTTGCAACTTAACTCGATAATACATATATTGAGTTATTTGCACTGGGCTGCCACACCCAGTCCATATATTTAGACTGATCTAGATGCAGTCCAAGAGGAATCCAACTGTCCAGAAGGGTCTTCCACATAACTCGATAATGCAAATATCGAGTTATGTGCAGTGTAACTAAACCAAGTCAAATTTGTGGTAGCACTTCTTGCATATAACTCGATAAATGTGAGATCGAGTTATTTGGGAATACACTTCCTACATCGAGTAAGAAGTCATGCAGCACTGTTCACACCCATACGAATTTGCAATGTTTAATCATCATACAAGTGGACCTGTTCACAACCACTTTCATCAACAACTCATCCATATAGTGTCCAACTACTTCCATAATCAAATCATCCATACAATTCCTACCACATCCATAACCAAATCATTTCATTAAACAACCACATGAATAAGAAAATCATCCATACAATCTATGGACTGGGGGGTAAGGAGCCATTATACATTTAAAACCATTGAACCAAGTTGTTCACAATGTAAGTACAACCATTTACATATAAGTTTTGATTTCTCATACTTACAAGAAGAGATTTGAGTTCAACTTGCGCCACACCAACTACCTCTTTGCCACGAATCCCATATCTGCACAAGTACAATGAAAAATACATCAATACCGCATCTTTTACTCATCTTTTAAAACCACGTTTTACTGTCATGGTTACAATCTACACATTACTACAAGACTTGTAAGAATAACTTATGACTTGTAAGAATAATTGACAACACTAAATAAGAATAACTTATGATATATCCCCCCTCGTTACCACAACGAGGTTGGCAACTCCCTATCCTCGTCATCCATCTCATTGTGGATTCTTGTGGACTTAGGCCGACCTTTCTTACAGATCAACATTAGGTTTGGCATCACTATTCTCCTTTCTTGCAACTCCGGCCATTCTAACCTATCTTTCAGTGGTTGGAATATCGGCTCGTAGCTGTGATATCGTTCTTCCACGCAGTAGAAACGATCTATAAACTCCATGGCATTGTGCTTGTACTTGGCACAAACTGCTATCAAGTGTGAACGAGGGATCTTGTTTGCTTCCCATTTCCCACACGTGCATGTCCTGTTCATGAGGGAAACCCTATGGGTGTGAGCTCCCCCACCAGTGTTCAATAGTGAAGACTGTGTCTCCACTGTATATAAGCGCTGTTGTGTGCTCATCCTTCTAACCACATGGAACTTCGCCTTCTCTTGATTTGCCTCAAACTTGTCATAGGCATATTTGCACCACTCTTGCCCCTCTTTCAACTGCTCTAGTGTTTTGTTTCGACAATCGTCAAATTACGAGTTCATCTTGTAAAATGTGAACTGAACCATTGCAGTTATGGGCAAGCTACGTGCGCCCTTAAGTACCCCATTGAAGCACTCTGACAATTTGGTTGTCATTGCCCCATATCGGTGGCCATGGTCATGTACAAGTGTCCACTTTTCTTGAGCTAACTCCTTAAGATAGTCGTACGCATCCTGGTTGACATTCTTGATGCAATCCATGGTGTTTTCAAACTTCCTAACTTGATTTGCAGTTGTTGCCTTCCATACCAAGTTCTTCAACGCCACACTATTGAAGTTAATGTTAACATTGCTTACTAAATGGTGGAGGCAATACTGGTGATGGACTAAGGGCTGTTGCAAATAGATACTATGTTCAGTGTCATCGAAGCATGATTGTATCCTATGATGCTATCAGATATTATACACAAATTGTTACCATTTGAGCTGAGTATGAGGGACGATGTTGTGTTCAAAGTCCACATTTTCAAATGCCTTGATTAAGTGCTTACTAACTTTGCATTGTAAATCAAATGTTGGATATGTTCTATTATTCTGGGAGCTTATTATTTTGCAACTACTCTATTCGATTAACAAACAATAGTTTTGTCAAGATTTGATATTTGTTGAGTTGTTAGTATTTACCAGTATTTATGATTATTCATTATTTGTGATTTCTGTGTTGGTATTTATGAGTTATGGTCTATATTAACCTAATTTTTGAGATTTTTTTGCTGGTAATGCAGATAATCTTTTTGTGGTTTCAGAGCTAGAAACCATAAAAAGGTTTCTCAATGCTGAAGTAGAGCAATTGCACAAAGTATAATATAGAGGCATTGGTAGTCATTAGTTTTGTTTTCTTTGTTATTTTCCCATATGATTTCGGTTGTTCTAGATTACGATTTTTTAAATAATCAATACCAATCCGGTTAATACATGCAAATATGCAATTAGTGAAGTATAATTTCTCTTTTGAAATGTAAACTTGATTGCAAATTCCCGTGCAAAGAGTTTCTCAAAACCAATCCGGCTGGGATTAAACTATTCTCTTACACTTTTGTTTGCTACAGATGCTATACTTACATGGCCATTCGATGCTTTTATCTTAATATTGGGAGTGTCCGAATGGTTCAAAGAATAATCATCCAAATTGATCACTAACTGAAATGAAATTAGCATAACCTAATAGGAATGAATATTGGTTCAAGAATAAGGATGAAACAACACCCACTTCTCATACTCTACCCCAAGTCACTAGCAATAGTAAAAATCTTTCATGGACAAAAGTAAGCCATCCATTTCCTCTAATACCAAACAAAGATTGATTTCCTTTTTCTCTCAAAAAGAGAGTCTAATAGTAATTCATTCATATACACCAGTGATCTTTTCCTCAGTAAAGACATTAAGGCTGCCATTGATGTAATGCTACCCATCGCTGTCACTTACACTGAAGAGAAGACCTGTGGTATGAAAAAGAAGATCACTACCCAATCAAGAGATTAAGAGAATGGTTAAGGACGCATTTTTTTACAAGGCTAAAGATGATTGTCAAGAGCTTGTAACTCAATTTATAGGCACCTTTAACAAAAACATTTACTTGTCCTTAACTTAGTTTCTATTCATGAGTTAGAATTCCCTAAGCCCAAGGACTTGGTAACAACTACTAAACTCAACTACAAAGAAGTGCTACATCAGCTCCTAGGATCTTGCAAAATCCCAAACCACCATATATGGCTGATCTTTTCTATTGTATTCTGCTTGGGGGATACCATTTGTGAAACGTTCTTACTTGATAGTTCCTAAAATTTACACCCTTCTGGACACTTTGTCATCCTTAATTTTTTTGAAATTTATTCAAAACAGTACACATTCTAACTTTCTATTTATTTCTAGATAATTTTTATCTGAAGTGTCAAACTTATTTTTAACAATTAATAAAGAATCTAACATCCTTTATTTTAATTTAGTTGAGTTATGATCTATATTAACATAAATTTTGAGATTTTAGTAATAGTTTTAACATGACTTTTACTAGCACCTTACTTCAAAATTTACGGATGAAATTGGATATGTTATGCACCTTTTCTTTTTATTATTAATAAGGATGAAATAACACAAAATTTAGTTCATTTACTAATTCAAATTGTTCTAGACTCAACTTAACTCAAGCATGCTTAAACCAGCTAAGTGTCTGTTTGGGAACAATAGACTGAAGTGGACAAAATGGACTAAACTAGACCAAGAGGACCAAGTTCTCTAGCAAATGGTCTAAATTGGACCGAACTGGACCGGATTCAACAAAATGGACCTAATAGACCGAAGTGGACCAAAAGGACCGAATGGACTGGACCTAAGAGACCAAAGTGTAATGGAGCAAAAGGACCGAATGGACTAAAGTGTACCTAAGGGATGGAAGTGGACCAAAATGGACCAGCAAGAGCGATTGACCAAAGTGGACTGAATGGACCAAATTGACTAAAGTAGACCTAAGGGACTGAAGTGGACCAAAATGGACCAAAAAGAGCAAATGACCAAAGTGGACTTGTTTGTGTTACACTACACATAACTCAAATCATGAATAATCGGGTTATGTGGAAAACCCTTCTGGGCACTTGGATTCCTCTTGGACTGCATCTGGATCAGTCCAAATATCTGGGTTGGGTCTGGGACCACACTGCACATAACTCGATTTGGTCTAAATTGGACTGAACTGGACCGGATTCAACAAAATGGACCTAATAGACCGAAGTGGACAAAAAGGACCGAATGGACTGGACCTAAGAGACCAAAGTGTAATGGAGCAAAAGGACCGAATGGACTAAAGTGTACCTAAGGGACGGAAGTGGACCAAAATGGACCAGCAACAGCGATTAAACAAAGTGGACAGAATGGACCAAATGGACTAAAGTAGACCTAAGGGACTGAAGTGGACCGAAATGGACCAAAAAGAGGAAATGACCAAAGTAGACCTAAGAGACTTGTTTATGTTACACTGCACATAACTCGATTTATGAATAATCAAGTTATGTGGAAGACCCTTCTGGGCACTTGGATTCCTCTTGGACTGCATCTGGATCAGCCCAAATATCTGGGCTGGGTCTGGGACCATGCTGCACATAACTCAATTTGAGTATTATCGAGTATCTTTATAACTCGATTATTAAGAAATTGAGATACGTGATTACCCACCATTACAAACTCTCCCCCAGTTCTACAGAATTTGCGGCAATCCGAAGTTACATCTTCGATTGCTCTGAGTTGCATTCGGCTAGAATCGACAATTTCCCGCGCAAATTCTTCAAAGATTTTACGTAGTAAGACTCTTTTAACCTTTATTGTCTTTAAAATTACACATCGGTGGTGCGTTATTCTCTATTCATTTTTGGATGATGCTTCAAACTTCATTGTCTATGTAGATTGTGATGAAATTGGGTGTTTGGCTAGTCAAATGCTTTGTTGTTAGTAAGGTTACTTGCTTATCTCATAGGTTGTCTTCGACTAGTCTCCTTCCTTGGGGGTGAACTTGCCAATGGCTCCATGATGTAACTGTGTGGTAGTCCTTATGTTGTTTGTATGTCTAAACTGTACATTGTGCAATTTAAGGTTTTTTATTTGTTCGTGAAACTTACTACATGTAGCTAGGAATTTCAAAAATGTGTCAGGTCCTACATCCTAGTGCTAAAGATGTTTCCTGCATAATATTATTGCTGTTAGAATGCTTGCTATAGGTGCGTGACATTATTGATCATTTTCACAAAATTCAACATGTTAACAGATTGCATGTTGGCTCTTTGAGTTCAACTAAAGTGTATATACTCTAGGTCTCTATCTTCAAATTATTGACTCGGACCAAAATGCATTACAAATATTTCACCAACTAAACTTGTTGATTGATCATAAGAATATTGTTTTTTCATTGTATTGTTGTAAATTGCTCTAGACAATACATTGTATGGATGATTTTCTACACATGGTAGTGCATTATTCTCCAATTGTTGTTCTCTGCTTCAAACTTCATTGTCTATGTAGATTGTGATGAAATGATCTGTTTGGCTATGAAAATATGAATGGGTTAGGTAGTATGAATGTTGTGTTTATCTCTTCATAATGCGGTTTTTGGTTCTGTCCTTTTTATCCCTGATCCTGTTTCCACTGCTGACCATCAATTAGTTATGGCTCCAAAGAGGGCTAAGAGGGGAAAATCCAAAGTTGCATCCGAACCTGAAGTGGTGTTTGATCAATTAAGGTTCCTCACGCCCAAAAATGAGCAAACCTTTGAAACCTTGATTAAGCGTAGGCGTATTTGGGGAGAAAGGCAAATCAATCTACATGCACTGCATCCTTCTATCCGTGAGAATCTATAGTCTAGGCATTGGCTGTCCCTGTGTACAAAAGCACAATTAAACAAATATAATAGTGACCTCAAGCCACGAACATCAAAGGTAAAACACTTTTCCAAGTCAGTTCCAGTTGGGCTTCACATGAAACTAGCAAGTCTTTGATTTAGCTACTGTAATCGAACGTATATGACCACGATCTTTGATCGAATAGTCGAGTAAATGTGTATTCCAAATCTGCGGTGTCACATTAAATGGTTACGATTACAAGAGATATTTCAATGTTTCAGGCTGTGGGGTTGCGTAATCTGTAAGAGTGATGGTTCTAAGAGCAAAGTGATGCTTTTAACCTCTAAATGTTTAATGACCAAAGATAATAAACACCGTGATGTTTACACACCATGATGTTTAAACACCTTGAAAATGACCAAAAATAATAAACACTGTGATCTTCAGGATTTGTTTTCTGAAAGACCAAACACAATTAATAAATTAATATAGTGTAATTTCAGCATGACAGACGAAACACAATTAATATAGCGAAGTTTCGAGATGGCCAAGTTCGAACTTTGAGGACACGTCACCAGCCTATTGTTATAGCACCAACTGTAGTCAACTTAAATTCCTTCAATCGCAGCACATGAGCCAATAGATGCTGCTGTTTAGCGAAGTCATGTTCGTAATTCTACACGTGCTGCTCAATGGCTCGGCACTATTTAACACCAACACTCACGTGAATACACAATTGTCAAATTGGATGCACAGATGTCCCATTTTACATTTAATGTTGCAACTACTGCCCACCTTTGATGTGACATTGGGAACATTTAAAATCCTGTTGATATAATGTTTTTCCAACCTGTATTGACATGACAAGCCCTAATAACTGAAATTGTAATGCTTGGACCATGAAATTAGGTTATAAATGCACCACAATAATGATCTTCTTTCTACCCCGCTAACTTCGTAGATTGATTAAGCTATGAGTCGCAACGCCTCAACATCAAATCTTACAATGTGAAACAAGTTTGGATCTACTTCAACAAATGAATCATCACAAGTTCCAACAAATCAACAACTACAGACATACACAGACTACTATGGAGGGAAATGGATTGGAAAGAAGAGAGATTTTGTTAATATGCCAATATACACATATGAGAGTCTTGGAAGCGTCGGGCACATCATGGTCAGCAAACCTATAAAACTAAGTACAAATACCACTACAATAAAGCTCACCATAGTAGAACCACCATGGTCAACCCTATACAAGAAGAGGTGTGAGTTAGAGGTGTATTGTCGATGGCACGGGTTACAAGTTCCTAAGGCACGCTCAGCCGAGTTACCTAGAGATGAACTTGCCAACATACTTCCTCGTCTTAAACAAGAGAACAATCAAATGCAAAGGTGACTAGACTATTTTCACACAATCCAAAAAGCTAGGAAGCATCTAAAGGGGAAGGCACAAGAGCAAGCCATCAAGTCTATTAATGAAATTACTGTGTTAGATGATGAAAGAGATATTTTAGACTTCTCAGATTCGAGCAATGATGATTTCCAAAAATTTCTATCTATGAACATTAGACGTTGTTGTTAATGTTTACACATTCTGTGCAATACAGAATGTTGTTGTTAATGTTTGACAAATGATGATTATGTACGTTCAACTTTTGCAACTCTAAAGATTAACTGTTCATTAGTTTTGGCTAAGTTTATATGAAGTCAGTTTCTCTTGTTTTCCCTACTGTTCTTTGTTGCTACATATGATTCTTCTGCTTTGGTTGGACAATGTCCTCTACTTTGTAATGTAGGAAAAACCTTAGGAAGTGAAATGCCTCCAGTTAGATATGTTGATGTTTCCAATATTCTGTCTGTGTAACTTGAAATGTTACACACATAAATTCCTTTCACCCAAATTAGATTTATTGCACATTACTTGTAGGAAAATTTAATAGATTCAATACATACATGAAAGTTCAAAAACGTGTACAAAAACACTTTTGAACGTTTAGACCCCCAAAAACCAACTTAACCAACACAAGCAATATGTCAAACAACAAGTGTTCGGAAACTTAACATATGCTATAATATGAAATTGGTTAAACAACTATCTAAGCCATAACAAAATAAACCACAGCAGATAATGTAAAGGCAGAGATAGAGAGGAAGGAAGATGCAAACACAAAGATAACACCCGATGTGTTATCGAAGAGGAAACCGAAGACCTCGGCGAAAAACCTCTCCGCCGCCCTCCAAGCGGTAATCAATCCACTAGAAAATACAGTTGGGATACAAGGACAGCAATAGATCCTCCAAGCCTAATCTACCCAGTGCACCTAAGCCCTCCAAGCTTCTTGCTCCAACGAGGTTGCGCCGAACCTTTTTCTTTTCTAGCTTTCCGGATTCCGCTACTAGACCGTAGCATCAACCAATGTAGATTGGCTCCTTCCTAACTGCTTCCCAGAACTCCAAACGACTGTCTCACAGAGATGATAATGGTGAGAACCAGGTTTGGTATAATGCCTCTCAAGGATTTAACAATGGAGAGGAAGAGAGTGAGGGAATTTGATGAGACTCTAAGGTAGGGATTGTGTGTGAAACAATCTTGTTTTTCTTTAGGGTTTCTCTCTCAAAATTCTCTCTGGAAGCTCTCTTTCAATCGTGGGTTAAAAGGGTATTTATACTGGAGTGAAGAGGAATGTGAAACGTCAGGTTTTTCCAAAACAGGGGTGGCTCGCGGCTTGACCTCACGGCTTGACCAAGTCGCGAGTTCCAGTCGCGAGTTAACCGTATGGCCAGTTGTCCTGTTTTGTCCTGTAGTGCTCCAGCTAGCATGACTGTTCATCTTCCAGCATGCTTGGCACGTGTGCAGCTTCTGGCGACTTGCAGTCGCGAGTCCACCCGCGAGTCCCAGCCGCGACACTCTGTTTTCTTGCACACTCTTGAGCAATCTTCACTCTATCTCACTCACTACCCTTACAACAATCCCACCTAAATACAGGGTTACTAAATGCTGAATTACAAGCAAATTTGGCACGGAATAAAGCCAATTAGATGGTTGAATAAATTCAACCTTACAATACAGACTCATCCAAACCACACAAACCAACCACACATATGATTCAATAATACGAATGATTCATTTATAAGAGTTGTTTGAGTCATTGTATCATATACACATATCCGTGTATCTTACTTCTGCTAGTATACTACTTTATATAGATACATTACATATAGACTCATCCAAACCAGACTAACCACTCACTCACTAAAAATCCATATGGCTCACACAAGGTCATCATTATGATGATATTTGGCTTTCTAAAAATAGGGCAAATGCCTAAAAGCCTGATTAGCCTCTTAAATGTTTCATTCAACTTATTGGTTTGTTGTGGCATTGCTCTATAGCTCCTAATGTTGCAATTGTGATGATCAGAAGCCATTGATGTAAACCTTGGAAGCATAGTTGCATTCGTGTAATTTTACATTGATGTTGAGAAAATGTAACTACATCTTGTACCCGCAAAGACTCATTGAAAATTTTGTAAGGGAATATGGGGATAAAACTCTCCAGTGTTGCTACGCTGACACAGCTCGGCACTGTTCAGCCAAGTCATGTTCGCAGTTCTGCATGTGCTACTCAACAGCTCGGCACTATTAAACCCTGTTCAGTCATATCATCCATGCTCACGTGAATACACGGATATGCAACCTTTTGCAATGCATTGTTTTCAATGATGTAAAGGATCCCTCAAAAGTGTGTGCAAAATTTTGGGGGTGAGTTGTCTACCATTGCTACACTGATGTTTGTAGTTCTACATGTGATACTCAACAACTCAACACTGTTAAACCCTAACCACAAGTACCCATCCCTACTCACGTGAATACATAGATGTGCAACCCTTTGCAATGCACCATTTTCGAGGAAGCAGAGCATCCCCGAATCGGTTCATTATAATTTTGGGGGTGAGCTATCCACCGTTGCTACACTGATGTTCATAGTGCTACATGTGCTGCTCAACAGCTTCGCACTGTTGAACCCTGTCCAGTCATATCACCTACACGCACGTCAATACACAGATATGCATCCTTTTGCAATGCACCGTTTTCAAGGATGCAAAGCATCCCTGAAAATTTTATGATACATTTAACATAGCTCGGCACTATCTCGTTAAGTCATGTCAGATGAAGCACATGAATTCTAAATAGTCTTCAACAAGACATACCAAACTGGTAAGAGAAAAGTCTTAAAACCACATCCATCTGATATAAAGCATACCATTAAATATAAGCATAAACATCACTAGTTTAAAATTTAAACAGGTTATCCTAGTACGAACTCTGATGGTCGACCACGTGAAATATTAAGACACTAAGCACAACAAGCTTCCTCTCAATCACCTCGAAGACACCGACATCTCCTTCTAAATGATTGTCTTTCAAAAATGCAACCCATCCCTTCTCGACACTCATTGCTGAATAAGTTTTGATGGGGGGTAATAGCACAAGACATTGAAGTGTGACAAATTGCTTCCCAATAATATACTTGGTAGAAAATTCAACAAGTACATATTGCACAAGAAGGAGAAACAACTAAGCATTAAAGCATATATGTTTCAAGGCCATATTTAAGAGAACATCATGATCACATTATGTATAAAGGCTCACCATATTATGCGGCCGTGAGATATCCATGAAAGAAGGATTTTTAGTCTTGAACTTTTCGGCTGCCTGGATTGCTCTCTCTCTTCCTCTAGACATGCTAGAAAATATTTTCATAACAAACTTTTCTTTGACTTCATGTTTTGTGGGACAATCATCTAAGGGAGATATGTTTGTATTATCTTCATCTAAGTCTATTATTTCTACCTGATGATCTTCCAATTTACAGTTCTTGCTGGATGGATATTGAATCCCAATGGCAGTCTTATCAAATATAAGAACATCGAAGCTTGAATTTCCTTCATATTTGAAGACTAAAAAATAACCATAACAGATAGAATGGTATTCAACGAAATCCTCCCAACCAAGTTTCTAGTTTACAATGTTGTTATCAACTTTCTTCAATCCCACTTGCCAAATACCACCATAGGGAGCAATGAGCGTAGCTACGGTGGATAGCTCAGCACTATTGAACCCTAACCACAAGTACCCATCCATACTCATGTGAATACACAGAGCATCCCTGGAAAGTTTATGCATCAATTTTGGGAGTGAGCTATCCACCATTGCTACACTGATGTTCGCAGTGCTACATGTGCTACTCAACAGCTTTGCACTGTTAAACCCTGTCCAGTCATATCACTTACACGCACATCAATACATAGTATGCATCATTTTGCACTGCACCACTTTTAAGGATGTAGAACATCTTTGAAAATTTTATGACACATTTAACGGAGCTCAACACTGTCTCATTAAGTCATGTCAGATGAAGCATAAGAATACTAAATAGTCTTCACGTGAATAAATACACAACCTTATTTGCAGAACACATCACCAACCTACTGTTGTAGCACAAGCTATAGCCATATCAAACAGCTACCTCAGCGAACCACATGCACCAATAGGTTCCATTGTATACCCAAGTCATGTTCACAGTTTTGCATGTGCTCCTCAACACCTCACTGAACAATACACAGTCGAGTCATATCATCTTTATTCACGTGAATACCTACCCTTACATATAGTCACATCCACGTGAATATTTGCCTTTGCAAAAATCCTATATAAAGTCTCATATACATCTACCCTTACAAAACATCTACACATACCGATCAGAAGTCACATTTTCCAATGTCAATGCGCAATTGGATGCTACCTCATTTTCCAGATAACTATAAAAGGGAGAAAGATTCCGACGAGAAGGAATACTATGCCGGACGGCGGCGAGAGTGGGACTTTCACATGAATGAGTCCAACACTCTGCACGATGATCTCATGTGACTCGAAGCGCCTCTTGTCGATCGTGTCTCGCTTACACTATCACGGCAAAACATGCACCAATATGAGTGTGCAGTGAAAACAATAAAAAAAGAGAACAATCTGATGATACTCCGTAGGTCTAGGTATCACATGCTACAGCTGACGGAAGAGCTAGCCGCCACAACGAATAGGCAACTCACTCCAGCTAAACATAACAATGTCCTCAACTATGAGGACTACCAATCAGAGTGAATGCCTATGTGGTATGTGTGTTATGTCTAGGGTTAAGTTAATAATGTTAGTAGCGTTAGTGTTCAATATGCAATGCATGCATATTGGTGACATCATGTAAGTTATTTTAAGTTTTCTGTGTTATGTTGTAGGTGCTTATTGAAAAATATCATGTGTGGGAATATTTAACTTTTATGCGTTATGTGGGACTAAACTAGATTACAAATAACGTGCATGCTCATAAGGTTTACATAGTACAAATGCAACAACAGTGACACACATACATTTAAAACATAGTTAAACAAAATAGCTCAACAACAAAGTCTAATTACACCATGACACGATTACTCTTCATATGACATCTTCGCGTCTGACTGATAAATGGGATTAGCAAGAAGTAATTGCATGAATTGTGTGTGCTCATACCACCCTCCCTCCACTGACTCTCGAATCTCGACTTGGGTCCGATATCGATTAAGACGTATCTTCATTCGATTATTTTCTTCTCTTATGCGATTCAATGCTTTACAAAGTTCGTCGATCGTGTCTCTGGGCATCTACGATGTGAGTCACCGACGCATTTGCAACCTAAAACCAACCAACTCATCATAAAACATTTGTTGTTCACGAAATAACCAAGCCCACTCCTGTCTCATGGTATTGTGAACGTAAGCACTATTTCGCAGATTCAGATTGATTGGATAGCTGAACTCATCTTCCAATACCCAGCAATGACCCATAGCAGTGAACACATCATGAGCCCCATAGAGTTGTGGGTTGCCAGAACCAGACATTGACGCTAAATACAATAACAGCAAATGATCAAGTTAACAGTGTGCATCAACTGTTGGTAAATAATGTAATGCTGCATAAAATGGTACATGACAAAGACAACCATAAATTTGTGTACTATTACATGCTAAAAATGAAATACTAATACTAACATTTGACCATATACATTAGACTTTGTTGTTAATGTCTACACGTTGTGTGTAATACAAAATGTTGTTGTTAATGTCTGACCAATGATGATTATATACACTGCCTATATGATTATGACTAATGATGATTATGTGCAATACAAAATGTTGCTATAGTAAAGATTTCATTCTCTTGTGACCAACGTTTACTGCAACAAACAACCAAAATCACACCAATGTACTTACTTCACACTCATTCAACCAAAAAAATAAAAATTCAGTACAATATCAAATGAAAATACCATTGCCATAAAATTTTGGTGTGAGTTTTTTACCTGAGGTGATACAAATTTTAGTTCAGTCCAAAAGCAGCTGTGGATCTGTGGAGCAGAGTGGAATTCAGTTCAGACAAAAAGCAAGACACTGTGAATGGGAGGAGAAGAAATATACGAGAATACCTCGATTTTAAGGAGTTTGAGTATGCTTTATAACTCGACATTCAATTAATCGAGTTATATTAAAAGACTTGAACCCGTACGCCTGACACCAAGACAGTGCAAAACAGCTTTAACAAGAGCATAACTTGAGATCAATATAGTCAGTTATACAACTCGTTTTCCTTATAATCGAGTTATGTAGGGATTAAAGAAAGCAAATGCCACGCTGGACAACCAGTGTGGCAAAAAGCTAAAGATAACTCGATAATAGTGAGATCAAGTTCTTCACATAACTCGATTTTACAATTATCGAGTTACAAAAGAGGGGCATTTCCCTAATTAGTTTGAGAAAGATGGCAGAACGCTGCTTATTTTGCCCAAAAAGGGCATTTGCCCATTTTCCCCCCCAGTTAGGTATGGGTGATTTGAATGTTGGGCTTGTGAAGTTAATGAGCCTAGTGGATTTGGGATGGTTTAATTAATCAAGTTAGACATGGGTTGGTTAATAAATAAGGTTGAACTCGAGTAGGGTTCTTTAGCTAACAAGTCATGTTTGATCCAATGTGAACACCCCATTTTATAACCGAAGGTTGGTTCATGAATCAAAAATAAAATAATATGTGGTAAAAATGTTATTTGAGTTGTTAGATGAACAAAAACTTAATTTCAAACAACATTTTGATTTTTGAGTGCTAAAATACAAAAAATTTCAAAAGACAAGAAGAATTCTTGAAATCTAGGACTTAATGATTGTGATGATTAATTATGACTAGTTCTTAAACTTTAAGACAAAAATGCACTAAAATATAAAGGTCAATTCTAAAGAAAATATCATAAAGTGATCTCCATTATCATTATAACATGTGCACGCATCACCTAGTAGAATTGACATTATTAGTTTTGAAAAGTGATAAATGAAATTATGACATCTTATAGGCCAAGAATGTATTGACCCCTTATGATAAATTAATCAATTGATTTAGCCAAGTTAATTAATTAATCAGTATATTACTAAAAGCTGAAGCGTAGCGTTTAATTCTGCTACTCCCACGTTGCGCCACATCAGCTGCCATATAACCTTTTCAGTTCAGCTTAAAGGAAAAAAAAAAAAAAAAAAAAAAAAAAAAAAAAAAAAAAAAAAAAAAAAACTTAAAGGGAGGATAATATTACGTTCAGGGTTTTGAAGATATCAAACATTCAAGTTGGTATGAAAAAAAAAGGAAAAAGAAAAAAAGGGAAGCTTAAAGTGAGGATAATATTGCATGGGTTTTAAATATGTAACGTAGAGGGGAGATTAAGGGGAAAAAAAAAAAAAGAAAAAAGAAAAAAAAAAGTACGTTCAAGCCGGTTTGGAAGAAAGAAAAATAAATAAATAAATAAAAGTAAAGGGAAGCGTTCAGGGTTTTTGGGATAATACTGTGTTCAAGGTTTTAAATATGTAATGTAACGTAGAGGGGAGATTAAAGGGGAAAAAAAAAGAAATAAAAGAAAAGGGAAGCATTCAGGGATTGACGTTCAGGGTTTTGAAATATGTAACATAGAGGGAAGCTTAAAGGGGGGGGGGGGGGGGGGGGGAAACGTTGAAGCCTTTAGGTATTGCTTGAGAAAACAAAGAGTTTGAAAGGTACCCACCTTCCTGCTCTACCGTTTCTCAGTAACGGTTGCCTATATGATTTCCTTCCTCCCTTTATTCCTTTCCACACGGTTTATAAATGCTGACAGAACCTTCCTGCTTTGGTTGAGGTATCTCTACATCTCAATTCTTTTTTTAGGTGCAAAACTTTTATTCTCTGTTTCAATTCTTTTTTTTGGGTGCAAAACTTTTATGCTCTATTTATATTAATATGAGACGCTTTTATTTTATTTTATTTTATTTTTCGTTTGTTTGTGTTTGTGTTTATATTATTTGAGCATCCTTGGCATGCCATTGATGTGTTTGTGAGATTGCTTGAATGTCATTTCAATAATGCTATAATTTTACTGCCCAAAAAAGTATTTTGTTTTACCTTGGTTTATTTGGAAATATCTCAGGTGTCATTTTTTAAATGTGTTATGGCTTATTGGAAGAATGTAAGACTCTAAAGTAGTGAAAGTGAAGTATAAAGTGTTAGTGGCATGTCTCATCCATTCCAAGGGGATTTAAAGGTGAGTTTTCATCTCTCTCGATTGCTTATATTCCATGACTGAGGGAAGTAGTTTGATAATATTCCAGATTTTTTTTTTTTTTTTTAGGTTCAAGGCCACCGTCAACTTTAATGGTGAGGAGTTGTTAGATGCTGAGCCATTGATATCTACAAGGTTTGTATATCAAGTTGAGGTAGGTCGTGTATGTTTACTATTTTGTCACACAAACTAATTGAATGTTCCCATTGCCTGAATGTCGTTTCAATAGTGCTATAATTTTACAGTCAAAAAAACTATTTTATTTTACCTTGGTTTATTTGGAAATATCTCAGGTGTCATTTTTTTAATGTGTTGTGGCTTATTGGAAGAATGTAAGACTTTGAAGTAGTGAAGTATAAAGTATTGGTGGCACGTCTCAAATCACCTTCCAACGTATTTCAACATGTAAGATTATGTTTCTTGAATTGATCAGATTGTACTTCTCATTAATGCGTCCATTGTATACAACATCAACAATGCTATAATTTTACAACCAAGAAAAAATCCTTTTTTTGGGGTGCTTAACTTTTATGCTCTATTTATATTAATATGAGACCCTTTTTTTTTTCGTTTGTTTGTGTTTGTGTTTATATTAGACGAGCATCCTTGGCATGCCATTGATGTGTTTGTGAGATTGCTTGAATGTCGTTTCAATAGTGCTATAATTTTACAGCCAAGAAAACTATTTTATTTTACCTTTGTTTATTTGGAAATATCTCAGTCCTCATTTTTTTAATGTGTTGTGCCTTATTGGAAGAATGTAAGACTCTAAAGTAGTGAAGTATAAAGTGTTGGTGGCACATCTCAAATCAAAGAAAATTGTTTTTGGTGTTTCAATTTTTGCGATAAGTTTTCTGCATAATTCTGCATAATTTTACTACATAATCCTTGGCAGCCATATGAACTATTTTATTTTACCATTGTATACTACATCATTTAGATTGATATCTACTTCCAACAATTGATATTAGATCGTACTTCAATTTCATGATTGTATAACATGGATTGTGTTTTAGAATCAAAGCAAATTGTTTTTGGTGTTTTAATTTTTGCGATAAGTTTTCTGCATAATTCTGCATAATTTTACTGCATAATCCTTGGCATGCCATTGATGTGTTTGTGAGAGTTTGAGTGTCGTTTCAAAAATAGATTTTGTTTAGTTTTGCATTTTGATGCACAAAATTCAAGCTGGCATCTTTTTTCAAAACTCATTAAGTCTTTGCCTTATATTACTTTTATATTATTCCAACATTATAGATTTAATCACCATTAGCACTGATTTTCAAGCTTACACCTAAGATTTGGATGCTTATTCATTATGACATGAATATAAAAATTAAAAAAAAAAACTATGTTAGTTTGAGCTACTTGACACTGCCATGTGCATTTGAATAATTCAATAAATATCATAATCAAAAGACTGAAATTGTTTCATGAAATTAATAAATGATTTCAAATGATTTTCAAAGAAGGCATCTTTCATTATATTATGCCATGCTTTCACCAATATTAAAATATAAAATCTTTCATTCTTGAATGTTTCAGTACGTGATAGACCTTTTCATTTAAACTTCCTTTCTCAACAACCCAATGCTAACTTAACTACCCTTATGCATATCTAGAAGTAGCCACAAAATGTTTTTTTTGTGCAGTATTTGACTTCAAACATGATCAAGAATATGTACAGCTTGGTATTGATTTCTGCATTAACAACAACATGCATTGAATAAAGAGGAAGAATGGTAGTGTACAATAGCATGATAACTGCAAACTGAAAGTTCAAATATGTTTATAAACACCCTTGAACATTTAGACCCCCAATTTACAAATTAACCAATTCAAGCTTTATGTCAAACAACTAGTGTGGGGAAAATGAACATAAGCTATAATATAGAATTGGATAAACTATCTAAGCCAAATTAAAATCACAACCCACAGCAGATAATAAAAGGCAAATATAAAAGGGAAGGAAGATGCAAACACAAAGACAACACGCGATGTGTTATCGAAGAGGAAACCGAAGCCCTTGGCGTAAAACCTCTCCGCCGCCCTCCAAGCGGTAAAAAATCCACTAGAAAATGTAGTTGGGATACATGGACAGCAATAGATCCTCCAAGCCTAATCTACCCAGTGCACCTAAGCCCTCCAAGCTTGTTGCTCCAACGAGGTTACGCCGAACCTTTTTCTTTTCTAGCTTCCCGAATTCCGCTACTAGACCGTAGCATCAACCAATGTAGATTGGTTCCTTCCTAATTGCTTCCCAGAAAGCCAAACAGCCCTCTCACAGTGATGAATATGGTGAGAACAAGGTTTTGGTAAAATGCCTCTCAAGGATTTGACAATGGAGAGGAAGAGAGTTAAGGAATTTAAAGAGACTCTAATGTATAGATTGTAGGTGAATCAATCTTGTTTTTCTTTAGGGTTTCTCTCTCAAAATTCTCTCCAGAAGCTCTCTTTCATTTGTGGGTATAAGGGGTATTTATACTGGAGTGAGAGGAGAATGTAAAACGTCAGGATTCACAAAACAGGGGTGGCTCGCGGCTTGACCTCGCGACTTGACTGAGTCGCGAGATAACCGTATGGCCAGTTGTCCTGTTTTGTCCTGTAGTACTCCAGCTAGCATAACTGTTCACCTTCTAGCACGCTTGGCACATGTGCTGCGTCTAGCCACCCGCGAGAACAAGCCGCAAGTCTCTGTTTTCTTGCACACTCTTGAGCAATCAACACTCTATCTCACTCACTACCCTTACAACAAACCCACCTAAATACAGGGTTACTAAATGCTAAAATACAAGCAAATTTGGCATAGAATAAAGCTAATAAAATGGTTGATTAAATTCAATCTTACACAAACTTAGGAAGAGGCTGATATAATTAATGTAGAAAAGTACAAATCTTTAATATATTTGAAATTGAATAGAGGATAGAAAGAAAAATCAAATTCCTTCCACAACAAAGAAGGGGGAAAACCTCTAGACAAAATTTCTAGAATAACCAAAATAGATTCACATAACTTCAATGTGATAATGTAAAGCATCTTTTATCTTTCTTCAAGGTTTGCATATTACCACAAAGCAAGGAAGGAGAGCTCTAGAATTGAGCAAATAAAGCTCCTCAATATTTGAATAAAGGCCCACTTTACCAGCCAAAGCAAATTGATATTAGAATCAAAGCAAATTGTTTTTGGTGTTTCAATTTTTGCGGTAAGCTTTCTGCATAATTCTACATAATTTTACTGCATAATCCTTGGCAGCCAAAAAAACTATTTTATTTTATAATCATTGTGGAGATATGAATACCCAGCAACTTACATTAGCTTTAGAGAGGAGGGGAAAAAAAATCCAAAGTTACAAAATCAGATTCACTTGAGCTGAAGTAAAATTAAGCAGTTGAATTGGTTATAAAAAAAGTCACACACACGTACAAAATGAATATGAGAAAATTTAATATTTTGGAAGGACAGTTTGGAAAAAAAATTGTAATCCAGAAATATGAAGTTCAACACAGTTGACTTTGTGGCCAATTATTTTATGACTCTATCCTAAGAATTGGCATCTACTGATTGAGAAAAAAAAATTTAAAAACTTTTCAAAAAAAAATTTCTTTGCATCATCAGGTGCTCATATTTTGAAGTTCTTTTGGAATTTCACAATTCAATGCAACATTAGGTTTGGAGATAAGAAAACAATAAGCAACAAGTGTGGTTTGTAAGTGATTGGATGGAGAGGAAGCTCAGTTAAAAATAATTCAAATTATTTTATTGATTGCTAGGAAAACAAGTAGGCTACTCAACATTGGTTTGTAAGTTTTGAATTACCCTTACCCTCACAATTTCAGTCTCATTTAATGAGCAACTTCATGATTACGAACACTAAGTTTTCAGTGTGGTGGTACTAATTGAAATTTTCCAGAAGGTGACAATGTTGGTTGGATATCCAAGTTGTTTAGAGAGCTTGGTGGTGGCATTAGAAAATTAATTGATTTGGATTCCATCGATTCCCATATTTGCTGGGTGCTTAGCATGTTTGACTGGATTGTAATGCCTGGACCATGTCTCAAAAGATATTTACTTTTATGATAATGTATTTGCAAAGACATTAAAGTAATTTTGTACATGTAAAAATATGTTGCACACCATTTTCATGCTTTGACAGGTAGCTTTTTTGGAATGAATTACAATTTATTGTTAAGAGTTAATTGTATAGCCCCTTAAAGTAACTATATGTTGGTTTTATTATTAACTTGAGTTGGGTTGTAGCTAAATTTGTTGATTTGGTTCAATTTGGTTTGGTTAACGTGTGGGGAATTTCTAGGTAGGGATAAGCCAAAAACAGTGTGACAATCATGTAGTGCAAAATCAGGCAATATTGTAGCAGCTAGGGAAAATTTTCCAATACAGCATTTATACCTGTAAACTTACATCCGAACCATTGTCTCTTGCCACAAATTGTGATACAAAAGCCACACCATCACCTTCCATAGTATCCCATATGCCTTTTGGGATATGATTTTGCAGATTCTCTTTTGTAACGCACAATAAATAACCGAAGTACATCAACCATGTGCCTCTTTGGTCCACAAGTGTCATAGATAGATCTAGAGCTATTACCACTATGGAGGCAGAGGTAGCAATCTATCTAGATAAAAAAAACAAATATGCAAGCAATTAGAGCTTGATACAGTTGCATATAGTTAGAAAATATTACTTCTACTTTTTTGCAATGTATTGTTTAATGAGTTGCTTTGCTGGGAAATTCCACTGTTGCCCAAACAATTTGTGTAACCAAAGAAAATAACCAAAAAAAAAAGGACATAATTGAATGAGTTGCTTTGCTGGGAAATTCCATTGTAAATAAAGTTGGAATGTTTCTTCAAGTATGCCCAACACTCAATTATAAATAAAATGAAAAGGCTATGCTAAAATATTTTTATATTATCTTTTGGTATGCTTGAATAATTTTATATTATCCTTTGGTTGTGTAGGGTGTTCAGTTTAAAAGCTGGATTGTTTCTTCAAGTATTTGTAACTTTTAGTTATAAATAAAATGAAAAGGCTATGCTAAAATATTTTTTATATTTTCTTTTGGTCGTGTAGGTTGTTCATATTTTCTACCAGCTGATTACAGATTATCTATTAAATTGCAAGTTCAACAACTGGATTGCTTCGTACAGTATGTCCAAATCTCAATTAATGAAAAGGCTATTATAGAATTGAGATTGTATTATCTTTTGGTGTGCTAGACTAATTTTTATATTATCTTTTGGTTTCTACCAAATTATGATGGATTATCTTGGGGGAATTTTATAAATAAAAAATTTTCCAAATACTTTAGAACCACATGATATTCAAATTTTGAGATAACAGTCAGACGAGATTATAATATGTTTAGAGATTAGATATTTTCTATTGAAAAACATGAATGGTGCAAAAATATCACATAAAAGGTCTTGGTGTTGAATGATGTGGACATTGTCATCATTCTAATTAATATTTTAATCACCAGTTGGTCACCAGTTACCTATTAATTTACACGTTTTTAAGCTAGATTGTTTCTTCAAGTATTTGTAACTTTTAATTATAAATAAATTGAAAGGGCTATGCTAAAATATTTTTTAACTTTTTATTTGGTTGTGTAAGTTGTTCATTTCTCCTAGCAATTGATTACGGAATATCTATTAAATTGCAAGTTGAACAACTATAAAATGAAAAGGCTATGCTAATTTTTTTTTTTTTTTCCGGTTGTGTAGGTGGTTCATATTTTGTACCAGTTGATTATGGATTATCTATTAAATCGCAAGTTCAATAGCTGGATTGTTTTGTAAAGTATGTCCAACTCTCAATTAATGAAAATGCTATTATAAAATTGAGATTATATTATCTTTTTGTGTGCTAAAATAATTTTTATATTATCTTTTGGTTTCTACCAAATCATAATGGATTACCTATTAAATTACAAGTTCACACAAGCTAGAATATTTCTTCAAGTCTCTCTAAAATGAAATGCTTAGCTAAAATAGTCCTCATATTATTGGTAGGGTGTTCATGTTATCCACCAGTTATTTCAAATAATCTTTTCTATAATGACGGTTAGTAAATGATGGTTGGTAGGTACTATGGAGTCACGTCAACAACTATAGTGTCTATCTTTCAATAAGAAATTTTATTGAATTACATTCCCGCAATACATAAGAATATAAAACCCAGACAAGTTGGGAAAATGGGGAAATTTTATAAATAAAATATGTTCCAAATACTTTAGAACCACATGATATTCAAATTTTGAGATAACTGTCAGATGAGATTGTAAAATATTTTAGTAAAAATTCCTAATTTTTTAGAACCACATGATATTCAGATTTTGAGATAACCGTCTATTGAAAAACATGACTGATGCAAAAATATCTCATAATTTTTACTTATGTTTTGCAGCCATAATGCTTAATATTTTATTTATATTTACATTTTGAACGCAATTGAATAAAGGCAGGAATCTCCAAATAGTCTTTGAAAAATGCCCTTCATGTTACATGTGTGAACTTACTTACCAACCAGGAAGACACTATAAATAGATGACAGCAAAATGAATGCACCCCAAAAAAGAAGGCTAAAATATTTTTTATATTATCTTTTGGTTGTGTAAGTTGTTCATATTTTGTACCAGTTGATTACGGATTTTCTATTAAATGTTGAAAAGCTGGATTGTTTCGTCAAGTATGTCCAACTCTCAATTATAAATAAAATGAAAAGGCTATGGTAAAATATTTTTATATTCTGTTTTGGTATGCTAAAATCATTTTTATATTATTTTTTGGTTGTGTAGGCTATTCATATTGTCTACCAAATTATTGCGGATTATCTATCAAATTGCAAGTTCCAAAGCTGGAAGTTTTCTTCAGGTATGTCCAAATGTCAATTGTAACTAAAATGAAATGTTTTTCTAAAATTGTCGTCATATTATTTTTGGTAGTGTAGGTTGTTCATATTATCCACCATTTATTTGAAATTGTTTTTTACTGTATTGACAGTTAGTAACTGATGGTTTGTAGGTACTATGGAGTCTTCTTATTATGCACGATTAAGAAGAAGGATGATTCTTGCATCCAGGAGAAATCGCAATTATCCAACCAATATTCATGCTCCTACAACTCAACATATTTCTACTAACTTACAGTTGAATAGGGGTACTGTGTTGGATAGGCAAATGAATATGAGTTACTAGGCAGCTAATAGAAGTCATTTAGTAGATGCTAACTTCAACAATGTTGATGCTTTGAGAGGAGAGGTTTCTGTAAAAAGAGGATCTGCTTCATTTACGATTGTGTCACCTTCACATCATATTGTTGGTAGGTTTTTCAAAAAATTTCAATTTTTTTTTATATATTATTAAAGTCTTCAATTTAACATTTTTTTTTTTTTTTTGTGTGTGTATGTGTGTGTGTGTGTGTGTGTGTGTGTGTGTGTGTGTGTAAATTATGGATTTACTTATATTTGATTATTCTTTAGGCCATTCAAGAGATATGGAGGATGATCCATTTGTGAGGAGCACTCGACAGAGACAACATGATTATAATAGTGAGATTGCAAACAAAAATTCTAATATCTATATACACACTACTTTAAATGAAAATGGTGATGTCACCATAAATGTATCTGAAGACTAAATTCCTCTAGGTAATAGTCATTTTAGTAATAACGTATTAAACATAAAACGTCATACTGACATGCTGCATTTATATATTTAAAAAAACTGTTAGGATGCCAAATTATTCCACATTGCAATATTAACTTATTATTCAATTATAATCTCAGGAAGTTCACGCATGACTAATGGTGGGAGTTCAGTAATGCAATCAAATGAAGCCACTTTAGGGGAATCTAGAGGAACTCAATAAGTGATATATGACATGGGTAACATGCTTTATTTGTTTTAATAGATTTCTCATTTTAAATCAATTTTATTTCATTCAATATATTTGTTTGTTTTAGGTAAATTCACCGAAGCTTGGAACTTTGGCCCTCCTACTCATATATATGAGCATTGTGGAGCACAAATTTGGTATGAAGAGAGGACTATAAAATCAAGGAAGACTAAAAATCCAAAATTTAGTCTATGTTGTTCTAATGGCATTGTCCATCTACCACTTTTGAAAGATCCACCTGCTTTACTAGCAAAACTACTCAATCTAAAGTAGTGGGAAAAAGTCATTCAATTTTCGAGTGGGAATAAGGATGTATAATTTTCAGTGTTCTATTATCTTTTTATAATTTTCAGATGAAAGCTAAATTTTAATTCTTTTATCAGTTATGGAGTAAATTGCATCCTATCTTAAATGATGCTAAAGCCCCACTTGATGTAATTTACTTTTCTGCAAAAGAAGGCATTGAGAATCCTAGAACTTGTAGTAGAATAATGTATAGAGACCACAATCAGTTTCTCTTTGTTGTAAAAAAAAAAAAAAAATACCCAAAAGCAAGGAAAAGCAAGAAAAAGGTTTAGATTTTTAACAGTACCTTATATATCAGTGCTTGCCTTAAAGTATTTGGTAAATGTTCCTCTGTCCTGAAAATGCAAGTTTTGAAAGAATATGATGTCTTAACATAACATGGACCACGACCAGGGTTAAGGAGGTTGGACGTAATACCTTATAACATGTGATATAGCCATTGTAGCATCATCAACTGTGACACAAAAATTGTAAACAGGTTGCCCATTGCTCCTCATAATTACAAAATCTCCAAGTGAGTCCAAGTTCCAACTAACCTTCATTTCACTATCAAACAAAGTTAATTACCACGCGCAACGCGCGGGTTTGCGGCTAGTTCAATTAACATGCAAAACGTGTGGTAGCACAAACAAATCACCAACTAAGTTAATATGCAGTGGAAAATAAATTTGATACGGTGATTTGTTTACGAATTTGGAAAACCTCTAAGGCAAAAACTCCATCGCGTGATTTTAACGTCACAACTCCTGAGAATTCATTATTATCACAACAAACAGTTACAAGTAAAAGAATCTCAGTATCTTATACCAACTTACAGTTGAACCTTTACCCCAATACCCAATTGACTTGTTCTATATTAACAATCTCTTCTTTTCAATGCACGGCTCCCAGTATGTGACTAACCAATCGATGCGCGAATCCCAGTATGTGACTTACTCACCAACTTGAGAAGGATATTGGCTGCAAAGTTCTTCAATTCATCAACACAATGAAGATCACGAAACTCCTTGGTTACAAAACCCAATGGCATACAAACGCGGCAGCTTCTTCAAGAGAAAGATGAACGAGGGCAAATTCTGTCTCCAATCACAATTTGCATGAACAAAACTTTCCCTCACACTTGCGCAACCTTTTATAGCCCTTAAAATAATCCTTATATATGCTTAGGGTTGTGAGAAAAGAAAGCCCAAACATGTATACACGAATTGGTGTGAAATCAAATCTGAAAAACTGATTTTCATAAATCTCGATAGATAGGTTATCTATCGAGCAGCTGTCGAGCATTGGGCTAAGTCTGCCTTTTAAACCTCGATAGATGTTATCTGTCAAGCTAGCTATTGAGCTTTAAAATCCAGCACTTCTTCACTTGTTTCTTGGAAAAATTTGCATGGTTTTAACTTTTGACTTGAACTCTTGTTCCTTGAAGTATTAAACACATTCTAGATCTACCCAATTACAAGTAAAGTGTGTTTTCTCAAAGGATTAGCCAATTTTAAATGACATATATTCCTAACATGATTCACATATGTCCTAACAACATCCACATGGGAGTTTAGGTTTTCATGATGAAGTCTTAAGTCAAAACATCAAGTGAGATTTTCTTACGTTAAAATCATGTTCATGCATAGTTAAAATAAATAAATGCATCATTGTATATGGAATAAATTAAAGGTTACTTAATTTCATATTTTGATCTAACCTTGAGTTTACTCATGATAAATGAATCTTTTTTTTTCTTTTTTCTTTTTTCTTTTTCTTTTTTTATCATTTATGTCACTTGTGTTGTTCCCATGACATGTGACGGTATCAACACTTTTCTCTTATAATTCTTTTTGTGCTGTAATTGTATATGGGTAAATTATCAATGGCAATTACGTATAGTGGGAGACCTATTTTTGGATTTGATAGAGAGAGTCCCTAATACCTTTTTACATTGTAATTTAGCCTTCGGGTTAAGGATGTAAAATAAAGCTTTATATATGTTTGAAATATTGTTCTCTTTAGATTGTGACAAAGTCAAAAGCCATGTAGTTTTTTGTTTTTATTAGGTTGTAACCTACTAACCTAAGATCAAAGCCTTGTAACCTTTATATATATATATATATATAGAAATTAATGAATTATTTCGCAATTCAATAAAATTAAAATTTTTTTCTTAATTCTTTTTTCGCTAAAACTAAATTAAATTGTGACTTCATGTATATCCTTTAATCTAAGATGGAGTATAACAATAGCTGAGTTCCTATTATGAGACTTTCTATTACGGGACACTTATATCATATGATACCACCAGTAGCTAAGCTTGGAATATTTGCTATCCAAGACTATTTTGTTCTCTTGGCTAAAAAAAATATATATATATATATATATATTTTGTTCTTTGTTCTTTGTTCTTTGTTCTTTGTTTTTCTTTTTTTGTGTGTGTGAAACGGAAACGACTATTTTGTTCATATATGATATGTTTATATTTGAATGGATTACAGAATTGTGGCAGCAATACGATACGGGCCAGTGGACATGGGCTGGATAGCCATTGTCCCAAGAACAGTAGAACTTTCAATTGAAATTCAAAGACATGGTACCTCCTTGGAATGTATGTGGCAATGTGACCCCAGTATGTTCACGGCGAAACAAAAGAAACAAATATAGGCACCATAACGGCTCTTAGGTCTTAACCTTCCATTCCCATTAAGCAACTCAGATTTGTTAAGAGTTGAAACTAATAGTCTGCTTCATGTGAATAAGAATGAAAATCTAGCTGCCCGTCAAATACCAAGGCATGAGGACCAAAAGGTCTGGTCACAAGATATTGACGATGAAGTGCTTCTGGACAAGGCATAATTTTATGACATCAGTCATTTCCGGATTTTATTGGTTGATTGCTTGCACATTGGATAGTCAAGAAGAAATGACATTCTTAATCGCCTGAACAAGGAACTTGCAGTTTCGAAATTATGTATAAAAAAAATACATCTCTGTTTATTTTTATTATTTCAAATAAAGAAAATACAAATAAATATGAAATAAATGCTCAGCCAAGGGCTAGCATAGTTTAAAACGAGAGAGAGAGATTACATTACACAAGCTAACCCCCACTGCAGACATGAACAACGTTAAAAAGATAAACTAGACATCTGACCTAACCATTACCATATGCTTGAAAGATGATTTCTTCACTCGAATGCATGTGGAGATCAATTTTGCTAACTTTAGACTAAAATTCTGGTACATACAGCCGAAAAACATGGACAACCAGGTCATTTCTTGCCCAGCTTAGTCTCTAACAGTTGTAAAGATTTTCTACCTATCCTACATTATTAGTTGAAAGTTCAATTTGTACTAAAACACATGAGCTTGTTTAAACCCCCAATATAAAAATTACGGCTTAACTTCTTTTACTCTAATTTATTTAAATGTGGAACAAAAGTAAATGAAGCTCAATCACTGGATCTATTCTAGTGCATACACATGAACAATAAACAATAAAAGTAAAGCATAAGAGTAAGGGAAGAAAGATGCAAACACAAGATAACACCAAGACATATTATCGAAGAGAAAACTGAAGAATTCGGTGAAAAATCTCTCCGCGACCCTCTAAGTTGAAATCAATCCATTAGTGAATAAGTAGGAGTACACGAATAACAAAAGACCCTCCAAACCTAGTCTACCCAATGTACTTGAATCCTCCAAACTCCTGCTACCAACTGACTTCTTGGAGTCTTGTCTTCACTAACTTTTTGGATCCCATAATGTACCCGATTGCATCCGTCAAGCCTCACCAGCTTCTTTTGATAAATTCCCAAAACTTCCCAAACTCCAAAATACTCTCTACACTCTGAATAGGTGTAAGTTGTGTTTGAATACAAATCTCCTCTCAAGTTATGACAATGGGAGAGGGAAGGAGAAGAGACTAGAATGATTTCTCACTAAGGATGAGTAGCTCTCTCTCTCTAAAAGATGGGTGTGTTGTGTTGTAAAAAACCTATCTAGAGTTTTTCTCTCTGAATAGCCTCTCTTACTTTTATGGGTAATAAAAGTATATATAGTATGGGTAAAGGGTAAGAAAATCAGACTTAAAATCCTCCAGGTAGAATGATTCGTGGGTACCTCGCAAGATGGCCTGTCTTGCAAAGCACTCGTGAAATGCAGCTTAGCACTTGACTCTTCAACTTCTAGCATGTGCTTCTCACGTACCCTTTTCGCAGGAACCTTTACTCATGAGCTAGTAGCGAAACTGCACTAATGTTCATTTCATGCTCAATTCTTCATCAACTTAATACTAAACCCAATATAATAAAATCCCATAAAATACGAGAAGCAAAATTATTACTACACTTTTTTCTCATAGAATAAAGTCAACATAAAACATAGTTGTAAATCACCACTTTACATCAGTAAAACAATCAATCTAACAACTTTTCATGGCAATTCTAATGAGTAATGAACACATTCAGTGACATGTTGTACTAGGCCTAAGCAGTAGAGGGGGATAGGTAATTATGCCCATAGCTTGCTTCACAATTGAACTTTGCCATGTGATAAAATGCAATTTTGATTAAGAGATGAATGTGTATGATCACTGGATGACAGATCTTTTTCTTTGGATAAAAACCTTTTGAGTTGTGGTTGAGCTGTGGAAGTAGCATAAACTATTATGCTAGGTTTTGTCACAAAAGTGATTTTTAATGAAAGAAGCAAAAGATACCTGAACTAAGATCATGACACTTCTAAGGGACCAACAAGGTCTTCATTGAATTCACCAAATATATTTGGACATTCATCCCATTTGCCCTGCTGCCGAGCTTCCCAATATTCACCAACAAAGTGAAAGGGTCCATTATCACCTTCTTTCTGGAACCATCTGGGCTTCCACCCGTTTTCTTGCATTTTCCTTGCCCGTAAAATGAGGAGTAAGATGAATCACCAATAAAAAAGATAAATAACGATGCTTTGATGAATATGGACTAAACCAGGTCCTGCCTGCCTAAGTTAGATATAGGCTTTACGATTCTTCAAATTTAAAAATCTCTATATTTTTCTTTTTCCCGCAAAAAAAAAAAAAAAAAAAAAACCCACAAAGAGAACTGAACACAAACAAACAAACAAACAAACAAAACAGAAAAACAGATCAGAGAATTACAAGACTCATTTCATGTCACTCGGGGGACATATGGGAGCCCAGAAAACCAGAGAATTTCATGTCACTTGTTACAAGACTCATTTCAATTGACACTGATAATTATTGGCCACACTATTCACAATCAATTCAGTCTATTATGGCACTTGCAAGGCAACATATGACTATATATATTGAGGGTAAATGACAAATAACTCCATGTGATTAGGACCATTATTAGTTTACCCTCCTGACTTTTTGAATGTCATATTTTACCTCCCTGTACCTTGGACTAAATTGCAAAGTCATATTTTCCATCCAAATTGATGGAAAATGGCAAGAAAATGACAAAATACCATTTCTTGGTGTTATAGGTTTTTGGAAGGGAAATGCATGTATTTTTCATTTTGATATCATTTTCCATCAATTTGGATGAAAGCATGATATTGCCTTTTAGTCCAAGGTGCAGGGAGGTACAGTGTTGTATTCAAAAAGTTGGGGTAAACTGATAATGGCCTTAACAACAGAGGTAATTTAGTCCAAGGAATACAACTTTACAGACATATATCGGTCATCCCCTTCTTATCCATAATGCACAAAATCCAATAACGTAGTATGACAAGATCAAAACATGCTAATTTGCATAATTACACACCATTCAGCATCCCCTTCTCAAGATCTAATCTTAGTAGAAGCCAACAACAAACAAATTGTTACCTAATTTTCTACGGAAACCATGATACAATATTTTCCAAATTCCTTAAGCTTCCAGCTTTAAATAAATTAAAAGCTACAGCATAAATCCACATCAAAATGATTGTGCATACACAGATTTTTGTCTACAACTGCTAAAGTTTCATAGAGCATATATTGTAAACAGCAGCTGGCATCTGATATAAAGCTATTATAAACAGAAATCAGAACCGGAGACATTCAATGATGAGTCCAGATATAAAGCTAGAGACAGTCATGTCAGTGTAACTGAGGCTTTCTTTATCAATTCATAAAAAAAAAATTAAAAATAAATGATTACATTCTAGAATGAAGACTTGGTTTCTAGAAAGATACATCATAGATATATCTGACCATAGCATGGACTTCAGATGTACATACTATTAAGTACAGCAAACATAATATTTATATCAGCTGATGACAAAAACATGCCACGTCAGCAATCTGAACATTTTTTTGCCTTCCAAGTGTAAAAATCAAACAAGAAAAAGGAACACACAATTTAGCAAACGAAGCTAAGATGTGTTTGCATGAGTGTTCATGAGAAAGAGGTGCTAAGCATACCATTCTTTGCCTCTTTTCCAGCTGCTGTTTCTCCGCATTCACCTTCTCATATTCGCCATTTTCCGAATGTCATTGATCTGATCGAAGCCTCGAGTCCGTGGGTGGGAGCTTCTCCTTAATCCGTGATCAAATACCCGGGATCAGACACAACTAAAAAAAACAATTAGAGATGCATAAGAGGGAAATGAAAATGCTGAGAAAATTGATTTGATACATCATGTCTACCTGCAGTCTTGGTGTCAGCTCATTTAGTGTGATTGCAAACGAAGTTAAGTTGTACCGAGTGAGATTAGGAGGCGGCTTACTCTTTTTCCATAGCAAAGCTGCATCATCAGAAGAAGTACAATCCTTGGGCTTGCCACTCCCATCATTATTAACATAATACATGCTATCATCCCACTTCCCAAATAATGTGGCAACCTTTTTTCCCATAACATCTTCAACAAATCCATTTACCCGTGTAGATGTAGGATACAATTAAATAAATCTGCTAATCATGTCAGCAAATAACAATTAAATTATACAAATAAGTTCTATCAAGAATAGTGATACAGCATGTAGCCCATGCAGATATACGGTGATAAAAAAGTAAATGGAATTTAAAAGTTTCCATAACTTCTCCAGATATTTCGGTCAAGATGCAATCATATGAATGGAATTCTCTACAAGTAGGATGCAGTACTAACCTGGCGAGGATTTCAGTCAAGAATAGACTGTTCTTTAAACTTGAGTTTGCTTGAATATTCGCGATTACCATGTATGTGCATTGTCCCATGGTGACCACAATAAACTTTACCGAGGATAAGATTATAAATAGTTGTAGTGACCTAAGAATAGCGTGATCATGTTTTAGAATATCAACGAAGCACCAATAGAAAAGAAAAGAAATGCACAAGATCAAGACGACTGAGCAGTCGATATTTTGCACAAACGCAATAGCACAACAATGCGCACCTTGCTCCACTGGAAAATTTCACCATCATCAAACTCTAAGGTCAGAACTCCGATAGGGTCAAGCTGAATTGACCGCCTCCAAAATATTGTGCGGAGGTTGCTGTCACACCAGAATTTCCACTCTCTGCCTTCCAGTGGCAGGCAATGAGTGTTGGATGGTGACTGACCTGTTGCAATCAACATGATATCAAATTACTTTGGATTGAAGATTACATTTAATTGTTTGATCATGATTACTGTATTTATTCAAAATGAACACTTGCGAAAGTGATTAAAAGACTGAAGAACATACATTGCCATACAGCGCATTACATATTCTTCATTGTAAGGTTGAATTTATTCAATCATCTAATTGGCTTTATTCCGTGCCAAATTTGCTTGTAATTCAGCATTTAGTAACCCTATATTTAGGTGGGTTTGTTGTAAGGGTAGTGAGTGAGATAGAGTGAAGTTTGCTCAAGAGTGTGCAAGAAAACAGAAACTCGCGGCTGAGACTCGCGGGTGGACTCGCGGCTGCAAGCCGCTAGAAGCAGCACACGTGCCAAGCATGCTGGAAGATGAACAGTCATGCTAGCTGGAGCACTACAGGACAACTGGCCATACGGTTAACTCGCGACTGGATCTCGCGACTTGGTCAAGCTGCGAGGTCAAGCCGCGAGCCACCCCTGTTTTGTAAAACCTGACGTTTCACATTCCTCTCCCACTCCAGTATAAATACCCCTTTAACCCACGATTGAAAGAATGCTTCCAGAGAGAATTTTGAGAGAGAAACCCTAAAGAAAAACCAGATTGCTTCACCCACAATCTCTACCTTAGAGTCTCTTCAAATTCCTCAACTCTCTTCCTCTCCATTGTCAAATCCTTGAGAGGCATTATACCAAACCTGGTTCTCACCATCATTTTCACTGTGAGACAGTTGTTTGGATTTCTGGGAAGCAGTTAGGAAGGAGCCAATCTTCATTGGTTGATGCTACGGTCTAGTAGCGGAATCCGGAAAACTAGAAAAGAAAAAGGTTCGGCGCAACCTCGTTGGAGCAAGAAGCTTGGAGGACTTAGGTGCACTGGGTAGATTAGGCTTGGAGGGTCTATTGTTGTCCTTGTATCCCAACTGTATTTTCTAGTGGATTGATTACCGCTTAGAGGGCGGCGGAGAGGTTTTTCACCGAGGACTTCGGTTTCCTCTTCGATAACACATCGCGTGTTGTCTTTGTGTTTGCATCTTCCTTCCTCTCTATCTTTGCCTTTATATTTATCTGCTGTGGATTTTATTTTGTTATGACTTAGATAGTTTATAACCAATTTCATATTATAGCATGTGTTAAGTTTCCGCACACTAGTTGTTTGACATATTGCTTGAATTGGTTAAGTTGTATTTTGGGGGTCTAAACGTTCAAAGGTGTTTTGTACACGTTTTTGAACTTTCATTCATGTGTAATTAAGCCTCCTCATATGGATTAAGTTCTTAAAAACACATCACATTTCAATTTCTTTCTTTCTTTCACTATTCTCATGAAACACAAACATAATCTTCAAAAAATCTAGAGAAAATATTCATGGAATTTTTCTTGTCATAAGGTCATAGCCATTGGACTGAAACTCAAGGACTCTAATATCCACTCTGGCATCCAAATTCTTAGAAATGTGATTCCAATAAACCTGGATGCCTAAGAATGTAAGTATGCTCATGTTTGGTTTGATTAAAAATCTAAATAGGTTTCCACGAATGTAAGATCTCTGTGTTTGGTTTATTCCTATAAATTCTATAGGAATCATTTATTCTTCTTATAATATCTTTAGCCTTATAAATAAAATGTACAAGTATTACGCATCAAATAAATAATAAGAAAAATGTTAGGACATATGTGATTCAATGTTAGGAATATATGTCAATATTTTATATAATTGGCTAATCCTTTGACAAAACGCACTTTAATTGTAATTTGGTAGATCTATGATGTATTTAATGCTTCAAGAAACAAGATTTCACGTTTAAGTGTTAAAGCCATGCAAGTCTGTCCAAGAATCAAGTGATGAAGTGCTGGATTTTAAAACTCGACAGCTAACATCGATCGAAGTTTAAAAGCTGCTAAAGCCTGTGGCTCGACAGCTAGCTCGATAGATGGCTATCTATCGAGGTTTATGAAACTCAGTTTTTCAAAGCTAATTTTCATTCAATCCGTGAATATGTGTTTAGGCTTTCTTTTCTCACAACCCTAAACATATATAAGGATTATTTTAAGGGTCGTAAAAGGTTACACAAGCTGCACAAGTGTAAAGCAAAGTCTTGTTCATGCAAATTGTGACTGGAGACAGAATTTGCCCTAGTTCATCTTTCTCTTGAAGAAGCTGCTGTGTTTGTACATCGTAGGGTTTTGTGACCAAGGAGCTTCTTAATCTTCATCATGTGATGAACTAAAGAATTTTGCAGCCAACATTCTTCTCAAGTTGGTAATTAAATCACGTACTGGGATCCACGCAATTGGTTAGTCACGTACTGAGAACTGTGCATTGAAAAGGAGATATTGTCACTACAGAACAAGTCCAATTGGGTATTGGGGAAAGGGTTCAACTGTAGGTTGGTATAAGATACTGGGATTCCTTTACTTGTAACCGCTTGTTTTAATAATAGTGGATTCTCGAGAGTGGTGACCTTAAAATCACCCGATGGGGTTTTTTGCCATGTAGGTTTTCCCCATTCGTAAGCAAATTACCGTGTCAATTTATTTTCCGCTGCATTTAGTTTAATTGGTGATTTGTTTGTGTTGTCACGCATTTTGTATGTTAATTTGATTAATTAATAAACTTGGCTAATTAATCAATTAATATATCACAAGGGGTCAATACATTCTAATCCTATCAAAAAATTATATGAACTATGACTTAAGTCAAATCTTACATAAAAATAAAGATTATTAGTGTTAAGCTTCTTACATGCAAAAAAAGATAAAGGTTATTAGTTGCCCAACTTCAGGACAGATGTAAATACATACTCCAAATAATTACCTAGCCGCTATTTATAATTTTTTCCTTGTATGTTCCCTTTACTTTAATTGAAATTTTTATTATTCATATGCTTCAGCTATTTTAAATCGATTATCGATTCAAAAGGAAGTCTGTTGGTTTATGCTTTTCACAAATGATTTACTTCTAGTGGATGAAAGGAAATTAGAAGTGGAGTTAATGTCAAGTTAGAAAATTCTCAAGACACTCAAAAATCTAAAGGCTTTCAATTAAGTAAGACACATTACATGGAATGTAAGTTTAGTAAAAGTAGAAATAGAGAAAAGGGGATGATATTACTCAACAGTCAAAAGATACTAAAGAGTGAGATGTTTTGATATCTTGGATCAATAATTAATAAAATTGGAGAGACAGAAGGTGATGTTTTTCTTAGGACATGAGCAGGGTGGATGAAAGGGAGAAGCACGTCAAGAGTGTCGTGTGATCATAGAATACCTATTAAGTTAAAGGAAAATTTTAATAAGAATGTTATAAGACAAGATATGCTCTATGGTACAAAATGTTAGGTAATCAAGAATAAACATATTCAAAAAATGAGTGTAACTGAATTGAGAACTTTTAGGTGAATAAGTGAAAAAATATGGAAATATATGATTAGAAATGAGAAAATCCACTTAAATATAGGGGTGGCCCTATTGATGAAAATATGAGAGAAAGATAACTTGAGATAGTTTGGCCATATTCAAAAGAGAGCGATAAACACACCAGTAAGAAAGAGTGAGTTAATTCAAGTTAAAGGACAAAAAATAGTTAGAGTATATATATATAAACACACACACACACACACACACACACACACACATATATATATATACTAGTAGCAATAGTAGTAGTAGAAAAAAAGAACATGTCAATTAAAGAAGTAACAAAAAGTATGACTTTAGAAATAATAGAATGGAAGAAAAGAATACATGCGGTCGACCTTAACTAAGCTATGAGGATAGATAGCCAACCCAAAACAACAACAACAACAACAAATATATATATATATATATATACACACACACATGCTTCAACCATTGTTGTTATACATGCTTCAACCATTCTGATTGTAAAAAAGAACCAAGATTTTGTAGAACTCCCAATGCAGAAATACACAAGTCTATCCTTTGTCGCACAACTTCTGACAACTTGTTAACAAAAAATTAGAAATAACTAAGGTGATATCTATTGCAAAATACAAAACTAAATCTGGACTAAAGAGTGTGTACCGACGTAATTGCATAAACCTCTTTTTTTATATAAAAATAAATTTATTAAAAAAAGACTACTACATAAAAAAATAAATATATAAAAAAATTTATTAAAAAAAATAAAATAAAATTTAAAAAAAAAAAAAAAAAAAAAAAAAAAAAAAAAAAAACCTAAACAAGATTGTGAAGCCTCTTTTCCAATATAAGTAATTAGATGAATCATGCAAAACTGAGTAAAATAATAATAATAGTAATGATAGGTGCCTAGCATTTAACTAATTGGATAAGCTCTAGCTAAATGAAAAGACACATATCTTCTGTCATAACTACCATTCAAGCAGTATAAAGATCTAACTGTAAAAACCTAGTACATATAAGAATATATCATAAACAACTAGAATTCAAATATCATACAACACAAAAAAAAAATAAAAAAAGGAAAATGAGATGTGCTTCTTACTTACAGTCAACTCTGCAAAAGAATGTCATTTTGAGGGCAAACACCTAATGTCTTCCATATCTCATTCTGTAAAACAGATTCAACTTAATCACAAAATCATACAAAAATTCAACCCCGGCTCCCAAAGAATAATACAAAAACCAATCACGATAGATTGGATTATAAAGTTGTGATTTCCAACTACTTTGTGTTGGTTTTAATTCTGTACCAAATTTGATTGTAATTTCTTCAATCATTTATGTATATGGGATTAATTGTAAGGGATGAGTGTGAGAGATCGGTGAAGAATCAAGCTTCAAAAGTTGAACAAGTGGATTTTGCGACTAGCTCCCGACTATCTCGTGAGAAGTAACCCACGAAAAGAGCCATGTGTAGAGCACATGACTGAAAGATGAAAAGTCGAGCCAGGCTAGATTTTTCATGACTGTCTCGCGGGTAAGGCCAACCCGCAAAGGACCCGCGAAATTCCTTGTTTGGCAAAAAGTTGGGCTTTGCTTTACCAAGTCTTTACCCACACTATATATACCCTCCTTATCCACAAATTGTAAGGAGTGCTTTTCAAAGAGAAAACCCTAGAAAATACACTTGAGAGTTAGAGATTGTTATACCCACAATTATTTACACATTTTCTTATGGTTTTCTTTGACTCCTACTTCTCCATCTTTAGATCCTTAAGAGGTTGCTAGGTCAAACACTTACCACACTCATACTAAGTGTAAAGTGAGAATTTGGTGCTGCTGGGAAGCATTGGAAGGAGCCATTCATTAACATATGCAATCGAGCTAAATTGTGGGATCCGGAAAGCTAGAGAAGACAAAACTCCGAGAAGTCAGTTGGTAGTAAGAGCTTGGAGGGCTCAAGTATATGGGGTAGACTAGGCTTGGAGGGTCTTTTGTTATTCATGTACTCCAACTTTATTCTCTAGTGGATCGACTTCAACTTGGAGGGTCGCGGAGAGGTTTTTCGCCTAGTTCTTCAGTTTCCTCTTCGATAAAAAGTCTCGGTGTTATCTTATGTTTGCATCTTTCTTCCATACTCTTTAAGCTTTTATTTTATTATTAATAATGGATGAATATGGCTTAAGGTAGAATTATCGGTTCATTGCGCTTATTTACTCTTGTTCCGTACTTAGTCTAAGTTAGAGTAAAAACAATTCACCTGTAATTTTTATTTGGGGGTCTGAATAAGCTCTTGTGTTTTAACACAAATCCGAGCTTTCAATCAGTGACTGTTTTAAATCACGAACACTTAAGAATAACATAGTGCAGGCACCACAGTTCTTTTAGAGTCGATAAACACATCATAAGAAGAAAATTGAGCATGCCAAATACCTAACGTTGGATAATTCAGCAGTATTAACCAATTCAATGAAAAAAAGAAATATATACAAGAGAATAAAACATGAACCATATTTAAATGAACAATGGTATACTTACCGCAATAAGATCTGACCTGGTCATAGAATTACGTATCCAGTTAAACAATAATATTGATCCAAAAATGGATTCCCATATTTCCTTGCTATGACCTTGGGCATAGAAACAACTATATTGTTTTGAGAAATATAAAGGGTATAGAGTATTGCAGCTTTTATATATATATATATATATATATATACAAGATTTTTTGTTTTTTCCTTTTTTTACATTCTATTTTTTTATATCTCCATGCTTTTGCTCCGGAGAACCAGCCAAAATTCAAATGAGTAGTTCTGGTTCTACAAACTGAATTTTTTTTTTCTTTCAAGATTAAGCCACAAAAGATGGCGCAATTTGACACTACCATTCATCCATGGGCCTAACTTGTGGCTATGGAGATAAATGTAAGCATCATGCAGGAGTTGTTTTGATTTTAAAATTGAATGTTCAAATAGTGTGTAAAACACGTTGAACTTTTAGACCCTCAATTTACAAATTACCAATTCAAGCTTAGAATCAAACAATGCAAAATATGAACATAAGCTTAAAACAGAATTGATAAAACAATCTAAACCAAATAAAATCACAACCACAGCAGAAATTAAATGGCAAAGATTAAGGGAAGAGAGATGCAAACAAAAAGACAACATGGCGATGTGTTATCGAAGAGGAAACCGAAGTCCTCAGCGTAAAACCTCTCCGCCACCCTCCAAGCGGTCAATAATCCACTATAGAATGAAGTTGGGATACATGAACAGCAGAAGACCCTCTAAGCCTAATCTACCTAGTGTACCTAAGCCCTCCAAGCTTCTTGCTCTAACGAGGTTAGTCCGAACTTTTGTCTTCACTAACTTACCGGATTCCACTATAACCCATAACATCAACCAATATCAATTGGTCGCTTCCTGTGAGAGTCGCTTTTTGACATTGTCCAGGCCCAAGCTTAAGTAATGACCCTGGGCCCTCTTGTTCTAGTTTGAAGGAATAGGGCTTGGTTCACCGCAGCTAAATGGGCTGTTTACAAACCAAGTGGTGCACAAAGCAAAGATCCTACAACACACGTATACACTAGCAAGCAAGAATATATGTATTGAACAGCAAGAAGCGCAGCAAAAGGAAAGCAATATAATAAGGAAAATCATACAATAACTGTTAGGGATCCTCAAATCAATATGAAATATTTGATTATTTTCTTAAATATGGATTACAATGTGCTCACTAAGACGTGTTACAAGATCCAAATGAACTCAAAAATCACAAACTTGGATGGCTATTCAAGCCTCCAAAACTTGCAAAGTTTGAATCCCTTTGAATCCGAGTATGCTCTATAATGGCTATATTGGGATACCGAGGAGTATTTCTCTTTCTTTTTTTACTCTCTCTAAACTTTTTACAGAGTTTTCTCAATGATTATGTTATGGTTCACTCCTGCCGAAAAAATTGTCTTTTAATGTTAGATTCCTTCCCCTTTTATAGTGTCATTTTAGGGTTCGAGGTACCATTGATCTCCCTTTTTTGGCTCCCTGGGTACCAGAGCCCCTGTTATGCCAGCCACTCTAACGGTTGATTCTTTCTCCATTTCTCATAGTTTTCCTCTTTTAGTCCTATTTTCCTGAAAGCCACTTGCTGACTTTCCATTCTAGGGCGCTCTTTGGAGAGCAGACCTTCAATCTCTCTTCTTTTAATGTTTCCAAGCCTTTACCTTTTCAAACCTAGCTTTTGGCTGCCCTTCCTTTTTGTCATTTTTCCCAAGTGAGTCGAATCCTTCCCTGCCAAGTCGAAGGTTTTCCACAGCTACTTCCCCTTATGGTTCATCTTTCTAGGTTCCCCAAGGTACCAGCCTTTTGTTTACAAGTTGTTGCTTTCCAAGCTCTCTGGTTTTTTACTACATCGCTGAGCGTTTGAGAAGGACATATCTGTCCTTCGTTTCTTGTGCTTTTTGGTTCCCCTTTCGAGCTGTCTCAATCCCACTTTGGCTGTGCTGCGCGTCCCAGGGATCCCGGGCCTTTGGCAGTCTCTGGGATCCCGGTCCAGTTCTTTCTACTGGACTCTTTTTGGTCCTCTGATCTTGGCAAGTTAGGCCTTTTTTCTTTCTTCCCTTTGTTTCATGGGCTCTAAAACCTGCCCCTTCATGGATCTTGGGCTTCAAATCTTTTAGGCCTACCATCCTTTGCTTTTATGAGTTCAACCCCTTTTCAATTTTTTACTTTCCATGGAGTTGGCCCAAGGTGCTATTTCTTTGGGCTTTGTGTTATGATTTTTTGAACCTCAAAACTTCCTAACTACTTCCCAAGCACCAAACAGCCTCCTCACAAATATAGGTATGGTGAGAAAAGGTTTTGGCTAATATACCTCTCAAGGATATAACAATGGAGAGGGTGAAAGTAGAGGAATTTGGAGAATCAAAAGATAAAGATTGTGGATGAGTCAATCTTATTTTTCTCTAGGTTTTTTCTCTCAAAAGTCTCTCTGGAAGCTCTCTACAATACGTGGGTATAAGGGATATTTATACCGGTGTGTGTTTGGAATGCGAAAGGTCAGTTTTTCCTAAACAGAGTGGTCTGGTTACTTGGCCTTGTGACTGGACTGAATTGCGAGTTCAAGTTGCGAGCTAACTGCCTGGCCAGCCTGGGACTTTTGACTTGTAGTGCAACAGTTGGCATGACTCTTCAGCTCCTCTGCATGCTTCACACGTGTGCCTCTTTGGCGACTTGCCAGCCGCAAGCCAATCGCGAGATCCAATCACAAGGCCCTGTTGAGTTACACACTTCTGAGCTTTTCTTCACACTCTCTCACACACTACCCTTACATGATTCTCATCTAAATACAGGGTTTCTAAATGCTGAATTACAAGCAAATTTGGCACGGAATAAAACCAACAAAATGGTTAATTAAATTCAACCTTACAAAAATGTTTTCTTCATTTTCTCTTGTACTACATTAGTAGTTCTCCATCTTGTGTTCATATAAAAATGTAAGAGTCATGTCTATGTCTGCAAATTTTGATTTTGATTTAAACTGCAGTTGTCATTTATGGGCCTCTCACTAATGGGTTCTAAGAGTATACATGTTTCCCTTTCTATAAATTTTCAGCGCTGCTTGCTCTTAGTTGTGGCTTTAGGACTACAAATTAATATTTTGAACCAATGTTATGAAAGGGGACCATGTGAGTGTCATATATAAGGTTGTCAATTAAGTCTTCTGTTGGCATTTACAAAAACAAAGTGGAGACATGAAGAACTCTTTATGTGCACTAAACTGGCTTCTTTATGTTTCAATTTTAGTCGCATAACTAATATGTTTGCAAAATTAGCTTAACGGGAAAAAAATCTGCCCAAACCCATTGGCTAAGCTTTTTGTTAAGTGGTATCCCAACATGCTATGTGAAGTGCTCACAAACAATCTCCTCATGGTGTCAACTTTTAACTTGTACAAACTCAAGCTCCCAACTAGTGGTACCAAAACCGAGCTAGGTGGTTTAAGTAAAGGCTTTAGTACTAGTTGTGGTTGAGTAAAGACTTTAGTAGTGGCAAGTCAAGGAAATTAGGTGTGTTGGTGGCTCTCATAATTGTGTAAGGAAGACTCCCTATGTTCACTCCACCCATTGTTGAGTAAAGGTACCCTAGGTAATGCACGATGCTTGGATTGTGTAAGGAAGACTCCCCATGGTTGAGTAAAGGTACTCTATAAGTAAGCATTTGATTTAATGGTAATGCTTGGCACTTAGATTATTAAGAAAAGAGCTTCTGTTTAAGGGGAAGATTACCCAAGGTATAACTACAAGTGGCTTGGTAGAATACTTAAATGTGAAGGCTGATTTATTGGAATATTCATCATGTGAGTGGTGTGGTTAGTTAAGTAGTAAAATCTCAAACTAGATAATAATGACATAAGAGAGTTAATATAATATTATTGGACCCAGTTAGATTAAATGGTTAAATTCATCATTTTCTAACAGATTAAGTTTTTTGGGAAAATTGGTAATTTATAATGATATTGTTAGGTTCTAAAGACTTAGATTTTTATGTATTTAGAACTCTAATGTGTATTGTTGGCAAACCATGATCAAAACAATATGGTTAGTAGTATTTAGTCTTGCTCAAAGTTGTATCTTTTATGTAAAGTTGGAATCGAGTTGATGCAGAAGTTACTGTGCATTTCGGCCTGGCTCGATCTATCGAAGCTTAGGCTTGATCGATTGAATCTCGGGCAGAATGCATTTTTCTGCAGATTTCCAACTCAGCCCTAGTTTGTTTAAAACGTTTAGGGTTTTCTAATTTGTCCTAAGTATAAAAGGCAAACCCTATCCACATTTTAGTGTTGCTCATATTGTTGTTTGTGTAAATCTCTTGTGAGATCTAGAGGAGCTTTCCTTTACACAAATTTAGGGTTTTCAAGGAGGAGATATTATCTACACCTTGATGATCAACTCAGTTGCTGCCATTGAAGCTTAAAGAAACACAATTGGGTGTGTTTATATCTGGTGGTGAATCCAAGAAAGAAGGAGTCTTTGGATTCGGAGCCTGCACGTGGTCGTGTCAGTAAGTTCTACTGGTGGGTGGCAATAAAAAGTCGAGCGTGGGGGCTTGTAAGTCTTATTGTATGAACTTCGATTCTTTTAAGATAGTGGATTCAGGTTTACCTTAAGGATAGCTAGGTTAAATCCTCCCAAAGTTTTTACCGGTTTGGTTTCCTGGGTGATCATATCATTGTCTTATTTATCTTTCCGCTGCTTTACATGATATGATTGTTTTGATTATGATAACCTAGATTTGTTAATTTGGACTAAGTAACAACTTGGCTAATTATCTAGGTTAATCCAATTATGTTTTTAAGGGGTCTAAAAACCATCAAGTGGTATCAGAGCAGATTGCTTTCTTGTTGTTGATCTTTTGATCACTGAGCTGATCCTTGACCCCTGCTGTCATGGAACACGAACACTTTCTTGTTATTCCTCCTCACTTTGATGGGAATAATTATGCTCATTGGAAAGTAAGGATGAAAGCATTCCTGAAATCAATTGATGAGAGAGTCTGGAACTCCGTTGAATACAGATGGGAGAAGCCCACTACTCTTGTTAGTGAGTGGCAAACTTCTCAAAAAGAAGCAGCCACGTTCAATAGCAAGGCTATGAATGCTATCTTTAACGCTGTTTCTATGGAGGAATTTAAGAGAATCTCTAATGTTGAGGTTGCTCATACTGCTTGGAATATCCTCCAGACTGTGCATGAAGGCACAAAGGCTATCAAAATCAATAAATTGCAGCAATTGACTTCAAAATTTGAAAGCATTAGGATGTTTGATGATAAATCTTTTGATGAATTCTATGCTAAACTGAATGATATTGTTAATTCTACTTTTAACTTGGGTGAAATCTATGATCAACCTAAAATTGTTAGAAAGATTCTTAGATCTTTAACTGAAAACTTTTGACCCAAGGTGACTGCCATTACTGAAAACAAGGATGTGGACTCCATCCCTATTGATAAACTTCTAGGATCTCTTCAATCTTATGAGTTGGACTTACCCAAAACTAACAAATCCAAATCAATGGCTCTTAAGTCAGTTGATGATGTTGAGGTTGGTGGATTTGATGATGAGCTCTCTGCTACAGAGATTGCTTACCTTGCCAAGAACTTTAGAAATTTTCTCAGGAATAGTAACAGAAAGGCAAGAGGCACGAACACTGCTGAACCTAGAAACTTTAGGAAGAATGATCCCACTAAGGTTAACAATAATGATAAACCTAGAGAAAAAGTAGGTCAATCTTCTAATAATTCTATGCGACCTCAGTGTTTTGGATGTCAAGGGTATGGTCACATGAAATCTAAATGTCCTACCTATTTGAAGTCTAAGTGTAAGGCTATGGCTGTAACCCTTAGTGATGGTGAAGTTTCTGATAATGAGTCTGATTATGACGAGGATGGAAACTTCATTGCTTTCACTGCTACTGCTGTAGTCAATGCTCTCTGCTGAAGAAAACCCTTCTGATGGGGAACTCTCTAAAGATGCAGATCTTCAAAAGGCCTACAACAAACTTTGCAAATTTGCTGCAAAGGATGCTATGAATATTGAACTTGGCCTAAAGAAAATTGAATCTCTTGAGCTTGATAAGAAGAATTCGCTTATAAAACTGTTTGATGCTAATGAACTTTTGAACAATATGAAAACTGAGAATATACTATTGCTTGATAAAGTTAAATTTTTGGAACTTGATTTATCTGTTGCTAGATCTGCTAGTTCTAAACTTGATCAAATGCTGAGTGTTCAAAAGTCTCCTTCTGACAAATCTAGATTAGGTTATGTTGAAAGCATTTCTATGTCTGCTCCCCATTCCACAAACTTTGTCCCTTCATCTTCTTCTGAACCTTCTGTGAGTGAGATTGTGAGTGAAACTATCAAACCCCCTGTGAGTGAAGTTGTCAAACCCGTAGAAGTTTCATCATCTAGGAAGATTAGGGTTGATCTGAAGAAGTCTAAACCTAAGAAGCCTACCCTGTCTAAGAACAAGTCACATGATAAAGCTACATGGGTTTGTCATTTTTTTGGAAAGTCTGGACATATTCGTCCAAACTGTTACAAGCTACAAGCTACAAAGAGAGCAAACAAACCAAAAGTACATGTGCCTCAAGCACAAGATCCTATGGTACTCATTGGTGAATTGGTAAAGGTTTTAAACCTTTATTCCAATCTTGAAGTTGGTAATCATTCCCATGTGAATAAGAACTCCAATACTCATGGTGCATTTAAAAGATTTTGGATGCAAAAGACTCGAACTAATTAAGTCTTTCTGACATGGTCCTTGTGCTTCATTACTCTATCCCTTTGTGACCATTGTTCTTTGGTTCTGTGTTTTTTTCCTAGGATTTGCATTGCATAACATTCATACATTTCATTCTAGGTGTTCTTTTTTATTAATAAAAAAATATAAAAAATATTTAAAAAAAAAAGGAAAAAGGGAAGAAAAATGAAGCAAATTGTATTTTTGCACTAGTTTCTTGGTTTTTGAGAACAAGGTTGGTCAATCTATTTTCACATAACATGTCTTTTGTACTTTGTTTAGCTTTGATGAGCTTACTTATTGCACCTTACTAGTTGAAGCTTTGTAGTGCATGTTGTGTAGGAAAGATGTTTATGGTTTTGATCACTTTGTCTTGATCTTGAAGTCACATGTTTTTTACTATCGGACTTGAACTTTTAGAGAAAGGCATAAATAACCATCTCACCACTGTTCACTAGCCAATCATGAACACCTTAGTGCATATCGTAAGATTTTGTGCTTGATAAAGTGTAGCAGATGCACAAAAAGAACATAAGATGAAGCCTCGGTTTAATTGCTTAATCCTTAAAATTGGTGTGTACTACTAGGCTTGATGCCAAATCACATAATTAAAATTGGTGTGTATATTATTTTGGCTCTTTAATAAGTTTCTGAATAAATTAAAATTGGTATGTATATTATGAGGCAAAATTCAAAAAACTTACATGATTGCAAGCTTATGTTCTAGGAGAGATGGGAGTTATATGATGTAACTCTTCAGGTGATAGTCTCTTTTATATTATATGTGATGAATTTTGTAGACTTTGTGATTAATTGCTATTTACATATCACCTCACATGTATCTCAAATTTTTGCTAGTTGCACACACTACACAAGTTACTCTTTGCTAAACATTGTACATGTTATTGTGTGTGTCTTTGGTCTGACCAACCAAGTTTGCAAATACCTTGTGTTTTGTGCAAAATTGATTTGATGTTTGAAAATTTATGAAGAATGTAAGAAATTTTAAAATTTGGGAAAACTGGGCTTCAATTCTTGTTTTTGAAAATCATATCATCACATACTCATGCATTTTGGGTCTGTTTGGATTGAACTTATTATTGCTGAAACTGAAAACTGAAAACTGAAAACTGAAAACACTGTAGCGAAATAATTTTTAAATGTGTAAAAAGTATCGTGGGACCCATTTTTAATATTTTTAAATGCATAAATAGTACTGCTACAGTACATGAACAGTAACAAAACAGTATATGAACAGTAAAAATGGTCTCCTTAAACGCGTGAAAGTGAAAAAAAAAAAAAAAAAAAAAAAAAGAAAAAAGAAAGGGGAAAAACGTGGAAGCGGATTCAGCAAACGCTGAATCCAAACCCACCCTTTGTTTCTCAATTTCAATGCTTTGAGTTGTTCCTATATTTTTTTTCAAAAAAAAAAATGTGTTTTTCCTCAAATTTAGTGAGCCTCTGCCAGTTTCAATTGATCCAATCTATTTTTCGATCAATCAAAATTCTTTTAAATTATCTAAGGAAGCCTCTATCTATTTCGATTGATCGAAACTGTTTTGAAATTGTTTTTTTTAATTTTTTAACGAGCCTCTATCTGTTTCGATCAATCGAAACTATTTTCGATTGATCGAAACTCGTGAATCACGTTTTAAAAAATTCAGATTTGACTTGTTCAAAACTTTTCAAAACTTTTTTCTCTCTCTCCGACTAGGCAAGGCTCCACTGAGATTTTTTTGTCATTTTCCTCCAATTTTCTTGCAAGGATTCTCTCTCCCTAAGTCGGTATGTCTATTTTACCCTTCCTTTTGCATTGTTTTTCACATTTTCATGCATTAATCTCATTATTTTTTGGGTAATTTTTGAACTATGCTATATTTGGGATTTTTGATTAATCAAGCCTTGTTTTATGAATTTGATCAATGGGTTTTGTTGCTACAATGATATATTCATTATATATGTTGGTTAATTTGATCAATTTGGGATTTTATGAAAAATCAAAAATTCTAGGGTTTGTTTTGAATCCGAATTGGGGCTTTTTATTCAAATTGGTTCAATTGATAAAATTGGCTTGTTGAATTGCTGTAATTGGTCATTAATTTTTGAAATCTATCTTGTATGATGATCAATTCGTCAATTTATTACAAATTGATCAAGTGGTTTTTCAAAATTTTTGGGTTTTTGTTAGAAACTCTATGCTCAAGCCAAATTTGTGAACTTGAACTTAAGTTGAACTTAATTGCACTGCATTAGGTCATGCATCACTACATTTATTTTGTTCGTGCATCATATAAATTTTTGTTCTATATATTTTTTGTGCTAACTTGTAGTCTGCCCTTGGTTTTTTTTTTTTTTTTTTTTTTTTTTTTGCTTTGTGTCTTGTCCTTATCCTAGCACCATGCCTAGGAAAACTAGAGCCCATAGGACCCCCTCCACTTCCTCTGAGTCTCCCTCTAGGAGTGAGGTGTTTAGGAATGACAGAAGCAGAGAGGCTTTTGAGAATCTGAACAGTAAGTGTAAGATTTGGTTGTCCCTCTTAGAGATAGATCATCCACCCCCAACCGCCCTGATTAGAGAGTTCTTCTCGAATCTTTCTTGCCACATCTATGATTTCAACACTCTTGTTAGGAGTTAGATACGAAGTGTTGAGTTCACCATTACTCCTCGGGTAGTGGCTGAAGCTCTTGGGGTTCCAGTTTTTTGGAAGCCTGACTATCCCTATGATGAGTCTCCACCCTTAGATGTTGTCATGTCATACATCACGGGGTCTTCTATCCAATGGGGTTCTGATCCTCAGATCACGTCCGTTGAGCTTACTGAGACTGCCTATCTTTTCTTTAGGATAGCGTGTCATTCTTTGTAGCCCATTTCTCATCTCCACACCATCCCTCTAGAGCGATGTGTGTTTTTGTAAGCTTTTGTTTCTGGTGCGTCTATCAGTTTCCCTCATCTGTTCCTTCGTTCTTTGAACGAGGTTTATAGGAGTTCTGCCGTAAGGCATGCACTTATTCATCCTATTTTCATTCATAGGATTTTGCTGTTTCTGGGTCTAGATGGTTTTCCTTCCGGTGAGCCTGTTCATGTTGTTGCTCCCATAGGTGCCACCTTTCTTAGGCAAAGGGCTGCTCACTTAAGAGTTGCTCCTTCTCGTCCTAGAGGTGTGTCATCTGGTGCTGTTCCCCCTCCTCCCTCTTCTATAAGTGCTGATGCTGCTGAGACGTCTGGTGCTGCTGCTGCTGATGCTGATGTTCCTCCACCAACTACTTTGGATGATTTGGACATTCGACGTACGTTGAATCATGTCTTGACCATTCAGGCGGCTCATGGATAGATTTTGGTGGACGTGCTCGATAAGATTCGTGCTTTGCACGCAGAGTTGGCACAGTTTAGACGATCTTCACCGCCACCTCCCTTTTGATAATGGATTTTGATTGTCCTTTGGCATTCCGTCACAAAAAGGGGGAGTACATTGTTAAGCACTTGTAGAGTTTTGTTTTCAGGGGGAGAACATTTTTTGTTGGTTGAAGCTTGTAGAGTTTAGATTGTATCTAGGTGCTTCACATTGTATTTTATCTTTTTAGCTCTTGTCATTTTTTTTTGTTGGGATATTCATGTTAGGGGGAGTTACTTTTATTGCTTTATATATTTCTTGTTTTCAACTATTTATTGATTTATATTTATGAGTTTTTCATTGATATATGTCTTTATTGTGTGTTGTTTGAAATCAAGAATTTATTTTGTTTACTTGTATTTTTCCACACATGCGGTTATGCATTTTATTTAGTGTTTCGGGAAATATATAGGTTGATTCAATTGAGATGCTATCTACACTTGCAACTGATGGATAGTAGTTAGGATTGAGTTTGTTTTATGAGCATTTGTTTTGTAAAGGGCTTTTCTTTGTAAACTTTGAGCTTCTAGTTGTGTTTTGTCACGGATTGCCAAAGGGGGAGTTTGTTAGGTTTTAAAGACTTAGGTTTTTATGTATTTAGAACTCTAATGTGTATTGTTGGCAAATCATGATCAAAATAATATGGTTAGTAGTGTTTAGTCTTGCTCAAAGTTGTATCTTTTATGTAAAGTTGGAATCGAGCTGATGCAGAAGTTACTGTGCATTTCGGCCTGGCTCGATTGATCGAATCTCAGGTAGAATGCGTTTTTCTGCAAATTTCCAACTTAGCCCTAGTTTGTTTAAAATGTTTAGGGTTTTCTAATTTGTTCTAAGTATAAAAGGAAAACTCTAGCCACATTCTAGTGTTGCTCATATTACTGTTTGTGTAAATCTCTTGTGAGATCTAAAGGAGTTTTCCTTTACACAAACTTAGGGTTTTCAAGGAGGAGCTATTATCTACACCTTGATGATCAACTTAGTTGCTACCATTGAAGCTTAAAGAAACACAAGCGGTTGTGCTTGTATCTAGTGGTGAATCCAAAAAAGAAGGAGTTTGTGGATTCGGAGCTTGCACGTGGTCGTGTTAGTAAGTTCTACTGGTGGGTAGCAATAAGAAGTCGAGCGTGGGGGCTTGTAAGTCTTATTGTATGAATTTCGATTCTTTCAAGATAGTGGATTCAAGTTTACCTTAAGGATAGTTAGGTTAAATCCTCCCCAGGTTTTTACCGGTTTGGTTTCTTGGGTGATCATATCATTGTCTTATTTATCTTTCTGTTGCTTTGCTTATATGATTGTTTTGATTGTGATAACCTAAATTTGTTAATTTGGACTAAGTAACAATTTGGCTAATTACCTAGATTAATCCAATTGTGTTTTTAAGGGATCTAAAAACCGTCAGATATTAGAGCAGAGGGGACTCACATTTGAAGGGGGGTGTTAGGTGACGCGCGTGTGAAGGGAGGTGTTAGATTAAATGATTAAATTCACCATTTTCTAACAACTTATGTTTTTTTATCAAGCCCAAGCCCAAGCCCAAAGGTTTAAGCTTGTTTTTTCGTGTGAGTGGTGTGGTTAGTTAAGTAGTAAGTTTCACATTGGGTAATAATGAAAAGAGTGAACAAAATTGAGTAGAGTCCCAACATGTTTTATGAAGCCTTCACATCAAGGTGTTAATGTCTACTCTCTCAAACTCAAGATCACAATCATTTCTATGTGACATATCCAAATCCTACCTAGACCTGGTTTATGGACTTCCTCAAACCGATTTTCCTAGGTTAGAACCGAGCTGAACAAACCTTTTGTGAGATAATCAGAGAAATGTTTTACATATATTTTTTTAACAAGTAATAAATTTATTAATATCATAGGTTACATCAAGCTCAAGACGGAAAGCACTTCATAACCTAAAAGAATTACAAAAAAATATGCTCAAAATAGAAGTGATTTTGTGAAAACTAGAAGTGTTAATATTTGGTAAGACTCCATGCTCAGGATCATTCAAACAAAGTTCCAATTAGCAATGCTTCTAACTGACATACAGGAATTCTATGTCAAGCCCTTTTCCGGGTTATTTTGACTAGGAAGCTTCAACTTTAGATGTGCATTTATTTGTGTTTATGAATAATATATCTTTGTTAGCCACTGTATGAGTTCAAATTTGCTCATGGAACAGTTAGAGATGCTGATCTACAGTATTCCTTGTAGTAATTATTATCTTAATTATACTTTATTGCATATTCCCTCCATCCTACAATTGATGAAAATTTGCAAAGTAACAAGTATGTTAATGAAACAAAATAAATATAGCTGTATTTCGATGATACTCTTAGATGGGCCATGTGTGTCAGTGTTTGGAATTACTCTGCATGCACATCTATCATTCAATCTTGGAGATACTAAGAGTTTTTTATTTATTTTCTTCATTGAAATGCTTGGCATTTGTTCAAACTTGGATTGTTATGGGACAGATGGACCATAATTTGGTGAGTAACAGAATACCTCTCAATTTGAATGTCCTTAGTGATTTTATATGAGGAAGTAGTTATCCTGATTATTCTCAAAATTCTGATGCCAATGATGGTTCCCCCCCACCCTCTTCTCCCTCTGTATTTTTAGGAGGAAATAGTTATCTCGACTATTTTTGAATCTAATAAGATCCCCCCTTCTCCTTAATCCCACCCAGACTAGACTCAATTAAGCTTTAACCCCAATTAATTGGGTTCAACAACATGGATCCTTTTATGCCACTGAGCCCTTTTTTGGGAGGGTAAGGCTGAGGAGAGGGGTGGATTGAATTACATCTTAAGAGTAATTCCATTCGAGAATTCATATAGTCGTCTTTGTATATATAGTTTTCTTTATGTCAATTGTACATGAAGTAGTCTTCTCCAATAAAATATTTCTTTACATATTAAAGGTCCTTACCTCTTTGCTATCTCCTACAGCCTTCGCTCTAGGGTCAATTAACTTTGCTGACTTTGAGCGCACACATGTTGGACTTTGGTGGAGCAACATATGGTGGGTGCGTTCTGTGTGTCAGGGTTTGCACTGTTTTTTTTTTCCTGGATGTATGTGTCTCTTAACATTTCAAGCACTGATAATTGTCTATTTTGAAAACAGGTTAAAAACTCTATATCTCTAGGAGGACCTCATGCTGGTATTGCCACAGTTCCTCAATGTGGTGTAAGTATTACTGAGTTTAGAGTTGTTATAAAATATAATGCAAAATAATTCTATTTAGAGATCATTGTTATTGTTCTTTGTATGCACTTCTAATTGTCCAATTGGATTAGCAGTGTCCCTGTGCTTATCGTGAATATCTAGGTCTCACTAGATTCTCTACATCAATTCACTCAATCACATTGTTAATAACTCAAAAACATAATTTTAAGATTCATTGTTGTCATCGTCTACCACTTTTCTGCATATTGTCAATGAAGCCTATTCTGGAGACTTCAAATTTTCATTTTTCTTTTGGGTTAATGGCTAGCTCTGCGTATTTTAAATTGTTAAATTTTGAGAACCATTAATTTAAATGTTAATGCTTGTTTTGATAATGATCACCTAGGACTAATGGCAAAAGACATGGTAAGGAATAGATATATTCTTATATAAATTTTAAAATTTGTTTAATCCTATCTTGAGCCCTGTCTAATATTTTTCTATGGCTTTTCGCTTCTACAGTCTGGTTTTAAATTCATTCTTGTGGACAAACTAATCAAGTCATTGCTCTACAGTCTACACAGACCTTTTCCAAGTATAAATCTCTCTCTCTCTCTCTCTCTCTCTCTCTCTCTCTCTAGATCTCTCTCTCTTCTATAACATTTTAACTCCTTTATTGAAGTTGGATAATTTCATCTTGTAACTCTTTTTCTGTCAAATTGTGTTATCTTAGATGTTTCTAATAAGCATGACCTTTGATTTCTGGAATCGCAGGATCACTTTGCTCCCAGCAGTTATTTCAAATTACCAAATGTGAGTAGAATAACCTGATGAACCCTTACAGATATTGCAGTGATCTTCTTTTCAATTGCTTTTGGCTCACTGTCCTTTTTGAAATTACTCTGTAGTCACAGAGGGCGAAACTGATTTTTTGGCCTTCGTCATATAGCCATCCATCTACTGCATTGATAATTTAACACCTTATCATATTTCCATCTTTTCTGAAATAGATGAAAACCTAAACATCAGAATTTACTATTACATTTCTAGGCTATTCCCAACTATTTAGAGAATTGCAGATTTCTTCCTAAGCTTAACAATGAACTCCCTGACGAGAGAAAATAAGGAACGGCTCAGTAGCCTACAGTGTTTGGTGCTTATCATGGTAAAGTCTCTTCTTCTTCTTCTTTTTTAACAGACTTATCTTTGCAAATTGGTGAGGAATATATCCATTTAGTAACATTCTTGGTCCTCTCAGACTGCTTAAATTTTCTCAGAATAAGAAATTTTAAAGTTATGAAGCACCTCTCAACCTTCTGTGTCTTTTTTTTTTTTTTTTTTTGGTATGCTCAACAGTTTGAGAATGATACTCTTTTGATACCTAAGGAAACCTCCTGGTTTGGATATTACCCAGATGGGGCCTTCAAGCCAATTTTACCTCCACAACAGGTATTGTTTTTAGCTTGAAACATGGTTTACTTTCCAAATTTGAATGATTCGCTGACATGGAATCCCATTGCCAAAATGGGTTTCAATTAATATCTTTTAAATGAACCTTGTCTATTTTCTGTTATTTCTGTTCTGTGTGTGTTCGTGTGTTAGAGAGAGAGAGAGTGAGGGAGTTATGTAAGTGAAATTACCAACCTGATCAGTTCCCAGATACACATAGCAAGACACAGTCGTCATTTAGCTGAAATGCTAAGACATTTAAATTACCAATATGAGCACTTTCACTTACAGTAAATGATGGCTGCAACTTTTATATCATGAAAAAAGCATGACTGGAGACACATTGGTTATTATTACTGCTGGAGAAACAATACAATGCTAATAGTTCATTTCCATGAAGCAAGGGAAGATTTTGTTTTGACCATTTCTTGGGTGAATTTAAGAATTTGAAGGAAAAAATCAGATTATTTGTAACAATAAATTGATGATCCATTTCATTGAATCTCAAGCTGGAAAATTAATTAAGGCTTGTCTAAATCTTTAGAAGAAATTTGTAGCAGACAATGCAAACTATTGGCTATGAGAGTTATGTGGCATGATAAAGGGCCAGGGCATAGTTCTGCAGTGTATAACACGAGTTAGCATGATAAAAATATCAGTCGTTTTTCCTTGGAACAAAAAGAAGTTTATGTCACCTTAATTTAGCACTATAATCTAAAACTTCATATGTACTACAACATAGTTTTTTGTGTTTTGAGCCTAAGTGGTGTCTTAGTTCTTGTCACTCGTTGTGCAGACACAGCTTTACATTGAGGATTGGATTGGTTTGAAAACCTTAGATGAAGCAGGAAGGGTCAAATACATAAGTGTTCCTGGATATCATCTTGACATCTCCCAAAGTGATATTGAAGATTATGTTCTGCCTTATTTGTAGGGTATGAACACTTGCGTCAATGCTGTATAATATAACAAGGACCACATTTTAGCCAACCAAACTCAAAATTCACCCACATGATCAGATCATTCAAAATTATGTAAAAATACATAGTTGCTACAGTAACCATGAATATATACACGAGCATTGTTCGCATTTCTCATTAGATTCTCTCACTATCTCATTAGATTCTCTCACTATTTATGAAGATAATAATAAAAAATTTAAAAAAAAAAAGAGAAGGAAAGATGATTATTTAAATAAAATAGAATGTAGAATAAATAATCTGATGTTAGTATTTTTGAAAAGTGGTTGCGTAAATAAATAAATAAAAAGTAAGTTCTTATACTAAAACAAACCCAAATTTTTGCTAGAGTTGTTGCTAAGGCATCAAGAAATAACAGCACTGAAAAGGATAGTGACGTTAGGGTGCACAGAGTACATGGCGTAGTTGCACAAAGCGACAAGAGAGAGCAAACTGTGCCTAAATTTGAGGAGAGCGCATCATATAAACTGATTCTCAAAGGATCATCAACTTATTGGTGACCCTCATCAATTAAGAGTTTCGTCAAAGGATTATTTCATGTACAGTTTTATTTCCTTCTTTTTTTCTTTTTTTTCTTTTTTGGGCCTCACCATCCTTGCTATTAGGCTGAAAAAAGAGAGTAAATAACCCTTTTCCACTTTCGGCCTGCCTATTTGCCATTGGGCCGAGTTTACTCATAATTCAATATTCACTTTTATTTTATAGCAATTCAATTTTCTTTTCTTTTCTTTTTAATAAAAATTTCGATATTCTTATTTTAAAACTAGTTAAATTGTCAATTTGGTCCACTAACTATTTTTTACAGTTAAGTTTGATCTTTCAATTATTAAGAGTAAGGTCTTTACAAATTGGGTTCAAAGCGATTCTCAATTCATTTAAAACCAAGCGGTGACCCCTACTCTCCATTGTGACCCATGAGGCATGTGGCTTACTCTCCAGACCATGTGTAGGCAAGGCAAACATTGGGCAACCTAGTCCGTTTTATCACGATCTATCATTGGAGAACTTTATTGAAATTAATGGAACCTAAACCAAGGGGCTTACATCATCAAGAATGGTTGTCCTTATCTTTAAGCAAATTTCTACATTTTGAATCCTAACTTTCGTTGTATTATCATTTATCTATCTTAACATTCTCTTTTAGTTACACTCATTTTATAAATAATATTTTTTTTTAACAACATTTAATACCATAGAACATAACTAATCTTCTAGCAGTCTTATTTTTTTCTTAAACTTAACTTCACTCACCTTACTCTCCAATTTCGAAGATAAAATAAATCCTAAGTAGCTGACATGGGGGGTGGGAGTTAAGTAGTTGGAGCTGAGAAAACCATGCCTCCAAAGGTGTGAAACACACAAAGAAGGGGGGCCATTAATCATCAATGTGACGTCTCATAAGGGCCTTCACAAGGCTTCTTCACAACAAGAGCATGATGAGGTCGAGTAGGACCGTAGGAGATAGCTGACGTCCCTTACTTCATTTTGTTGTATGAGACATTCCAACTCAATCCGACTTCTCAAAAGTTGTTTGACAAATAAAAGGAGTCCAAGAAGTCTGACGAGATAAGTTAAGTTATAGATGTCGTGGTTGCCCCACATGATTACTATTTAATAAAGAAATTAGTAAATTAAATATTTCTTATATAATTTGAGGCGGTTTTGAATTAAACCCTAAATTGAAATATGTATTATATAATAAACTTTTCATCCTTGTATTTAGGGGGGTGAGTTCATTTTAATTCTCGTGTTTTTATACATTTCATTTTGGTCATTGCCGTTATCTCACCTACAGAATTCAATGACTTGGCTAAGGACTAAGGGAATGTTAACATGGCACACCTAATAATAACATGGTTAAAAGAATAATATGAAAACAAATATTTAATTAACATTAAAAAAATCCCATATTAGTATCTTAATGCAAATTATATATATATATATATATATATATGTGTGTGTGTTTGTGTATTCAAGTTATATCAGGTGTAACTTTAAACAATATTACACCACTCAATATTTTTTTTATTGGATGCAAATTTTGACAAATTCACATCTAGATTACATCTTATCCTTATGTCCTTCACACTTGCAAAATTTTAAGATGATTAGAGATTAATAACTATCTTATTTATAAAATGTTTAAAACTCTACTTTTTATATTACAAATTATGCATAAAACATGAATTTATCAATCGAATATCAAATAATATTTGATTGACATGAAATCTGGTATGCGTATTAAACATATATAACATGTAATTCAACAATAAAATTTTCAAAATATTGACATCATTTAAAGTTATTGAATGGTGTAAAAGTTATACCTTGTATAACTTGATCTGACCACCAAACACACCACGTGGTTCCATCACTCTCTTTCTCAAGATTAGCCATCGCTAGAAGGAAGTTGTTTCCTGCACCTTGTGATTGTACCAAATGAATGTGTTCTCCTTATGTCATGTGATGTACTAATAATTAAAAAATTACACATTCTCTCTTAGTCATTGCCAAAATTTCTAAATGTATAAAAAATGCTATTTCATTAAAATTCTACTGACAAGAATTTTTTTAAGTTGAAAGAAATCATTATTTATTCTATATTGTTTTAATAATCTACCATATTTTTTTGTCTACCCTATTTTTTTTGTTTTAATAATAAAAGTTTGGGCATACATAACATGCTTGCACTATGTAGTTCAATCTAGTACTACAAGTTTTTTTTTTTTAGAAAAAAAAAGTACTACATGTTAAATTATTAACATAGTCTACTTCAATTGAAACTCTATTGCCAAAAATCTTATTAAGAAAATTAAAATACTACTTTGATTAAAACTCATTTATCAAAGTTTTCAATATTTTTAAAAGTTTTTTCATTATTTATATTATATATTTTTTATAAAATTATTATATTTATTTTTTTATCAAAAGATTCAAAACTTAGACTTACACTACGTGCATTTATCATGTGACTTAAAAATATTTTTTATTATTTATATTTACTATCTATTTATTATTCAATTTTAATATATTATTGACATATTTTTCTTTTGTTTACAAGCATTGGACGGGCATAATATTAGTTCCCACCAAAATTGGTTCCAACTAAAGTCTAAATACACTAAATATAAATAAAACAGTTCAAAGTTGAACTAATTTTATTATTTGTTAAACTTTTATCAAATTTGAACCAATTTTATAGTTTATCAAGCATTCCCATAAAATGCATAGTCGTGCTAAAATTAGAAGATGTTCATTCTTATACGCACAACAAAGTGCAAGGTCAAATAAATAAAGCGGCAGGAGAAGAAATCAAGTTTAGTGTCTCTCTTCATGCAGTGTCGGAGTTAGGATTTCGAATGAGGGGAGGCAAGATACACTCAAACCCAAATGCTTAAAAAATTTGTTATAACTCAAAGACAACCATGTGTTTTATCCAACTTATAAAAGAATATATACATACATATATATGTGTGTGTTTGTGTGTGTGTTTTTATCCCAAGCTTATTTGGGGAACTTTATCAAACACTTAAGCTGCAATTATCCTATGCTAATACTTTAAGATAAATTTCATAAATCATTTAAAACCCAGACAAAAACCCACAAAAAGAATCAAAATTTAATGAAAATTTGAATAAAGAAAGTGTACTTTTTGTGAAAGCATAGAAGTATTGAACAAAAATGAAGCATAAAAATTAAAAAACAAGCTTTATATACTATATGTGGGGCTAGTGAATTCGCGGCCCAATCCCACTCTACATGGGGGCCAAGGGCCTAGGGCCCAAGCCGAGGAGAGCCATTGCCGAGGACGACCTCTTGCTCGGCACCTCACAAAATGCCTGAAGAGAGGGGAAAACGAAGTTTAGGGGTAGGGTAAGGGAAAAAGCTGCCAACGCCATAATACCAAGCCCTGTCTCTGACAAGTCCATACTTTAAACCATACCCTTTAACTTTCCCAATGACCCCAAACCATACTGGGTATGGGTTGACAGGACAGGTTTGCACCCCAGAAAAGTGAAACTGACACGTGGACTCCAAACAGGAAAACAAACATGAGTATAAAAGAAAAATATCCCTAGAGGAGAGGGGGGACTCTCTTCCCCCGGTAAAAGAGGAGAGAGGGAAGGACACAAGGATCCTTGGACAGCGTCCGAGGACAAAAGTCCTACAACCCGTTCCAATGGAGGGCTTAGCTAGTCAAGCCAGGCCCGCCTGTACAAGAATTTCCATGGACGCCACGATCAAATCGTCCACCTGTGCCCAATGTTATGCCATTCAAGCCCACTCTCTACAAATCATATTGTTGGGGCCCATTGCATACGAGCCCAATATTACTCTTGGGCCGTTAAATAATTCGTGTCCCTACACTATATATTTTACTTTTTCTCATTGGGCCGGGGGGGCCATTGCCCCCCCCAAGTCCAAGCATAGTTCCATCCCTGTCTTCATGAGTCAGTCAAACTTTAATTTAAAACTAACGAAACTATAAGGTTTAATTTGATACCACCTTAAATTAGGATTTAAAATAAAATTTACGTTTTTTTTATTTTAATAAATGAAATCTTCAATTATCTTGTGTTCCTAATAATAAGTGTATTATTTAATTTCAATCTTTAGCTTTCTTTTGTATTCTCGAGATTTTTTTTTTTTTTTCCATTTATCATTAGGAACTGTTATTTCTATAACTAAATTTCTATCAAGTTTGAAAAGCTTAATTTGAAGGCTCTTCCTACTAGCTTGGCTTCCATCTCAAAAAAAACTAAGTTGTATTCCAACTTGTAAAATTGCTTCCAGCACTGCAATGACATATTCATTCTAAACTCATGTAAACAAATAAATAATTCAGAGTTACACTTGTGTAGACATCTATGCCATGCCATAACAAAACTGATTAGTTTAACTTTTCATTCTAATTTTGGCATTAGAGATGTCATCTATGTTAATTTTGGCAAAGTAAATCTTCATTTTTCTTGTGTTTATATGAAGTGCATTATTTGATACCATTCTCTAGTTTTCTTTTGCATTCTCATGCACTTATGTTGAGTTTGGAAAACTTTATTTAATTGATTTAAAATCAAGATCTTGTACCCAAAATTCCTAAAAAGAAAAGAATTATGCAAGGCTCTTCCTGCTTTCTTTGCTTCCTTCTCAAGTAAAGTTTTTTTAAAAAAAATTTAAAAGAAGATTCTAAAGCTATCATTTTAATATAATGAAGAAGCACATATCTTTACTCATAGCATCCATTATGAGTAAAGTTAAGTTCTATTCCAAGTTGTAAAATAGTTCAGATTTACAATTGTGTAAATCATCTATGCCCAGGAGCAGTATCACTATTGGTTTAACTGTTCATTCTAGTTATTTTGAAAATAGGACTGTTATCTACCTTAAATTCATTGCACTATTGTCTAAGTTAGATAGCAAAGCAAAACCTTCATTTTTCTTGTATGGTCAATGGTCAATAAGTGCATTACCTGATTTCATTCTCTAGTTTTCTTGTACATTCTCCAAGACTTTTCTCTTTTTGCATTTTTCGTTATGATCAGTTATTTCTCTAGCTAAATTTCTATTGAGTTTAGAAATATTTAATTAATTTGATTTAATAAATAGATCATGTAACTGGAATTCCTAAAAAAAAAAAAAAAAACTATACAAACCCTTCTTACTTTGCTTCTATCTCAATTGGGAAAGTTTTTGCTTCTAACTAAAGGTATTAGAAATATGTGGTTAAAACCTTAAATGATTAAATTTAAGATATTCCAAAACCTTTTGAGATCCTAAGTTCAATCATTGTCTCCTCTACTCTACTTTCTATTTAAATTTTCACGTGTTGTGCCTCACCTATTAAAGGTAGTTTTGGCCCACACATGAAGGGAAGTATTAGAAATATATGGTTAAATGATTAAATTTACCATATCCTAAAATGGACTAAAAACAAAAATTGTTCTCAAAACCCAATTTACGAAGGAAATTGAAAACAGGTATTGGACTGTTTTTAGTTTCTAGTTTTTAAAAGCCAATGAAAACACGTGCTTGATTTGATGAATCCATCTCATTTAATAAGTTAGCACTAGAATTCGAATCCTAGTAACAAAATATTTAGTATTTTCTTTTCTTTTTTCTTCAGAAAACTATTTTTTATATTTGAACTAACCAAACATGTTTTTTATTTCAAAAATACAAGAAAATTGTTTTTTCTTTCTATTCCCATAGAAAATAAAAACGGTTAACAAACATAGTTTAAAATTTTGAAACAATTGGTAATTTAACACAAGGAAAGTTTTAAGTTCTATTCTAACTTGTAAAATTGCTTCTAGCACGGCAATAACACATTGAATATAAACTCATGTCACCAAGTATATAATTCAGAGTTATATAGTTGTTTAGACCATCTATGTCATGCAGTAACGACATAACACTACTAAGTACTAACAAAGTTAGAGAGCAAAGCAAATTTCAATTTTCTTTGTGCTGCTAATAAGTGCATTATTTGATTTCATTCTCTAGTTTTATTTTGCATTCTCCAGGACTTCCCTTTTTTATTTTATATAGAATCACTTTTTTTATATATAAATAAATTGCTACTGAGATTGGAAAGCTTTATTTATTTTTATTTAATATCTGTTGAAAAATTGGTGGGCCTTTCCTCACCTGCATTCCCAAACACTCACACTCACAAATTAAGCACACAAAGGGAGAGAGAGCGGAGAAGAAAGAGTAAGAAAATTCTTTTTTACTTTTATTTCTTTTCTTTATTCTTGATTTGGAATTGAAGGGTGTATGGTTGTATATATACTATACCAAGAAACCCCTAGGCCCTAGGCCCCAGGCCCTAAGTCCCAATACATTTGTTTTCTAAACTCCTACCTTCATAAAATCTCCCATATAAGTATATAACTTCAAGAAAACCTCCCACATGCATTCACTACAATTTTATTTATAAAACTCATACTTATTAATGAGATTTTAATTTTCTTTTTTCTTTTTTTTATACAAGATAAAATTTCTACTCTAACCTAATTTAAAGTATATATGTGTGTGGAGTTTCCTCCTGAAAACTTGAACCCCGACCCTTGCCCCTCACACCCTATAAGCACTTATACTTGTGGAGTGACCACCACACCAAGAGTGTGCGGTAGTATTAATGAGATTTTAATTAAAGACAAGTTTACTTGGAACAATATCAAGATCGTGTACTTCAAATTCCTAAAATAAAAAAATAAAAAATAAATAAAAATAAAAACCTATGAATTCCCTTCCTACTTGCTTTGCTTCCGTCTCAAGGAAATTTAACTTCTTTTTCAAGTTGTAAAATTGCTTCCAACACTGCAATGACACATATTGAATTTAAATTTATGTGACCAAATAAATATTTTAGAGTTACAGTTGTGTAGACCACCTATTTCATGCGGTATCGACACTAATCGGTTTAACTATTCATATGGGAAGTGCAAACCCTTTTTCCCCCAAAATCCCAAACTATTCATATGGGAACCCGCTACTTAACCCAAATGGATATGTGTTGTCAAGTATCAACCTTCTGTCAATCAAACCAACATGCTTTAGCTTATTATATTTCATCTTAAAGTTGAAAAAAGTGAAGAAAAACTCTAACAAAATTGTAAAACAAGTGGCAAAATTTTTGAAGGAGCTTTAATGGAGCTAAAAGTTTTTTAAGCCTCGCTAAACGTAAAGCCAAAATAGTTTATGTAGGCATATTTTTACAGAAAATTTTATTTCCAAACTAGTACGGAGAAAAATTCTTCCAGTCACTCATTACATAATGATTAAAATTAAAGACTATCTATATATACATTTAGTCATATGACGTTTTATATAAATCATGTGATTTGTTTAAATAATACACGTAGATAATTTTATAAATCGTCACATTGTGAGTTGGGGAAGATTCCACCAAACTAGTTTTGAGGCATACCTTGTCCTATTTTTACACTTTTTTTTTCTTCATAATTTACTAAGGTAAAAAATATATAATTATTTTGTAAAAATAGTAATAGTGGTGGTGATACGTGAATGTGATGCTAGACCAATTCAATAAATTGTAAGAAAGCATGTGTTTGTAATTAATAATTTTATCAATAACCATCTTCATTTTATGATCAACCAACAACTGAAACCACAAGTCAGAGATGTGTGATGTACCCTTGGTGCTAATTTGCTTTTTATCATCAACCTAAGACGATAGTGAGTTTTATTTTTCATATAGCCATAGGCTAGAGCATGATTCATATCTAAGTCACTCATTTGATGGCAATAAATTTTATTATTTAAGCAAAGTGGAACTCATAATAGATATGTACAACTTTTTAACTTTATTTTTTATTTAAAATATTTAAACTAAAAATAAGTATTTTTTTAGAAATAAAAATAAATTGAAGAAAATAAACTCACTCAAGCATAGTTTGACACTCAAATCTATTCAAAGTGATTACCCATTGATGACTATAGAAAGGAGACTGATAGTGAAAATAAATGCTACAACAGCAACAATAGTAATAGAATTAGTATCATCTGTTTCATTCATCCCTCCCTCCCAGATTCCATGTTTAGTGTTTTCTGCAACAATCACTTAGGGTCCGTTCAGTTAGGCGTTTCAGGAGTCTAAAAGTGCGTTTTTAAATCCAAAACTCTGTTTTGCAACAACTCATCCAAACACACCCTTATCACCACGAAAACCTCACTTTTCCTCACTTTTTCAAAGTATAAGTATATTTTAGCACACTTTCAACAAATTTTTTTAGCAAAAAACTAAATTAGCAATTTCCAAACATACACTAACATCCCAAGCCAACAAACCAAAACAAGCAAACCATAAAACTAAAAAAACAAATTTTTTTTTAAATCCCTCAAAATTTCCTAGAGTCATTATTATTTATTCCCTTCGGTCTTATTTTTCTATTCTCATTAACAAAAACCATAATTTTCATAGCTTTTCCTTCACCAATGATTGTCTCCATCTCCATCTTGGTCTTCATGACCTTCCCACTTTCACACTCCATACCCTTCATGGTACTTCATGGTAAATTTTTAATTTATTTTTTCTATATGTTTTTCTTTTGGGAAATTACACTTTACTTAAACTATGACCATTTTTACACTGACCCCCCTAAATTATGAAAATATACACTTTACCCTTTAAACTATACCCCATTCTACACTTGCCCCCCTAAACTATTAGCCCCGCTCTTGTTTTTTCCCAAAATTTGTTTGAAACACCAAAAGATACCAGAATTTAGACTGAACCATAACAAGGTTTAGGCACCAAAATGGAAAATTTTAGTTAGGACATAATGGAATTTAAAACCTTGGAATTTAGTATTGTATCAAATAATGTTCTTATACACATTTTAAAAAAAAGTGATAATAATAATAACAGGAAAAATGAAAAATTATACTTTACTATCTAAACTATGAAAATGCATACTTTTCCCCTTAAAATATTAGGATGTGTTTGTTTCGAGGTGAAATAGGGTGGATGGAAAATTTTGGAGAGAAAATAGGAAGGAAAATTTTTTTTAGAGTGTGTTTGGTTGAGTAAGGAAGAAGAAAAATAAAT